>NC_140184.1:71155326-71610069 GCF_963971535.1 Notolepis coatsorum
GTGTGTGTCTGTGTGTGCGTGCGTCTGCGTACAGACGTATGTGTATTGTATGTGTGTATTGTGTATGTGCGTGTCGTGTGTCTGTGTGTGTGCTGTGCCTGTGTCTGTGTGTGTGTGCTGTGTATGTATGAAAGAGAGAAAAGAACAAGATAAGATTACCAGCACACAATGTGCCGTACTGAAATGTCCCTCTGTCCAAGTTGTTTTAAGAACGTCAGCCAGACGTCTTTCAGCACTGCTAGTTGACCTATATTAAACTAGTCCACCTCATACACATTTTCCCCAACAATATCTACAAATTAGGCAGTTTATCACCAAGGACACCTCACTTTTAACTAACAGCTCCACCTCGCAGGTGGAGAAAGCCCTCTCCTTGCAGATCCCTAAAAAACAAATATCTATCTTCTATAGTACTCTAAACCTTAATTAATCTTTATCTTCCCTTGTTACTAAACAGTCCTGGGAAAAAGACCTGGACATAGAGATCACAGATGTAGACTGGCAGAATGCATGGACCTACGCAAAACAAAAAAATCTCTGTTTGCAACCGCACCAAGGCTATTCAAGTTAGAATCTTGCACCGCATTCATATTACCCCCCGCCCTTAAGAGTAAAATGGACCCCAATACATCCCCACTTTGCTTTAAATGCAAGATAGAGACTGGAAACCACGTCCACTGCTTTTGGACCTGTGTAAAGCTTCAGAGCTATTGGTTCGACATCGTAGAGGAACTATCTGTCATATTTCACACCCCCATCGAGCTGGATCCCCTCTGCCTTTTACTGGGCCTCCCAGATATTCATATTGCCAATTTCAAACATAAGAGACTGTTCAATTTGTTGACATTTGCTGCTAGGCAGAACATCCTATTGTTTTGGATCAAGGATGAGGTCCCATCAAAGAGGTCATGGCACAATATCATAAATATCATAATGGAATGCATTCCCTGTGAGTATATCACGTGCATGCTGCATTCCAAGTTGGACACTTTTTATGAAATCTGGGACCCTTATCTGTCACATATTGGACCTGCGCTATCCACCACTGTACTCGCCGGATTTCCCCATTACCCGTAATCCCAATAGACCAATGCTGCCTTGTTTTGTCTGATTGTGCTGGCATTGTTGCTGAGGGAACCGTAACTGATGCGAAGGTGCTTACATATACACGGACACATGCACACGCTCACACCACACATACACGCATGCACACACATAGAACACACGTCACTCACACACATGCAACATGCAAGCGCAAATTACACAGGCATATCAAACATTCACACATAAAACACGCACATAGGTAAGGCACACATATATATAGCACACACATGAGAGCCACACCTATTTTTTATTTAATTTGTATTATTTTACTTTCTTGTTTGCCTGTCTTGTGCTGTTATTATTGTTGTTAGTGTCACTATTATTATTATTGTTAACACTTTGATTGCCTAAGGCTAAATTCATGATATACCATCCGTTGCCAGCTCTATTTAACATGGAGAAGTTCCCCTTCTTTGCAGGGCTATAACTTTTTAAATTCTATTGCTAGATTGCCATTATTAGGGCCCATTCAAGGTCCTATATGTATTGTTCATGGTGTAGCAACGTTAAACTTTTTCATTCACATATTCATACTAAAATATGGTCTAAGGTATAAGTATGTTTTCATCTCTTTCTGCAGCTTTCTCCAGAACGTGATTTATAGCCCCAAATGCATTATATTGATGATGAAATACAGTTTGATAGCAATCGGCGCGATATAAAAAATTCCAACTGGAGGTACTTCTGGAAGTTACTACACGTCATCTGATGTTGACCGGATGGGCGAGGGAGCGCTTATAATTCCGTGGGCAGCGTTATACCATTCATCTAATGTGGGTCATATGTTCATCAGATCAGTTAGTATCGAACACGGTAATATTACACGCTAAAACTCACCCCAGTCTCCTCGGGCCGTTGGCCGATCAGCGTGGGGTAGACAGTTTTCCATTATGGGATGTCGAAATACCCGGTCCATTTCCAGGTTGTATAATAGTATATACAGTACGTCCAAATCATGTTGTTTATCGAGTTATTGGCAACGGATCGCTATGTATTGTGTCGAGCTCGAGTCCCGGGACCTATAACGAGTGCCCGGAAGTAATATGGGTGATCACCCAGGGACGCGAGAAGGGGGGGTGCGGCAGGGGCTGCAGCACCCCCTGCTGGATGGGAGTGTAACTGCAACTGCAAGGTTGTTTTGGATTTTATTCCAAATTTGTAACCGAGGCTACTCATGTCACAGAGCGGAACGGCACTGCAGATTTACCCTACTCTTGGAATTCATTCAGATCGTCATAGGGGCGCTGTCTCGATAATGCAGTGTTATTATTAACAGCGTGTAGCCGACGCATGAACCGGTTGGGATTCGAATAGACGCGGCCTGGAAGCGTCAACGCGGAACTGGAAATCCGTTGGTAAAAAAAATAGACACAGCGGCTGGGATAGTTTTGGACTTTTGGGACACTGCATTCGCAGTAAAGGAATATATGAACAAGCCAGCAGAACTATCCGAGCCCCCGGGAGGGTGATCGAAGACCTTTTGCATCATGTCGGCGATCATGTATGCGGGGAACGAATTGCAGAGGGAGTGCGCACAGCCAGGTAGGGTAAGCTGGGCTGTGATGTGTGCATCAGAACGGTTGGGCAGCGGTTTTGATTGAAAAGTTTGATTGAAAAGTTTATTAACAGATTGCAGAATGGGTACAGTACAGTAGGCTACAGCTCAATACATACAATTGTTAAGGGGATGCAGACCAGAGAAAGACTTTCGTCTTGTTTACATCAGGGTCCTCCATTTTCAATTCATCATAGTATCCTCTAGTCAAGTGAACGAGAGTGTTGGTTATGACATGACAGACAGTGGAGCTGTCTGCAGATAGCGAGCATTTTGACGTGTTGCGTGGTGGCGATGTCTCGCAGACAATACAACTACAAGTATAATTATATAATATATATATTTTATATAAAAAAAAATTATATATAAAAAAAAAATTTATAAAAAACGATCGATATCTCAGCACCCCCACTCCCCGCGGACTTCTCGCGTGCCTGTGATCACCACTTCATCCACATGACTTCCTGTTTGGCGCGTTTGCCGATCGGCCACCAGATGGCGCTCTTGAACCGCTAGAGGATTGAGAGGAGCTCAGAACTGTGTGTGAAGGCTGCAGAGGGGAAATATGATTTCGATCACAGATTTTTGAAATATTGATATTAAAGACGAGTTAGGGCGTCCTCGGCAACTTGAGCATGGCTAGGAAAGACGCCTAAACACGTTTTCGGCACTTAAAGTGTTAATGTTATTGTATTGTAATGTCTTGTTCTATGTTGGAAAATTGAAAATAAAAACATTTATAAAAAGATATATATATATATATTCGTACAATGGGAAAATACCTGACCCTGAATCTGTGGCTAGTAGAATACCGGAAAGGTCGGTCGAAAACGTTGTATCTACTGCTTTTTTGTCAATTAAAACACCTTGGAACAACAAGTGAGTTGCGAGCCCCACTTTGTTTTATGAAACAGATACTAGCCACAGATTCAGGGTCAGTTATTTTCCCATTGTGCGAATTGTTAAGCTTATGGAATGTAAGGGAAATCTGATCCTAGGTCTGCGACTAAAGCCAGGAGTCTACGCTGTGGTGACGTCAGTCAGCAGCGCCAAATCGCAGTGTAGTTTCTCAGTGAACGAAAACATAAACATTCTCATTTTGCTACCTTTACGATTAATTGCGATTATTTTCATGTTGAGCTATAGATTGTGGATGAATACGCACAGAAAGGTACACCATGTAAATGTTCATGCTTTATTTGTTTTAAACAAGACGATTTAGAAATGGGCAATGGAGAAATACATTGCGTTTTCAAGATGGTGGACCGCGGAGAAACCGCAATGACGTAACCACTACGCGTGATTTTTCCCCCGTAGCCTATGTTTGCGAAGACGCTCTCTGATTGGCTAGCCGCGTACAGCGAAGACCCTCTCTGATTGGTTTAGCGCCGAAGGGTCTCTTCCGCCTTGTACATATATATTCTCTGCTTCAAAGTGGTTATGCTTTGGCCCTCTTTCGAAGTGGGTTATTAGGGTTAGGGTTAAGGTTAGGGTTAGGGAACAACATATCAATTGAATATGCAGAAGAGACCCTTCGGCGCTAAACCAATCAGAGAGGGTCTTCGCTGTACGCGGCTAGCCAATCAGAGAGCGTCTTCGCAAACATAGGCTACGGGAAAAAATCACGCAACCACTACACCTCCCTATTATGCCACAATAATGTAGAACGCCCTACTCACAACCGTGAAGGAAGGTGAATCCCTACCCTCCTTCAAAACCACTCTCAAAGAGCACCTACGGGTGGCTGCAATTAGAAACTGGCCCCGGTAAATGTCCAAATCCCCCCCCCCCCCACCAATGTACAGTTTCTTCCCCTTCGGATGTAAATATTTTTTATGATCTCTTTTTATTACACAGTTCTGTATATCTATAATAATAATAATAATGCAGGACCTGTCGCAGAGGTCTTTAATTGGCATGCAACGGCACTCAATGTTAGCGGCACACACACACCGGAACACACACGCATGCATTGTCTTTAGGATCGCCGATGCGATACTCCTCTGCGCTTAACCCATCCCGTCGTCCTTCCTTCCCCCCAAGGGCAGCCGGGAGCAGACGAGGGCTGTGGCGTGAGTTGTGTGTATGTCATACATGTCCTGATGAATTGAAAATGGGGGACCCCGATGTAAACAAGACAAAGGTCTTTTTCTGGGCCCTATTCCCCGTACCTGGTTCAACTAAGTCGATCAAGATGTCATTATCCAGATTCAGTTAACCCGATGTTTGAAGCCGGGATTTTCCTGTTCCTCGAAGGTGGATTCAGTCTCGTTAACTCAAGCCAGACTTGAGACCCAGGATAAGTGCGCACGGCCGCTCCAGTTGAAAAGCCAGCACGTATCGATAGCAGAGATCCTGATTCTCTAGCGGCATTGATTGATTAATTGATTTAAAACTTTATTAACATATTGCAGTACGGCTCAATCGCCTCGCCGACAAGTTAAATGCGTTTTCTATAGGCTAATTTTAAGTCCCTCATTACCTCAATCAATCAGATTATATTTCTTTAAACTTGCCTGCTGGATTGAATAATCAAATGAGATCTTGCTAGCGAAAATAATTAGTCAAACTGTTATACAGAATAACGATACGGCTCTCTTCCCATTGATTGATGTATGGTCGATCATTTACTTATCTCCACTGTGGTGTAACGGGTTCTTCTTTTGACTTTCACGCAGACGACCGGGGTTCGAAACCTAGTCTTTCCCTTCTTTTTGCGATGTAGGAATAATTCAATTTGGTGCACGTTGAGAGCTATATAAAGAATGACATCCTCAATGCATGTAGATTTATAATATTTTAACTTAAAACTAAGCTACTTTGGCGTATAATCATTAATATTATATTCCAAAAAATTATATTGGAAACACGGGGTTTCGAACACCGGTCGCTGGGTTGCCAGGATTGGCCAGCCGTGTATAGGTGTAACAGACTGACAGCCAATGAAATGGGTGCATTTGTCACGCTGTCCAAGGAGCTGAACTGCTCTCGTGCAGCCGTGTTCGAATCCCGGTCGGGGCAAAAGCCTGTCATACATTATCAAAGATAAACAGCTATGTTGAATCAATAAACATGAATATCACTAAATAAACATGAATATTGCACAGATTTAGATTAAAATAGTAAAGCTATTATAATAGTTCAATGGTTGTGATGGCAAAGTTTGCGTCAGGTTCCTTACTGTATATTTGCATATCGTATGTCACAAATGTTACATGTATGTCATGTATGTCCCTGTCATAAATGTCATGTATGTCATAAATGTCACTATGAATTGAAAATGGCAGACCCTGATGTAAACAAGACAAATGTCTTTCTCTGCTCTGCATCCCCTTAAACATTTTGTGTATTGAGCCGTACTGTATTGTACCCATTCTGCAATCTGTTAAATAAAGTTTTCATTCATTAATTCTGTCCCCGTCTCTCCTTGTTGCACATATTTAGATTATCATTAGATTGTAGCGGCAGAGGTTTTTGTCAACTTAAATCATGTTTCTTAATTTATGCACAGGACTGTGTGTGGATGACCACAGGACTGTGTGTGGATGACCACAGGCCTGTGGTCCCCAACACCTCTGGGGTCAAACACCATCTCCTCAGTCTTCTTAACATTTAAAACCAGACAGTTATTGTCGCACCAGTTTACAAACCACTGGATTTCCAAATAATAGTCAGCTAGGTCACTGTCATTCTTAATTAGAGCTAAAATGGCAGCGTCATCAGGAAATGTTCATATCATATCTGGTGAATTACCTAGCTCATGGAAGTCGGCCATGGTTCTCCCCTTGTTAAAGGGCGGAGACCCCTCTGACCTAAATAATTATCGCCCTATTTCCAGATTGTCTGTAATGGCCAAAGTCTTTGAATCTCTTGTAAACAAAGAGTTTCTAGCTGACCATAATATTCTTAACAAGTCTCAGTCAGGCTTCAGATCCATAGTACTTCAGCGACTATGCTAGTCTCAAATGACATAATTGAAGCACTAGACAAGAAAAAACACTGTGCAGCATTGTTTGTTGATCTGTCTAAAGCGTTTGACTCTGTGGATCACGCATTACTGCAGAGGCTTGGTTGCATATAGGTCTTGGAAAAACGGCTTTGAGCTGGTTTAAAAACTATCTATCTGAAAGAACTGTGTCTCAGTAATAATAATAATAATAACTTTATTTGTATAGCACCTTTCATACAGGGGATTGCAGTTCAAAGTGCTTTACATCAGTAAGAAATAAAACATAAAATCAGTGTAAAACAAGCAGCAAGAGCAAAGCATAAAGTGGGATAAAATAATGCAGATATATTAATCAATTCATATCAGAACCTCACGTTCCAATATGCTTCTGTAATCTGTTACAAAACATGATAAGGTTATAGTATGCACCCAGCAGATAGTGGGGCGTAAAGATAAAAGTAGAAATAAGTCAAATGAGCAGACATATAAAATCACAGTTTTTCACATTAGGATCTAACATCCTTTAGGGCCACCTTGTTTATGGTTTGATTCAGTTTTAGTAGAATGTAAAATACATGAATTATGAAATGAGCACATAAAGTGCAGACATACTATAAAATCCTCTGATATATAAAATAAAGGAGAATAAAGACATCCCTCCAGGCCTCCAACTCCCTCTGAAAAAACTCTGTCTCAACAAAGTCCTGGAATGGCATCCTGGGATTGGTGAGTCCTTCTGCTGCATATGTCTGGAAGACCTTAGTGGAGCAGTAGAAGTACAGTATCTCATCGCTCCAGTCTGATAAAAAAAAAAGTGGATGGTGGAGCCATCTCTGAGGAACCAGGACTTTGGCTGACCAGTTGTGTGTCCTCTTGGGGAGCCGCTGTTGTTGTTTCTGCTGCTTCTCCAGCATCTCACTGAATGAATGAATGAAAACTTTATTTAACAGATTGCAGAATGGGTACAATACAGTACGGCTCAATACACACAATTGTTAAGGGGATGCAGACCAGAGAAAGACGTTTGTCTTGTTTACATCAGGGTCCCCTATTTTCAATTCATAGTGACATTTATGACACACACAACATACATGACATTTATGACATAGGGACATACATGACATACAGGTATATAGTACTGTTACATTTGTGACATATACGATATGCAAATATACAGTACTGTTACCCATAGATCCTAACTATTATAATAGTTCAATGGTTGTGATGGCAAAGTTTGCGTCAGGTTCCTTACTGTATATTTGCATATCGTATGTCACAAATGTAACAGTACTATTGTTTCTGGCTTAAAGGCCAACCTTCATATTGTATTTTTGTTCAATAAACAATGTGGACTAAACCTTCAACAATACACAGAAGGTTAACCCTTTCACTGCCACACAACAGCCGGTTAACCCTGTAAACCTTCTAGTCCCAAAACATTCTGTGACTAATTCAGTGCAGATTGTAATGTATTGTCATCATGCAGCACAAGTACAGTACAACTAAAAGAGGTTTGGCATCCAACCAGAGTGACGATGTAGCAGTAACGTGAAATAGTAATATACACTGTACAGGTGGTTAAACTGGGTATAACATATATAAATTAGTACTATGAGTACTACATGTATGTACAGAGTTGTAGTATTAATATGTACAGTGATACAGGTATAAAGACACTATGGTATAAGTCATACTGGCCAGCAGTGTAACTAGTAAGAGTAGGTAAGAGATATGTACAGATATAGATATAGTATTAATATGTACAGTGATACAGGTATAAAGACACTATGGTAGTAAGTCATACTGGCCAGCAGTGTAACTAGTAAGAGTAGGTAAGAGATATGTACAGATATAGATATAGTATTAATATGTACAGTGATACAGGTATAAAGACACTATGGTAGTAAGTCATACTGGCCAGCAGTGTAACTAGTAAGAGTAGGTAAGAGATATGTACAGATATAGATATAGTATTAATATGTACAGTGATACAGGTATAAAGACACTATGGTAGTAAGTCATACTGGCCAGCAGTGTAACTAGTAAGAGTAGGTAAGAGATATGTACAGATTTAGATATAGTATTAATATGTACAGTGATACAGGTATAAAGACACTATGGTAGTAAGTCATACTGGCCAGCAGTGTAACTAGTAAGAGTAGGTAAGAGATATGTACAGATTTAGATATAGTATTAATATGTACAGTGATACAGGTATAAAGACACTATGGTAGTAAGTCATACTGGCCAGCAGTGTAACTAGTAAGAGTAGGTAAGAGATATGTACAGATTTAGATATAGTATTAATATGTACAGTGATACAGGTATAAAGACACTATGGTAGTAAGTCATACTGGCCAGCAGTGTAACTAGTAAGAGTAGGTAAGAGATATGTACAGATATATATATAATTATATACCAATGATGTAAACTACCCATAACTCAGTCACTCGGTAAATCAATATGACTGCTGTTGTGACAGTGTTTAGGAATCGGATCTTATTTAGTAGTTTAAACTCACCTTCAAACATTAACAGGTTGAAAAACGCTACTTTCTCCAGCTCTGCTCTTCTTCTGTTCTTCTTCTCCTAAATGTGGATACAGCGCAGCATCCACAAACTCGCAACAGCGCCACTAGTGGCCAAAATAATACATGGTTTTGTAAACAGGGAGTGGATGGAAGTTAAGGGAATTAAGAGCGAGTGAATGGACGTTAAGGCCAACTACTCCAGGGTGCCGTACCGCTGCGCCACTGTGCCAGATGGGATAAATTCATTGTTTATACATTAATGAACGAGAGACCCGTGTTTAGAATATCCTTTATTTTGAATGAAGTTTTATCTCTTTATCCTCATTCATTAATGTGACGTCAACGGCTCATTCAATTTCTCAAATCCGTCAAACAGCGCATCTCATCAGACATCTTAATCCCAGTTACAATTAAAATAACCACATAATGTGTACATCGCACCGAGCGAGCGCCACGGTATATATAACGTGCATTATTTAGGACAAAGTGAATTTAGTATCAGCATTTTGGGTCTATTTTACATTTCAAAAGCCCCCTCTGGAAGAATGGAGCACAAAAACGTAATTCAGAATGGTATAATGCAGATCGTAGACTGTGGGAATAATTTCAGGAAACGGCTGTCACTTCTTTGCGGGGGCGTGGCGATGGTTCATCCGGCTAACTTGAACTTAAACCCTGCTTTCGACCAGGCTCAAACTTTTGGATCTGTTGTCATGGTGATTTGGACAATCCAGATTCGGGGAACCGGAAAGTCCGGCTTAAGTCAGACTTCACCGAAAGTTATCCGGCTAACTCAGTTATCCAGGTACGGGGAACGGGGCCCTGGTCTGCATCCTCTTAGTTGTTTTGTATTGAGCCGAACTGTATTGTACCCATTCTGCAATCTGTTAATAAAGTTTTCAATCAATCAATCAATCCCTACCGGATGAGCTGAACAGCTTTTACGCCCATTTTAAACTGTACCACCAACCTTCCAGGGGAAGCCCCCACCACTCATTAACCCCTCCCACAAGTCTGTACGATGAATGGTTCATGATATATGTATATAAGAAATCCGCCGGCCACAGAGCCTTTGTCTACCGCGCTCCCTACCTGTGGAACAAATTACCTGCCGTCATCAGGGGCGCCTGCTCTGTCGAAGCTTTTAAATCCCTGCTTAAGACTCATCTTTTCTCTCTCTCCTTCAACCTACCCTGATCTCACCTGGTCGGGGACTGACCTTTAGATTAATCTGTGTAGCTTAGTTATGGTACAGGGTACTACATGGTACCACTGGGTAGTTTACTACAGGGTAGTTTAGTTAGGGTACAGGGTACTACATGGTACCACAGAGTACTACATGGTACTACATGGCACTACAGGGTACTACATGGCTCTACATGGCTCTACATGGCACTACATGGCACTACATGGCACTACAGGGTACTACATGGTACCACAGGGCACTACAGGGTACTACATGGCACTACAGGGTACTACAGGGTACTACAGGGTACTACATGGCACTACAGGGTACTATAGGGTACTACATGGCACTACAGGGTACTACATGGTACTACATGGCACTACAGGGTACTACATGTCTGCTCCTTTGCAGCACCACAAACATGGGAACTCTCTAACTCTTCCCCCCCCTCCCTCCCCCTTCTCTCTGAGTGCCCGTCTCCTGGCGCTGACTAAGGTGATGGATGCCTCTGGGTCTTGGCCAAGATTGTAGTGACTGCTCTACATGCACCTCCGAGGCCTTGGATCAGTTATTCACCGTTGTCTGTCCGTGGTCCTGTCAACTGATTAACAGTATTAACAGACTGTTAACAGATTAACAGTCAACGCGGTTTCATTGCTGGGTTAAGTACTTCTATTCATTCAAATCATTACAGAAAATGTTGGAAACTCCATAATCCTCTTTTCCACTATTAATGTACTACTCAACACTGCCCCTACACCTCCTCAGTCATCAACGGTTAAGTGTGAAGAACTTGCACTATTCTTTAACAACAAAATAACCTTGATCAGGGCCAGCATTACTCATGATGGAAATAAAGTTGATTGCGGCAAACCGTGCAATGTAACCATGAGAAGTTTCACATGCATCACATTAGATGTACTCTGCAAAACTTCCCTTAGGACTGGTATTTTCCCGGATGCCTTTAAAACAGCAGTTGTAAAGCCATTACTAAAAAAACCTAACTTGGATAGTAATGAAATGGCAAATTATCGTCCAATATCCAACCTACCATTCATTAGTAAAGTACTTGAAAAGATAGTTTCAGTTCAAATAAATTCCTTTCTTGAAGAAAACAACATCTTAGAAGAATTTCAGTCAGGATTCAGAAAATATCATAGCACTGAAACTGCCCTCACCAAAATAATCAGTGACCTCAGACTAAACTCTGACGAGAATAAGATCTCCATCCTTATCCTGTTAGATCTCAGTGCAGCATTTGATACAATCGATCACGATATTCTAATCGATCGTCTTGAAAACCATGTCGGTTTCTCAGACCATGTGCTGGGCTGGTTTAAAACATACATCAGAGGGAGGAAATTCTATGTTAAACTAGGAGATCACATGTCTGATATATACGACAACAACTATGGAGTTGCACAAGGGAGTTGCTTAGGTCCTTTACTCTTCTCCCTTTACATGTTACCGCTGGGTGATATCATCAGAGAACATAATGTAGATTTCCATAGCTATGCGGATGATACACAACTGTACATATCTGCTGAACCAAATGATACAGCGATTAGCTCCATTACAGACTGCTTACTGGCAATAAATAAATGGATGAGTAAGAACTTCCTGAAACTAAACGAGAACAAAACTGAAATTCTAATTATCGGCTCCAAAACTAAAAAAGAAACATTAATAAAGAACCTGGGGGGACTAACCCCTTGGATCAAATCTGAGGTCACTAGTCTTGGGGTTATCATAGATTCAGAACTGAACTTCAATTCTCATATTAGCAAAGTGACGAAAACATCGTTCTTCCATCTCAGAAATATAGCAAAAGTACGACCATTTATTAATCAGAACGATGCTGAGAAGCTAATTCATGCATTCATATCTAGCCAGTTAGACTACTGTAATGCACTTTTCACAGGTCTCCCTAAGAAAACCACAGAGAGGCTTCAGCTAATCCAAAACTCTGCAGCCCGACTGCTAACTAGAACCAAAAGGAGAGAGCACATTAGTCCAGTCCTAGCCGCTTTACACTGGCTTCCTGTAACATTTAGAATTGACTTTAAGGTCCTTCTCCTTACATACAAAGCTCTAAATGGACAGGGACCTAGCTACATCGCCAACACTCTAATAAATTACACACCAGCAAGAACACTGCGATCATCAGCTGCTGGACTACTAGAGGCTCCCAGAAGCAGTCAAAAGAGGATCGGTAATGCAGCCTTTATCAACTATGCCCCAAAACTATGGAACAAACTACCCCAGAACATCAGGGAAGCCAACTCGCTAGACATCTTTAAAAGACAGCTTAAAACCTATCTCTTTGCTCAGGCATTTCACTGATAGATATCTGCTACCACCTAGTGGCAAGAGGAAACATCAGGGATATCCTGACACAACTTGTATTTATTCTTACCCTGCCTACTCTTTTACACTGCCTATCAAATTCATGTGTCGGTTATTGCACTTTTTACTTCTTACTGATGACTATTTTTAAACTGAATCATTTTAAACTATTCTTATTATTTGCTAGATCCAAATGTGAAACACTGTGATTATTTGTTCATGAATTCTTCTTACTGATGACTATTTTTAAACTGAATCATTTTAAACTATTTTTATTATTTGCTAGAATCATTTTAAACTATTTTTACTATTTGTGTTACTGAAAACTGTAAGCGGAGAGCCTATTGGGATGCTAGATCCTAATGTGAAACACTGTGATTCTACCTGTCTATCTTTTTATGCTCGCTTATGCCTGTATTTTTTACTGTTGTGAAGCACTTTGAACTGCAAAAAACATTATTTGGACAGTACAAAAAAGAGAATAGACCACATTGTATGTATTGATAAGACCTTCTACTAACCATATCAAAAGACAAAATGGTTAAGGATAGAAAGACGGTAAAGAAACAAACTACGGTAACTTCAGCGGCGCAGGACGTAACAAAACAAAGAAGACGCGTTCTAACCGACGCGGTTTCTGAGCCGACGGCGACAAGCCCCGAAGAGGAGAATGAAGAGGAAAATATACCGGGACCATCGATTATGGTCCCCGACGAAGAGACAATAAATGTCAACATAACAGATGAGACAGGAACAAGCTCCGTGAAAAATAGAGCAGCTGATCTGGATAAGATAATATTAGCACACAAGTCCAGCGTCACCGTCAATGTACCTAAATCACCAACTGATACAAGCAGTACTACCACTCCACCCGATTTCAACACACTGACTAACCTGATGATAGAACAGACTAAACTGATGAAAGATCAGATTACAAACATCGAGGCGCTCAAAGCAAACGTCGATGAGCTCAAAGCACACGTCGATGCTAAATTCGATCGCGTCGATGAGAAATTAGAAGAAGTCAAGAAAGCGATCGATGCACAGTCCGAGCGAATCACGTCAGTGGAGAATACGGTGACAGATATTACACGGGCAGTCAAGGCGAACGAAGGTGGCATGACAGAGATGGTAAAAGAGATAGAAAGTGTGAAAGAAGAATGCCGGAGGGAAATACAAGAGGTTAAAAACGAAGCGACGGAGAGGCTACTAGAATCCCAACGCTACCACAGGCGGAATAACATCCGCATTGTAGGGCTTGATGAAGCAGTAAATTGCGAAGACGCCAACTTTCCAACAGTGCTATCAACGATTTTGGGTAACAACCCTCCAAACACAGTGCCAGAAGTGGACCATGTTTACAGAATCGGTCCTCGGGGGCAAAGAAACATCGGGCCAAGAGTCATCATTGTTACTCTGCGGAAGACTTCAATAAGAGATGACATCATCAAATGTGCTCGCATCCAACGTGGGAATCTGAAATATGGTGATAAATCAATATTTATCTACGAAGATTTGAGCAAAGAAGCCATCACTCGACATCTACCATACAAGGAGGTGATGCAAAAACTGTTCAAATCTGGTCACAAGCCAAGGCTATCATACCCGGCGCTGTTATCGATCGTGGACAGTGACGGCCACAGGTTTGGTGTATACACACCTAAAGAAGCTGAGGATTTTCTGAATCGAAAAGGATCAGATACCCCAAGGCAGAACGACAATGCCGAAAACAGATAAGCCTCTTTCTCAGTGTATACCAGTGTTAGAATGACTTTATTGTGTTCATCAAGGTAGCAGACGATATGCAGGCCGTCTATAACAATGTGTACTGTGTATAATACGATTTGTAATACATTATAATTTCAGACTCTGGTCTCCGGGGAGACAAATACATATCATTGCAAAAAGATCTATCTGGAATATTCTGGGTTTATCGCTCAAATGCCCTGGGTCTCTTAGATCATTCTGGAACATAACAATAGTCTATTGCACTAGTATACTCTACAACCTTCTAGAATATAAGGCACCATGACAACGAAGGCCTACAACTCTAACATTAAACATCCGGTGTGTATATATATAGCAGATAATCAATTGAATGAAGTTCAATCAGTCCTTAATAATACTTAAAAAATTAACCACACCTAAACGTATGAACACTACAAGGTTATTCTAACAATTTAAGTAATCACTCCATTGAGGAAGTGACTGGCACATTGAAGCTCTAAAAGGCTCTGCTTTTCTATTTTATCTAATCTGTTAATTCGGTTCTAGTGGCTTATCCACGTTGATTATTATTCTATCTCTCATTCCTTATCTATATCTTTCTTTTAATTTTATATTTTTTTCTTCTCATTATTCAATTTTTTATCTATATTTTAACTTACATTGTTCTTTTCCACTGTTCTTCACATTAAGGTGTCAATATTTCTCTACAATCTTTTCCTTTTTTCCTGACTTTCCTACACGTTAGTAGAGGGTTCAAATGAATATGTCGATGAAAGTTTATTCTCTTTTTTTATTTTTTATTTTTTGTCATTTATCACAATATTTCATTACAGTAAGGGAAGGTGCAAGACCAAAAGCGACATTCTATTGCAATAGAATGGAAATGTTAGATCCTATGGCAATTAGCATAGGAAGATTAGGATTACAATGCTCAGTTTGGGCAATCCGGTGGACGAAGGGAGAGAGTCAATCGCGGAGGATGTGTTTTTGGAACACAGGCCTGTACGACTTTCTGGGTGAGGGGAAAATAGGGGATTTTTATTTGTATATATATATGTTTTTAAGCTCGGCTCTCAACGGGACCTCATTAATTGGATGTACATCTATTGTAGCTTCGCACTCCAGAAGCATTACCAAAAACTACACAAAAACATGCATAGATTATGGCTAGTTTGAATATAATGGTATGGAACACCGGTGGGATAAACAAACAACACAAACGCAAAAGCGTGCTCACGCTGATGAAAAAAGAACATGTGGACGTGGCTCTATTAAGCGAAACGCACATTTTAGAGGAAGACATAAATACGTTAGCGGATAACATATACCATAACATTAGTCACTCTTCTTTTGGTACGAGAACTAGAGGGGTAGCCATAGTCGTCAGACGTAAATTAAATATCGAATTGAAAGGGGTATGGTCAGATGCGGAGGGGCGTATAACTATAGCTAGGATTATACATAATAACAGGAAAATTGCGTTGGCAGCGGTATATGCCCCAAATTTGTACGAAGTGGGTTTCTTCACTTCACTAACCGGAGAAATGTTAAACCATCCCGAATACTCATATATAATAGGTGCGGATTTTAATGCCATTTGGAACCCAAGGATTGACAAAACTTACCTTGCCTTTTCCAGCGAACAAAAAAATTCATCTAAAGCATTAAAAGATTGGTCAAAGTCAACAGGGGTAATTGATTTATGGCGTTCACTTAATCCCATGACCCGTAAGTACTCCTGTCGTTCGGCGAGACACAACACACTATCCAGAATTGATTACGTCTTTGCATCCCCGAGAATATTTGATAAATATGAAGTGGAAATGACACCCAATGCGCTATCAGATCACTGCTACTTAATCCTGAAAGCAACATTTGGTACACTATCTTCCCGGGCCCCAAGATGGCGTTTTAATTCTATGCTGCTTAACAACAAGGAATTCATTACACAAATTAAAGAAGCTCTCACAGTATTCCTACGGGATAATGCAAACGCGGAGCAAGACCCCAGAATATTATGGATGTCGGTAAAGGGTATGATCAAGGATTTCACGGATAGATTTTCCTCCATACTGCGCAAAAATCAATGCACAAAACTGTCTGAAATGGAAACGCTTTACTCAACGCTTTTTAATTCTTTAAAATACAACAACTCTACTAGACTAGAAAACCAAGTTAACATTCTAAAGACAGAGATCAAAGCAATATACAGACAAAAATCGGAATTGCAAATACGCAGCACAAGACAACAGCAGTATTTCCAAGGGTCTAAACCTAGTCACCTATTAGCCATGCGATTAAGAATTAATGCAAAATTTGCAGATATAACTGCCATTAGAAAACAACAAGCTCTTGTAACAGACCCCAAAATAATAAACGATACATTCAAAGAATTCTACTCCGATTTGTATAATTCAGAAACGACCTTTGATCAAAACAAATTAGACACATATCTTAATCAAATTACTCTCCCTAAACTTTCGGAGGACGACGCTAAACAGTTAGAAGCACCGATCACATTAGAAGAACTCAAGAAGGCCATATCCGGAATGAAAAACGGTAAGGCTCCGGGAATTGACGGTATCCCATCAGAAATGTACATTTCTTGCTGGGACATATTTGGACCCTTATTACTAAATATGATCTTATACTCAGTCAAAGAGGGGAGCTTCCATAAACACCAAAATATCGCACTCATTTCAGTTCTTCACAAAAAAGACAAAGACCCCACTGAGTGCGGTAGTTACCGACCTTTAAGCCTCCTCGGAACCGATGTCAAACTGTACTCTAAGATATTAGCCATCAGATTGCAAAAGCATATGACGTCTTTAGTTCATCCGGACCAAACAGGCTTCATAAAAGGTCGCCTGATCAATGATAACATAAGGCGAATACTGCACGTACTAGATGCAGACAAAGAGGACACCACACCTAAGGCGATGCTATCCCTGGATGCTATGAAAGCATTTGACAGGTTGGAATGGTCGTTTCTATGGGCAGTATTAGAAAGGATGGGGTTAGGAAAAGGATTCATTGATATGATTAAAGTACTATACAAGGACCCATCGGCCAGGATTACAACAGGTACATTCATCTCCGATATCTTTCCGGTATCACGCTCTGCCAGACAGGGTTGCCCTCTTAGTCCCGGACTATTCGATCTATCATTAGAACCTTTAGCACAATTTATAAGACAATCCCAACACATAGAACCAATAGTAATCAAGGGCACACAACATAAAATTAGTTTATATGCGGACGACGTAATATTGTTCATGCAAAACCCCAACAACACATTGCCGCATATACTCAAGTTGATAGAGAACTTTGGTGATTTATCGGGATTTAAAATAAATTGGCCGAAGTCGGCTTTTCTTCCTCTTAACATCCGTGCAAAAAAAGACACAACCCTCCCAGGTGCGATACCCATGGTCAAACATTTTAGATGCTTGGGTGTGGAAATATTTCCCACCATAAGACAAACGGTGAAGCACAATTACACAAAAATACAGAACAAAATCAAAGACGACCTGGACAGGTGGGCAAAACTTAAAAACTCAGTACAGGCAAGGGTATCAATAGTTAAAATGGATGTATTACCAAGAATCAATTTCTTCAGCTCAATGCTTCCGTTACCTCCTCCAGAGGGCTACTGGAAAAGAATACAAATCTCCACATACAAATTTATTTGGAATAACAAACCACCTCGCATAAAAAGATCCACCGCACAGAGAAATAAAGCAGACGGTGGCATGGCAGTTCCAGATTTTTTACAATATTTTAAGGCTTTCACATTAAGACCATTGAAAATATGGTTTGACCCCCAGGCTTTGGTATCTTGGAGAGAATTAGAAGAAAACATAGTAGCCCCACAGAGACTGAAAGACATAGCACACACTAAACTTTCAATCAAGCATTGTGAGCGGGAATTTGGCCCCATAATTACCCATGCAATCAGAACATGGCGGGAAACACAAAAGAAATATCCTAACCCTCAAGAATGGCATAATCACACTCCCATATTCAATAACAATGCACTCTTAATGGGAAAACGCCCTATAAGATTCCCTATATGGGAAGAGCAAGGCATACACTCATTAGGGGATATTTTTAATAACCAGGGCCTCTGTAGTTATGTCGAAATATGCACAAAGTTTAACCTCACCGAGTCCACATGGCTTTTTTACATACAGTTACGACTTTGTCTGAGGTCTCACGGTGTTCCATTACTCATACCAATTGAACACCACAGATACCACAAATTTTTCTATGAAAGAGAAACATTGGGAGGTTTTGTATCAGGTTTTTATTATCAATTACTAACGTCCTCGTATGAAACCCTTCAACTAGACACTGTCTGGAGGAGGGATATACCAGACCTGGAAAATGACTTTGATTGGCAAGGAGTCTGGGCAAATGTCCGACTTACATCAAGGAACCCGGATCATCAACAAATCAATCTGAACTATATTCACAGGACATACTTGACTCCTATAAGGCTGTGCAAAATGGGGCTTAAACAAGACTCCAAATGCTCCCAATGTACAAACGGGGACGAAGGAACATTTATGCACATGTATTGGGACTGCCCACCAGTTAAGGCATTCTGGAAAGATGTGTCCCAACAATTATCAATACTCGTATCTTGGAATATACCTGTACACCCCTCGGTATTACTATTGAATGATGTTTTTGAGTTTGCAGTGAATCCACAATTAAAGAGATTGGTTTTATCGGGTATCACAGTAGCTAAAAAAACTGATCGCATCACGCTGGTTTCAACCGGAAAAAATTTGCCGGAAAGTGTGGTTTCTTACATATCTCGATGTGATATATCAAGAAATATCTACAGCAAGAATTCTGGGTCTCAATGAATCCAAAATGTCAATGTGGGTAGAAGTGGTGGAGAGAATAAAAGCTAGCTTATAATGGTAGTGTCTGGTTAGGAGTGAGGGATAATGGAGGTACTATCCAAGAGGGGGTCCGAGAGGGGGGGGTTCGAGCTGGAGCATATGTGTGTAGGGTTTTAGAAAATAGGTATTAGGGGTATATTCTATACTAACATTTATATAATTGTAATTTCGCTGGATATACACTGTATACGGTTAAAATGTTATTATAGACTATTTTTGTTTTATCTTGTTTCTGTACTTGCATGTATTTTAACCACCTTTACTGAAAGTTTCATTATGCATTGTGTGTTGAGTACTGACTTTTAATAATTTTTGTTCTGCAATAATAAAAAAATATATAAAAAAAAAAGAACTGCAACCTCTGTATGAAAAGTGCTATACAAATAAAGTTATTATTATTATTATTCTATTCACATAATACGCTTACTTCATATATCTACTCCATTCACATATATGCCTACCACTTGTATCTATTGCTATGTCCGCCCACTACAATCTCATGAGCTGTCTAACGCCTGTCCCGTCTCCCTGTCCCCCTATGACTTGCTGTCCTGGAGTGTTGACCGGAGTGTTGGACGTCCCGTGATGAAGGCCGGGAGGTTGCGACCCCCTCTGCGTGCCCCCCTGTCTCCGGAGGTCTCGTAGTGGTGACCGGAGTGCCGGATGTCCCGCGATGATGTCGGGGAGTTCGCGACCCTCTCTGCGCCACCCCCTATCTCCCTGTCTCCGGCTGTCCCTGAGCAATGACCGGAGTGTTGAATGTCCCGTGACTAAGGGAGGACGTGACCCTCTTTGCGCCGCCCCTGTGCCTCAAATAGATCCGCTATCAGCTCTATCTTTAATCTTTCAAAATGTTCAGTTGCTATCGCTATTAGCTCTATCTTTAATCTTTCAAAATGTTCAGTTGCTATTGCATGCACTCATCTGTGTTTCACTACACACATGAGTGCATGCTTACCAACTGTCCGTCTGCAACACTACTATCACCAACATCTAAGAAGGGAGATCCCCCCTTGAATGGCCCTTCTAAGGTTTCTCTCCTCCACACTGCCTGTGGAGCTTTTTTCCCTATTGTTAGGTTTTAGTGAGTTTTTCCTTACCTTCGCGTGGGGTATGTCTGGGAGTGCTTGCATTCTTTCATTTATTTGCATTCATCTAAAAATGTTTGGACCTTATGGTGTTCTTGTTCTGTTCTTGACTTATTGTTATGTTTTCTTCTTGACTTGTTTAAAGAAGACCTGTATGGCCCATGGGGACATTAACGTGTGTTGTCGGGCCCTACTATTGATTTGAATATGCATTTCAATGATAAAAATGAATTAACTTAAAATACTTGTCCAAAACTGCCCTATTGTGAGGTTAGCTGCGGACAGAGATAGACAGGTGGAAAGAACCGACCTGATGGAGATAATTATTATATTATATATAGTGTAGAGGCACTAAACCAACATGCATCTCTATGTGGGGGAATGGTATCCAACAAACAGTAAAGTAGCAACAGAGAATGAGACATTTGTTTTAAATTAAACCATTCTTTTTCTGCCTAGGTTACATCTCTAAACTCTTACTGACATAAAGAAATCACTTCCTGTTCCTTATATTACGGGGAGAGGCTAATAGGTTAAACTCACAATTGATTGATTGATTGAAAACTTTATTAACAGATTGCAGAATGGGTACAATACAGTACAGCTCAATACACACAATTGTTAAGGGGATGCAGACCAGAGAAAGACTTTCGTCTTGTTTACATCAGGGTCCCCCATTTTCAATTCATCAGGACATATATGACATACATGACATACAGATAGACAGTACTGCTACATCTATACATTTATGACATACCAGATTTGCAAATACAGTACTGTTTGTGATACAAAAAGAGTCAAGAAAAGGGAGTATATACATTTGACGTAGAAACTGTACATTGGAGGAGGTTGGGTGGGGTTGTGTGGGGGGGGGTTGGATACATTGGGATATTGACAACCATACTGGGTAATTTACATTAGAGGTGGTTGGGGGGGGGAGAGAGAAACACTGTATAAACAAGCAAAACTGTACATTGGGGGGGGGGGGGGGGGGGACACACACTGTACAAACAAGCAAAATTGTACATTGGAATATTGACAAAACCATACTAGGTAAATTACTGTACATTGGAGGGGGTTGGGTTAGGACATTTACAGGGGCCAGTTTCGAATTGCAGTCTCCCGTAGGTGTCCCTTGAGAGTGGTTTTGAAAGTGGGTAGTGATTCACATTCCTTTACAGTTTTGGGTAGGGCGTTCCACATTGATGTGGCATAATTGCAAAACGTGTTTAGTCCCTTGTTTGAGCCGAATCTGGGTTTAACATGATTTGTGGAGCTCCCTCTGGTGTTGTGATTGTGGTATTCACTGACCTTTGGGAAGTATATTGACATGTACATGGGTACCTTGGTCGTGTAGTGTATCTTGTAGACCAGGTCCATTGCAAGTTGCTGTACTCTGTCGTCTACTCTAAGCCATCCTAGGTTGTCAAAGTGGGCAGGGGTGAGGTGGGTTCTAGGAGTAAGGTCAAGCAGTAGTCTGACCAGTTTGTTTTGAGATGTTTGTAATTTTGTTTTTAGCGCCTTTGAGGTGCTTTGGTACCATGAGGTGCAAGCATAGTCGTAGTACCCTTGAATGAGTGCTCCTGCCAGAGTCTTCAGGGTAATCTTGTTTACCAGAGAGGTGATCCGGTACAAGAATCGAGTTCGTTGGTTGACTTTTTTTATTACATTGGATGCCATTTTGTCACAGGAGAGATTAGCCTCTAGGATGGAACCCAGGTAGGTAATTTCATCTTTCCTTGTGACAATATTGTCACCCACTGTAACTGAGAAGCCGTCGGTCTTGCTGAGTTTGTTATTTGAACCGAAGAGAATGGACTCTGTTTTGCCCATGTGTAATGATAGTTTGTTATCAGCGAGCCAGGTGCAGATTTTGCCTAGTTCCGAGCTGAGGGTTTTTTCAACCTGTAACTTGTTCTTGTCAGAGAACAGCAGGGCTGAGTCGTCCGCAAACAGGAACAAGTTGCAGTCACAAGCTGGCGACATGTCATTTGCATAAATTAGGAACAGTAGCGGTCCTAGTATGCTTCCTTGTGGAACACCACAGCTCACTGTGAGGGGGGGGATGCGTGTAGCTTTATGCCAAGCAAGCAGTGCAAAAATTTACCGTAGTGGCGTGCAGTAATGCGCCTTTCATTTTCCGCCGCCCAGCGCCCAGGTCGCGCGGAAATAGGCTGTCTATTGCCATTCTCTTTGACAAACTCTAACCTTAACCAGCTCCTTAACAGCGCCTAAACTTAACCGTTCTAACCTTAACCAACTCCGAAACAATGCCTAACCTTAACCTTAACCATGCCTAACCTTAACCATAGAAATTATATTGCCATTCTCTTTGACAAACTCTAACCTTAACCAGCTCCTTAACAGCGCCTAAACTTAACCGTTCTAACCTTAACCAACTCCGAAACAATGCCTAACCTTAACCTTAACCTTAACCATGCCTAACCTTAACCGGCGAAAGAATACACGTTAAAAAAAAATCACGTTAAAAAATATTTTCGATGGGATTCGAACTCGCCAGCAAACGAGCCATAGGATCCACAGCCATGTGGCCTTGCCAATTGAGCTATTTCTAGATACTGAATAAGGGGCGGTGACTTATATATATTGAGCTCCGCTCGTGTCGAACCAAGGCGGGATCTCATGCGCATGCGCGGGCACCTCGCGCGAGCACGCCGGCGCACGCACGCACCTGAGCGAGCATGCCGCCGCCGGTGCACGCACGGTAGCATTTGTCTAAGCGGGGCCTGAAAAGAAGAGCGCTTTACCGCACTGGCGTGCGGTGACGAATGCGGAAGCATTTTTGCACTGCTTGCTTGGCATTAAGGAAAACGCGGGGGGGATAGGGTACCGTTTACCTCCACCATCTGTTCCCTCCCCTCAAGGTAGGATTGCATCCAGCTCACTGAGACTATCAAAACCAATTGCTTTTAGCTTGTCAATCAGAATGGAGTGATTGACAGTGTCGAAGGCCTTTTGTAGGTCCAGCATGACCATGCCGCAGTATTTGCCCGCGTCCACCTCTTGTTTGATGTGGTCGTTCAAAAACAACATTAAGATATTTCTCACAAATTAATAATATAGCCATACCATCATAAATATGAACAAAAACGAAATCTTTATATTAAATCAAATTAGTGTAAATATTTCAATTCAATAATGTAAATGAGAATAAATTAATATAAAAACTTCATGAACACAAAATCACTATTCTGGCTGCTACATTTCCAATCCCTAATTGTTACCGTGGAACAATTATCAACGAATGATAATATTGCAGCCACAATCTACAACATTATTGATACATACAACATAATATATACAGTAATAACATTATGGAAGTCCATTTCTGTTATTAAATTGAAGTCCAGGTCCAATGTGATGTGTCCGTCTTTCAACATTGAACACTAAAGTCTTCCTGGGATCAGAGCTTCAAGCACGTGACCCACCAGTTCTGTGGTGAAACAGGCTCTGAGGTTTTGTCAGATGCTCTCTGGCGCCACCAGTTATTGAAGGAATACACTGTTGCTGTCACACCTCAGTCTTCTGACTGCTACCTTGAGCTACTTATGAGCGAAGCCAACTAGGGCACGACATATCTGCAGTAGAGATGTCCGCTGTCACTCCAATACAATGGAGCTAAATGGCACCGGGTTTGTGCCAAAATAATACATTTGAAAAACTCAATATTAATGCTTTTTTATTTCATTTAGCAACTATTTTCTGTATTCTACTTTTAGCTTAAGTAAAATATCATGTCCTAATGGCTACACAGTATTTTAAATTATAACACTCATAATGAAAGAGTCAAAACAAGCATATTAGATATATTTTATTGACTAAATCAAAAAAGGAGGTACAGAATATTTGTGTTTGATATGAATGAAGATAAAAGGAAATCAGTCACAAAACAAAAATAAGTCCTAAGGATTCCTATTGTGTATACTACTTAGTATAAGTACATGGGGTTCAGTATGCTGCTTAGTATGGGAACAGAATTTTCCCCCTCCAGATAAGATAAACCCAAAGGAAAAACATGCAGAACAGATGGCTAACGCTGTCGCGTCCCTGACGAAGACGGACAGGAGCACTTGGATTGGTCCCCGGGCGCGGCCCACGCCACAGCCCATGTCTGCTCCCGGCTGCCCTTGGGGGGGAAGGACGACGGGATGGGAAAAGTGCAGAGAGACATTTCATCGGTGCATGTGTGTGTGAGTGTTCCTGTGTGTCGCCCATCTCGCATGTGTGTGTGTTCTTCTAAAAAAGTACATGGGGTTTCTATTTAATATACTGAAAACTGTGTTTGGGGACCGGTTCTCTTTATTCTTTTCAAGTCTACTCTCAGCTTAAACAGAACTAAATGGTTTCTTTCCTGTATGAGTTCTAGTGTGTCTCTTCATATTTCCTTTATCATTGAACCCTTTCCCACAAACTGAACAACTAAATGGTTTCTCTTCTCCAGTATGTGTTCTCATGTGTGACTTCAGATCTTCCTTCCTACTGAACCCTTTCCCACAAACTGAACAACTAAATGGTTTCTCTCCAGTATGAGTTCTCATGTGTGTCTTCAGATTTCCTTTATCATTGAACCCTTGCTCACAAACTGAACAGCTAAAAGGTTTCTCTCCAGTATGGGTTCTCATGTGTTTCTTCAGATATCCCTTCCTACTTAACACTTTCCCACAAACTGAACAACTAAATGGTTTCTCTCCAGTATGGGTTATCCTGTGAATCTTCAGCTGTGTTTGCTGACTGAAACCTTTCCCACAAACTGAACAAAGAAATGGTTTCTCTCCAGTATGTGTTATCATGTGTCTCTTCAGAGCTGCCTTCAAACTGAACCCTTTCCCACAAACTGAACAACTAAATGGTTTCTCTCCAGTATGTGTTCTCATGTGTGTCTTCAGATCTTCCTTCCTACTGAACCCTTTCCCACAAACTGAACAACTAAATGGTTTCTCTCCAGTATGAGTTCTCATGTGTGTCTTCAGATTTCCTTTATCATTGAACCCTTTCTCACAAACTGAACAGCTAAAAGGTTTCTCTCCAGTATGAGTCATCATGTGTGTCTTCAGATCTCCCTTCCTACTTAACACTTTCCCACAAACTGAACAACTAAATGGTTTCTCTCCAGTATGGGTTATCCTGTGACTCTTCAGACTTGTTTGCTGACTGAAACCTTTCCCACAAACTGAACAAAGAAATGGTTTCTCTCCAGTATGTGTTATCATGTGTCTCTTCAGAGCTGCCTTCATACTGAAACCTTTCTCACAAACTGAACAAAGAAAGTGTTTCTCTCCAGTATGAGTTCTCATGTGTGTCTTCAGATTTCCCTTCATACTGAACCCTTTCTCACAAACTGAACAACTAAATGGTTTCACTCCGGTATGATTTTTTACATGTATCTTCAGATCTCTCTTCTTGCTGAACCCAGGCCTGTTTAACATTTGTATTTTCTGTGTCTTCTTTTGTTTTACTGCCATCAAACCTGGACCTCCACTCTCCTTCCATTCATCACCGTCATCAGTCTCAGCTCCAGAACTGTCATCATCACCGTCATCAGTCTCAGCTCCAGAACTGTCATCATCACTGTCACCAGTCTCAGTTAGAGGAAGCTCCTCTCCCTCCTGACTGATCCAGAGTTCCTCCTGTTCCTCTTTAATCTGGAGGGGCTCTGTGTCCTGGGTTTGGCTGAGCTGTGAGGACTGAGGTTTCTCTTCATCATGTTCACTCTTCACAGAGACAGGAAGCTCCTCTCCCTCCTGACTGATCCAGAGTTCCTCCTGTTCCTCTTTCATCTGTAGGAGCTCTGGCTCCTCCTGGACCAGACTGGGGCTCCTCTCCTGCTGCTCAGGGGGAACCTCCTCTTCACAGATAAACAGCTGTAAGGCCATGGAGTCTAGAAAGAAGGGCATACAATCATTTAAATGTAATTTGTTGTAACCATTGCTTTTGAAAGTAACAAAGGGACAGGTCACTATTTCACACTACTCTCTTAACAGGAAAGTAACAACACGCTGAACCAATATATAGGGATGCACAGATCCTATACCCAACACCACTATCAGGCTGATACTAGCTACATGTGATCAGTATCGACTACAGGTGGTCTGATCCATTACCACGTTGTCATAAAGCATCCTCCTCCACTAACATCCCAGCAGCAGTGCATGGTGGAGAGGAAGGAGGACAATGTTCCTGCTGATTCTGCTTGATGAGATGTTGGACAAAGGGTTGGAGTTTTTATTATATAAGGCTATAAAATACACCTCCATTACTGTACATGTACACACAACTACATGTACACCTCCAATACTGTACATGTACACACAACTACATGTACACCTCCAATACTGTACATGTACACACAACTACATGTACACCTCCATTATTGTACATGTACACACAACTACATGTACACCTCCATTACTGTACATGTACACACAACTACATGTACACCTCCAATACTGTACATGTACACACAACTACATGTACACCTCCATTACTGCACATGTACACACAACTACATGTACACCTCCATTATTGTACATGTACACACAACTACATGTACACCTCCAATACTGTACATGTACACACAACTACATGTACACCTCCATTACTGCACATGTACACACAACTACATGTATACCTCCAATACTGTACATGTAGCTAAGGAAAGGCAAGGGAATCTAGAAAGTAAAACTGGAGGATTTCGAGGTAAGGAGACTACTCCTAATCCACCTCTTAGTACTCATGTGGATTCTGCTTTGTTGGTCAAATCCAGAGAGAAATGAGGACCCAAGTCTTTGAACATAAGAGCAACATTGGAAATCAGGATGAAAAGTCTCCTGTAGCCAAGTATCTCTCTGCTGCAGGCCATGAGGTTTGTAGGCCGAGGTTCCAGAGCATTGAGGGAGTGAATCCCTTGAAAAGACGGAACAGGGACTGCTTACTCTTACAGAGAGACGTAAAGGAGGGGACAGGGACTGCTTACTCTTACAGAGAGACGTAAAGGAGCGGACAGGGACTGCTTACTCTTACAGAGAGAGACGTAGAGGAGGGGACAGGGACTGCTTACTCTTACAGAGAGAGACGTAAAGGAGGGGACAGGGACTGCTTACTCTTACAGAGAGAGACGTAGAGGAGGGGACAGGGACTGCTTACTCTTACAGAGAGACATAAAGGAGGGGACAGGGACTGCTTACTCTTACAGAGAGAGACGTAGAGGAGGGGACAGGGACTGCTTACTCTTACAGAGACATAAAGGAGGGGACAGGGACTGCTTACTCTTACAGAGAGAGACGTAAAGGAGGGGACAGGGACTGCTTACTCTTACAGAGAGAGACGTAAAGGAGGGGACAGGGACTGCTTACTCTTACAGAGAGAGACGTAAAGGAGGGGACAGGGACTGCTTACTCTTACAGAGAGAGACGTAAAGGAGGGGACAGGGACTGCTTACTCTTACAGAGGGAGATAAAGGAGGGGACAGGGACTGCTTACTCTTACAGAGAGACGTAAAGGAGCGGACAGGGACAGCTTACTCTTACAGAGAGAGACGTAAAGGAGGGGACAGGGACTGCTTACTCTTACAGAGAGAGACGTAGAGGAGGGGACAGGGACTGCTTACTCTTACAGAGAGAGACGTAAAGGAGGGGACAGGGACTGCTTACTCTTACAGAGAGAGATAAAGGAGGGGACAGGGACTGCTTACTCTTACAGAGAGAGACGTAAAGGAGCGGACAGGGACTGCTTACTCTTATAGAGAGAGACGTAAAGGAGGGGACAGGGACTGCTTACTCTTACAGAGAGAGACGTAGAGGAGGGGACAGGGACAGCTTACTCTTACAGAGAGAGACGTAAAGGAGGGGACAGGGACTGCTTACTCTTACAGAGAGAGACGTAGAGGAGGGGACAGGGACTGCTTACTCTTACAGAGAGAGACGTAAAGGAGGGGACAGGGACTGCTTACTCTTACAGAGAGAGATAAAGGAGGGGACAGGGACTGCTTACTCTCACAGAGAGAGACGTAAAGGAGGGGACAGGGACTGCTTACTCTTACAGAGAGAGACGTAAAGGAGCGGACAGGGACTGCTTACTCTTACAGAGAGAGACGTAAAGGAGGGGACAGGGACTGCTTACTCTTACAGAGAGACATAAAGGAGGGGGCAGGGACTGCTTACTCTTACAGAGAGAGACGTAAAGGAGGGGACAGGGACTGCTTACTCTTAAGTGGTCCGCACATGGCGGGCGAGCGACGTCGCCTGGCGATGCGATCGTCTGTCGCTCAACGACAATCGCTTGGCCCCCCACACCAAGGCCGACCGTCGCTCTGTCTAGCTGGGGGTGTGGTTACTTGTTTCCCCCCGGAGGGAGATATGGGAGGACGGACCAGACGTTAGGTTGTTGTGAAGAGAGCGTATTAGCAGGTAGCTGTGTTGTGCATTACGAGGGAATTAAACCCATATTGAGCTGGAATTAAACCACCTATACGAATACAACCTCTCCTCATTCTTCCTGACATTACTGCATGACTGATCGCTACAATACGTTCATTACCACCGATTGGACAAGTAATGTTATGCACCTGCTGAGAGAGAATGTTTTTTTTTTTTATCCACTTTTTCTCCCATTTTCTATTTTTCTCCCATCCCAATTTCGTATCATCCAATTCAACCCTCCCCTGTCTCGAACGCCGTTTCTTGCCTCCCACAAGCCGGCTGCAATGTGGACTAAGTCATACATAGCACGAGTCCCCTTCGATACTCGAGGTAACAGCAGTCGCATCTTTTCACCTGCGCGGCGTGATCTTTCAGCGTCAGGGGTCTGCGCTTTGGAGGGGCGCCGCCCCCATCGCTTCCTGATTCTACTGCGCAGGCGCACCAACCGACCTGTAGGAGTCGCTGTCCACAACGCCCGATCGCCACCCATCAGTTTCCCACCCCCTAATACTGCCAATGTGTATTAGTACGGACGACCAGCTAAACTGAAAGCAATGTGGAGCGCTGGGCTCGAACAGGCGAACCCAGCGTCTCCAGTATTTGTGGTGAGCGCCTTGCCCACTGCACCACGTAGCCGCCCGAGAGAGAATGTTTTTTCACTGAAGACGCTGTTCTGTTCTCAACCATCATTTTCTTTGGACAATAAACCTTATAAACTACATCAGCTGCAGCCTGGCCACTATAGCTTCTCCAACTAACGTTATTTATTTAAATTGTTCCTGTTAAGTAAGGGATAATGTATAGCTATGAGGTCATTGTCGCAAAATAATTGACCGACACGGAGTTTAAAATACCGAGCCGCCTCGGCGAGGTGTTTTAAACGTCAGTGAAGGTCAATTATTTTGCGACAATGATCGAGTATAGCTATACATTATCCCGCTTATTACATGGCTAACTTACTAACAATATACCTAATTCATTTTACATCGACTCGCAACACTGGTTCTGGCTCCGCTCGTCGCTCCGCCCCCTGTCATCGCCGGCAGCTTCCCCGGCAGCAGAACACCGGCAGTGTCTGATTGCACTGATGTCAGTGGGCTTGATTGCGAACAGCTGCGCACAGCGGTCATTATTGTCCCACAGCGGTCATTATTGTCTGATAACTGACCTCTGACGCGAGCTATTGACCAATCACAAGCAAGCATTTCGGCGAATGTGAAAACGCCATATAATAATAATTAACATATGTAGCATGGTAATAACACGTAGGTTATTGATCAATTAATGTATTGATACATTAATGGTGTACAAATGATACACCAGTAGAACTTCTGTACTACTTCTACTGTAGAAGTCATGTTATTTCCTCATTGTCCTTGCTGTGTCGCCTGCCGTGGCCTCAAAAAATAAGATCGAGGCGATTTTTTGCCAGGCGACAGAAATAGCTGCGCGACCGCCGCTTCAAAATCTCCTGCCGTGTGGGTTCTCTTATTCATAACAATGTCGGTTGCCTCGCTTAAAAACTTGACAGAGCAACACGGTCTCATCAGAAAGCATTAATAAAGTACTTAATCAACTAAAAGAAAAAAGGTACACAATGTACGTTATGTTATATATATATATACAAGTAATTTACATTACATTTTGTATCTGCAAAAGTAAAAAATTTAAAATGTAAAAGCATGATCGAGAGTCAAACTAACAATGCTTGTCTTTGGGGGGGGTGAGTGCACTAGATCAAGCCACCCACCCTGATACAAACACAGCAATAATATGATGATAGAAAGTTAAGGTTACGGTTGTTGTTAGTTTAACCTGTTAAGCTGTAAGGCCCCCTTATATTTATATTTATTCTTTATCATAAATCGATCAATACAGACTCCTTGGCTACAACCCCGTCCAAAAATATTCGAGATGGCCAAATGATTGACGGAGCGAGAGCCCCGGGAGTCGGGGGTGGTAATGTGTACTTTGGCGCACGCCTCACATATCGGAATGTAACTCGAAATTCTATATTGTATTAAAAGAAATGCACACCCGAGCCGCTAGAGGTCGGTAAAGTGGATGTTAAGGGGTTTTAATGTTGTCTTTTTTTTCCAAATGTATCCAAGAGTAAAGACCTTAACCATATTAAAATAGCAGTCAAAGTGTATATTTTCATTTTTACCGATGTTTTATACGATTTAGCGAAAATAAGAATTTATCGGGAAAATGCTAATTATATCTCTTATCGTAAAACCGTGAGGAAATGACTAAATCCAGATTTAACACTGCCATTGGAAAGAGGAGCCTTAAGGTCAAGTTCAAGGTCAAATATGAATTCATAATTAAAATGGATTAGAATGTATTACTGTATCTACAAATCCTTCTGTTTAATCATCTTCCCTTTATTCCTTTGCTTAGATTTTTTTGTACACTTGATAAATATCAGATCAACGCAATATTGGATATATAGTCCTTACCTGTCTCTGATGTAATGCAAAAGAAATGTATCCAATTATTTGATCGCCATTCCAGTTATCCACAGCGATCCTGTCCCCGACATTACCGAGCGTTACACATGAACGGGCGGGCGGGGTTAGTGTTCCATGCCACCGTTGTAAGCGCCTGCCTCGCCTCGAGTATTTAAACCCCGCCCACACGGCTCAGACCGGCTCAGAAAACACACCAGACCATTTCGAATGGAGTGCAATAGCTCTGCAGTAGAGGGCGGTGTTGACCGTCTGCCAGCTCAGACACATTCACCAGGGTCTGCAGAGGCTGCAGCCATGAATTATGAATAGATATAGCGAATAAAAGAAATAACGATCATAAAAACGAGTTAACTCGTTGTTGGCGTTATTCGATTGGCGGGCAATAACGAGTTAACTCATTCTTGGCGCAGAATGTGTTAAAGATTGATTGAAAATTGTATTAACAGATTGCAGAATGGGTACAATACAGTACGGCTCAATACACACAATTGTGCAGACCAGAGAAAGACTTTCGTCGTGTTTACATCAGGGTCCCCCATTTTCAATTCATCATGACATTTATGACATACATGCCATTAGAGCTGCCGCGATTACCGCATTACCGCGGTATCGCTGTTACATCACGCTCACCGCAAGAGTAGGCTGAATACCGCGTCACCGCTGTTTTTTTTTATAATAATAAAGTACCCTTCTCTCGTTGGGCTTGCGGCTCTGCAGATATACCCTACTCCTCTATCGAGGTTCCAAGCGACCCTATTGGGTACCAGAAAAGTCATGTGAAACATTGCAGACCACTGATTGGTCAGAAGAGAGACGCGTCACACGTTACACGTTGGATAGTCTTGCAGTGCTTTTACTTCCTGAATCTCAGCCATTGATCAGAGCTCAGTCACAACACGGCTAATATACGTTAGCTCCCACCGGAGACCGGAGTGGATTACCGACGTACCGTCGCTCCTCAGGGAACGAGGCATAATGATTTTACTGCAACGAAATGTTATAATAAAAGCCCTTCGTTCTATACACTTGTCTGATTGAAAACTTTATTAACAGACCGCAGAATGGGTACAACTCTGCACGCTCTGAGCAAAGAAAGGAACTGAGATATGAATTGAGTAACGCTTGCCTTGCTATGGTCCGGTAAATACGAACGTGTAACTATATAACGTAATGCCACAAAACGAATGCCTTTGTAATCATAAGTAGTAACGTTATAATAATAAGAAGAAGAAAGGGTCGGGGGGTAACCGGCGGGCGCGCCGCTACCACCCCTGCCCGCGACAGAGGGGATACTTCGAATCCGTGTTTCACTTTTAACGAATGCGTGCTTGCCGAATCCCAAACAATATTCATGCTGCAAAGTCATCCTCTAAAGATAGACATTTAGACTAGAGGCAGGCTATATGCTATAAAGAGTAGACTACAAAAAAATGCATTCAAACTTTTTTTGTGTGTGTGTGTGTGCGGTAATAACCGCAACGGTAGGAAATATTTCGCAAATTTGTGCGGTAAGGAAAACATCAATACCGCGGCAGCTCTACATGCCATACAGATATACAGTACCGTTACATCCAGACATTTATGACATACAAGATATACAAATATACAGTACTGTTTAAGAGACAGAGATCATAAAAGAAAATATATACATTCGAGGGGGAAGAAACTGTACATTGGGTGGGGGGGGGGTTGGACATTTACCGGGGCCAGTTTAGAATTGCAGCCATTATTTTATGGCTGTGGGTAGGGCGTTCCACATTGTTGGCAGGCATAATTGCAAAACGTGTTTAGTCTAGCTAACTAACTGTACAAATCGATGTGATTGGCTTAGACCGTATTGTGTACGGTTGGCTGGTTGGCTGACTTGTGTTGTAGATTGGGGGTGGCCAGCTGGCTATCTGGCAGTTCGAGTGCAGTAGCTGGCTGGGTAGCTGTTGTATTGTGGGTTAAGGGTAGCCAGCTAGCTGGCTGGCAGTTCGTAGTGCAGTAGCTGGCTAGCTGGCTGGCTGGCTAACGTTGGCCAATATACTGTAGCTGTAACTGAACGCCAATGATTCTAGCCTTATGTGATCTTATGAGGTCAGTTCATAGGAAAATACTTTGACTATAATGTCAGAAGTAAATAAACTTAGATGCTTGTTATGCTTAACACCCAGTAAGTACACTTTACTTAATTTCTAAGATTAGATTAGATCATTTAGTTTGCAAAGCACTTTAAACTGAACACTTGAGTATCCATTGGTCAGTTTAAATCTATAATAGCCGACCATTTGTTTTAATTAATTTTAATTGTTTAAATGATTTACTTTTCCGTTTCTATATTATTTTTGTATTATGTATTGTACCTCTCGACATAATTGTAAATGTTCTTTCGAGATTAAATAAAGATTGTAATAAAAATGATTAGGGATGTCCCGATCACATTTTTTTGCTCCTGATCCGATCCCGATCATGTGATTTTGAGTATCTACCAATACCGATCTTTCCTGATCAGATCAAAAAAAATATTAAAATATATTTTTTTTCTTTAATCCCAATTTCTCACATTACATTCACCCTGAATGTTGACGTTATCCAGGTGAAAAGTTAACTTCATTCAAGCCAGGCATTGCAATCCTTGACATAAATCATTTGATGTATAATTAAATCAAAGGAAATGCGTTTGTTTTGGCAAAATTCTTCTGCTCTGTGTGACAATAAATAAATGAATGATGATATGCAATTTAAAACCAAAACTAAGGCCTCAGTATGAGTTTAAGACATGAACATGGTCATGTTTGTTGAATAAAAAAAGAAAACAATTATAATAATAATTAAAAAAATCCCGATATTTCTTAATTTTTTTTGCCGATCCCGATCTTTGGAAAATCACGGGATCGGCCCCGATCCCGATCACGTGATCGGATCGGGACATCCCTAGAAATTATGCTAAACTCATTGACTGCCATGCTGTTTTTCCATCTTTAATCCCTAAATCGACCCGTTTCACAATAATCCAGGCTGGTTTTCTAGATTGTGAGATAGTGTTTTGTGTGCATATGCTCAAATCTCGCGGCTGCTCGTCTGTCTGAAACCTATATTATTGCCAGGTCAAAGGAAACACGACCATGTTTCTTCACAAAGCCATTGGGGGGGGGGGGGGGGGTCGTTTTCCGACGCTGCCATCATTTCAAAAGCATGTTTTATGATGGGGTTCTGTAAAAATAGACGTTACCTTTGTCAGCAGGTGCTCCAATCTGGCTCCATGTGTCTTCGATCAGAACAGAATCAATACATATATCGTTAGGTGGCCCTCATCCGTTGTCGTCTTCTTCTTCATTTGTGTGCTCGGCCAGACTATACCACGGAGCCGAATAGGTTTCCTCATCGGCCGGTTTGACTATAGTATTTTTATCCAGAATTTCTCTTTTCATTGAAGCATCATGGGACATATATTTTTTCCTTATGTTTTAATGGGACAAGGGTCCATTTAGTAGTAATGGGGAATTGGAAATGGCTGGAAATTGAAATGGCTAGAAATTATTGATGGGCCATTTATTTTGGTGATATAATGCAAATCTTATATAATTATTTTTTTTGCATTTCATGTGAGGTTTAAAATAAAGTTAGATTTATTGGAATATGGAGATTTTCTTCAGATTCATCACAGTATTATGTCACCTTGAAAATGATGGTAATGAGAATCATGGAAAAACATGCATAAAAACAATTGGGGATATAGTTTGAATAATCGCCTCGTCTTTGCATGATTTATTTCAAGCATCTGTATGAACACTGAAGATGGATTTACCCTTTAGAGCCTTACCTCCTCCTTCATTCACAGTTCCTTTAAGTCCTGGTGTTTTAATGCAATCCACCAAGTAGATGGATAGTTCCTTTAGTACCAACAGAGAGAGGTGACTGCAAGACGCCATCTCCTCCACTGTACTGGATATCAGTGGGGCTGTGGCCTAAAAATACCAGATAAAAAACAGTAACAATAAGAGTCTTGCAAAGTACAACATTCACTCTCCCCAGAGTAATTGTAGATTGACAGGTTTGGCTGAGTGTTGTTTTTTTTATGTTAGACATGTCTTGTCACTGGTACTTGATGATGAAAGTGTCACCTTAAAGGGATCGTTCAAGAGTTTTGGACATCAAGTGGTATGAAATACTATAGTAGTATAGTTGATGCAGTGCCCTCAGTTTACACACAGAGTCTCGTGGTCGGAGTTCTGACCTGGCAGAAGTTTTAATCACCCACAGCAGAAAACAGCGTGCCTCATTTTCTATGCTTCAAGACCCAGCATTTAGTGACTACCTCACACTAGGGGTGGACGGTATGGTCTAAAATTTATATCACGGTATAATTTGAAGCATAGACGGTAACGGTATATATCACGGTATCATCGTTTTTGATTAAATTTTTATTTTTTATTTTATATAATTTTTTTTTTTTTTTTTTTTATATAAAATATATATATTATATAATTAGACTTGTACTTGTATTATCTGCGAGACATCGCCACCACGCAACAAGCTCCACTGTCTGTGTGTACATTAGTAGCCTCTAGCTACGGCCAGGATTCTCCGGAGCTGCAGCTGGACCTATACTCGAGTAGCCTCGAGCTACGGCCAGGATTCACCGGCGCTGCAGCTGGGCCCTAGTATTGGTATAACGTTAAATCACATTCACAAGCCCTCAGCTCGAATACGCATCGAATCAGTGTTATAAGACATTGATATCAGGAGCTATCTGTAGCTACTGCTAGCCGGATATATAACGTTAATACAACGCCTCAGTGAATTATTTAGTTCAATGGGACATTTCGTTTTGAACGGTGAACTAACTTGTGTTAACGTGAGCTAACGGCTAACGGAGCTATCATACACGTCTACTCTCTACTAGACTTGATGGAGCGTTTGTTGATGTCAGGAGCTATCGGTAGCTGGCCGACTAGATACCGTTCGGTTAGACAATGCCTCATCATGTATTAAACTAAAAGTGAATAGTTGACTGGGTCATTTTGTAACGGTAGCTAAGCTAACATTAGCTCAGGGAGACGTCCCGTCCCACTACTACTAGTAGACCCGTGTTTACATGCGTGCGGGAGGGGCTGGCACGCCCACTGCGCGAAGCCTCCTAAATAACTTTTTCCAGTTCGCACATATCTATTATCTATGACTAATTCTATCTATTTTTAGGGGCAAATGCGAGTGAAATAGTCGCGCTGTGGTTACATGACGTCATTGCTATTTTAGAGCTGCACTACCGGTTACACGGTATAGGCAAAATCCATACCGTAGAGCAAATTCATACCGTTTATACCGTATACCGTTTATACCGTCCACCCCTACCTCACACAGAGACTAGTTCAACACATCATGTCACTCTGAAGCATTTAGTGATGTCACACAGACTAGTTCAACACATCATGTCACTCTGAAGCATTTAGTGACGTCACACTGAGACTAGTTCAACACATCATGTCACTCTGAAGCAGGGTTAGAAATTAACATTTTTTTTCAAGGGCTTTTTTTGCCCCCCTTAATTGATTTTTGGGGGCTTTTTTTATTTATTTCGGGGGCACTGAATTTTTATGATAAACGGTAGGGGTGGGACGGTTCACAAAATGGGACGGTTTGGTTCGTATCACGATTTTGGGGTCACGGTTTTCAGTTCGATATATGTTAATTTTTATTAAAAAAAAATTTACACTCAAATCTAAACATGCTTCTCATTTATTAAAAATAAAATAAAAGGTTTACAGTGTTTACAGCCTTAAATAATGTTTGGCACACAAAGACCGAACTGACTGAAAAATATAGGCTACATTTGTCAAAGTATTAACTTAGTGCAAACAAACAATATGCTCAGCCAGCACTAGACTTTCCTTTCTTTAATATAAACACACAAAAACAATGTCAACCATGTTTAAATTCCCTGATTGTCAGTTCTTAATGGAAAGATTCGTTTTCTGCTTGAAATTATTATGTTTCTGTCTACATTTATTTAGACTAACATTATTTAAATATTGAGTGCAACTGTGGTGGATTACGTAATTCGGTGAGTTGGAACTATCTATGGGTTGGCGCCGGGTCCCCACGGACATTTTAGCGTCACGGACCACCAGACGTTCATAACATCAACATGCAGTGGAAAAGCGGCAATAGTCCCGGTTGGAGTTAGTAAAACACAGTTGTATGTTAGCCTTCTTGGATGTTGAATAAACGCCTATCATTGTCTTTAAACACCCCGCCTCTCATTTCCTCCTCTGCTACAGTAGCTAGTAGCTACGGTGACATTTCATTGACTACAGTATTAGCTTGCGGGCTGCGTCGGGCTACCATAGTTAAAACGTGCGTTGTGTTTACAAACTCCTAACGCTATGGCAAGATGTGTGTAGGCCTATGTAATGTTAATGGCTATGTTTTTAAAGTCGTAATGAAGATTGATTTATATTGTGCGTGCCATTTTTACACAAACTGACTAGCACCTGGCAGCTGGCTGCTGCTGCCTGCAGCCAGTGCAGAACACCGGCTCCGCCAAATGATTTTTTTTTTATTTGCGCGTCATCTGAACCGTACTCCCACAGACGCTCCATTACCGGATAAATATATATAATTAGTAAACTGTCGGGGGCATTAAGTGCCCCCCTTAACTGATTTTCGAGGGCATTTTGTCCATTTTCAAGGGCATTATGCCCCAAGCCCCCGTTAATTTCGAACCCTGCTCTGAAGCATTTAGTGACGTCACACTGAGACTAGTTCAACACATCATGTCACTCTGAAGCATAGGAAATGTTTTCTGCTGTGGATGATTACAACTTTTGCCTGCAGGTTATTGTGTGGAATAACACTTTTTTGTCTCATGACCTCATTTGCTGCCTGTCTGAAGCCTCCCGGTTCACTCAGAACCAGGCCAGAACTCAGACCACAGTACTCTGCGAGTTAAGCTAATGGCATCGCATCAACTATACTACTGGCAAGTATTTCATACCATTTAAGAGTCCAAAAATCCAAACTATCCCTTTAACTCACAAGTCACTCAGTGTTTGGCCATGCCAAGTTTCCCCACATGCTGGGGTACAAGATGGGCCAAACAGGGTATTATGCTGCTTGGAGTTTAATCAAATCACACTCTCTTGGTGTCAGATTTTAGCATTGGGGAAATCCCCCCCCCCCCCCAATCCCGCTACCCTGTTTTAGCCTGGCATGGTCCGATACCCGTATCAATACATCCCTGGAAGACAATCGTTCACTAGGTCAAACTTTTAATTTGTTCATAACATAATCACGTATGCTCAACCAATGCTCAACCAATGTATTGAAGAGTATACTCTTTGTTTGGATTGTAATAAGGGGGGGGGGGGGTGTGTGTGTGGACAGATAACTGGTTTGCCTGCTAACCACTTATTTGAAATCAACCAGATATTCATAACGGTTCATTTGGAAATAATTTTGATACTGATATCAAATAGATGTCATATCACATTGTAACTGGTATTGGAAAACTCAATACCATAATAATGTCAAAACTAGCAAAGAGTCTACCCAAAAAGAGTAGATTCCTGAACTCCTACAGTCTAAGGTCGCTTTCACACCTGAGCTCTTTGGTCCGCCTTAATCGAACCCTGGTTCGTTTTCCTCGATAGTCCGGTTGGTTTTGGGTGGTGTGAAAGATCATTCGAACTCTGGTGTGGACCAAACAAGTGAACTTCAATGTAGCTCTATAGCCAAAATGGCCAATATGTGCCCACGTCTATCAACTCTGCTTGACTCCAATGGTGATCTGCACGACCTCAGCCAGCTAATCACCCAACCCACACGTGTATGTGAATCAACTCAGACTACCATTGACCTCATTCTAACCTCCGACAAGTCCAAGATCTCCAATAAAGGGGTTATAGCATGCGGGTTAAGCGATCATTATATGATATTCTGTACCCGCAAAAAGCTAAAACAAAAGGCCGGCTGTCACAAAACAGTCACATCTAGAGAGACCTCAAAACCTACTCTAGCGAGGCCTTTAACCTAGAACTGGAGAGCCTGGACTGGTCAGAAGAGCTCAATGGTACACTAGTTGAAGAAACATGGCTTGGTTTCAAAACCAAATTCTCAACAATACTAAACGACATGGCCCCCCTAAGAACCACCAGAGTAAAAAATCGCGCTGAGCCATGGATGCACTCCGAAATATTGACCGCTATGAAAACCAGAAACAAAAAATGCTCAGAGTTTCATAAAAGTCAATCAAAGCTTACCAAAAGCTCGAGCAGTGAACTCCAAGCCCACCTGACTGAAATCAAACTACAAAGAAACAGACTAAGAAATGAAGTAAACTCCATGATCAGAACTGCAAAAAAGAATTTCATCAATGACAAAACTGAGGAAAACAAAAATAAACCCTGTGAACTTTGGAAATTACTCAATAATCAACTAGGCTGCAGTAAAAAAATGAAAACCAGATTTTCAAACATAAAGACGGACAACACGCTCATCACAGACAAGCTGGATGTGGCCAATTACTTAAAAATGTTCTTCACAAACATAGCCACAACACTGGTAAATAAACTACCCACCCACTCAGGGCATTTTGGGAAGAACACATCATAGCCTACTATAATAACCTAGGGGTCCGCAAAGACGATTTCAAACTAGAAATGGTAACAGCTGAGGTACTTAAAAAACTGAGCGCCCTCCAACCTAACAAGGCCACTGGCCATGACAATATCCACTCCAAATTCCTCAGAGACTCAGCAGCCGCCATCACCCCAGTCATCACACATAATAAACCTCTCCATAAAACAGGGACACGTACCCAAAGACTTCAAAATTGCAAGAGTAACCCCCCTGCACAAAAAGGGCAGCAAGTTAGACCCAGGCAACTACCGCCCTGTTTCTATTCTTACCTCCATCTTGAAAGTGATGGAAAAGATAGTATACAAACAGGTCAAAAAGTACCTCGCGGAAAGAAATCTAATCTTCGAATTCCAATCTGGCTTCAGAACATCCCACTCCACTGACACATGCCCTCTCTATTTGAACGACCACATCAAGCAAGAGGTGGACGCGGGCAAATACTGCGGCATGGTCATGCTGGACCTACAAAAGGCCTTCGACACTGTCAATCACTCCATTCTGATTGACAAGCTAAAAGCAATTGGTTTTGATAGTCTATCAGTGAGCTGGATGCAATCCTACCTGGAGGGGAGAGAACAGATGGTGGAGGTAAACGGTACCCTATCCCCCCCCCCCCTCCCAGTGAGCTGTGGTGTTCCACAAGGAAGCATACTAGGACCGCTACTGTTCCTAATTTATGCAAATGACATGTCGTCAGCTTGTGACTGCAACTTGTTCCTGTTCACGGACGACTCAGCCCTGCTGGTCTCTGACAAGAACAAGTTACAGGTTGAAAAAACCCTCAGCTCGGAACTAGGCAAAATCTGCACCTGGCTCGCTGACTACAAACTATCATTACACCTGGGTAAAACAGAGTCCATTCTCTTCGGTTCAAATAACAAACTCAGCAAGGCCGATGGCTTCTAAGTTACAGTGGGTGACAATATTGTCACAAGGAAAGATGAAATTACATACCTAGATTAGAGGCTAATCTTTCCTGTGACAAAATGGCATCCAATGTAATAAAAAAAAGTCAACCAACGAACTAGATTCTTGTACCGGATGTTTTTGAAAGTGGGTAGTGATTCACATTCCTTTACAGCTTTAGGTAGGGCGTTCCACATTGATGTGGCATAATTGCGAAACGTGTTTAGTCCCTTGTTTGAGCCGAATCTGGGTTTTACATGATTTGTGGAGCTCCCTCTGGTGTTGTGATCGTGGTATTCACTGACCTTTGGGAAGTATTTTGACATGTACATGGGTACCTTGGTCGCGTAGTGTATCTTGTAGACCAGGCCCATTGCAAGTTGCTGTACTCTGTCGTCTACTCTAAGCCATCCTAGGTTGTCAAAGTGGGCAGGGGTGAGGGTACTACATTCAAGGGTACTACGACTATGCTTGCACCTCATGGTACCAAAGCACCTCAAAGGGGCTAAAAACTAAATTACAATCACAAAACAAACTGGTCAGACTACTGCTTGACCTTACTCCTAGAACTCACCTCACCCCTGCCCACTTTGACAACCTAGGATGGCTTAGAGTAGACGACAGAGTACAGCAACTTGCAATGGGCCTGGTCTACAAGATACACTACACGACTAAGGTACCCAGGGCCGCCTCAGGGGGTGTGCGAGCAGTGCGGTCGCACAGGGCCTCGCGAGAAGGGGGGCCTCGCAAAAAAATAAATTAAAATAAATTTAAAAAAAATATTTTTTATTTCTTTTTTTATTTCTTTTTTTTATTTTTTGCGAGGCCCCCCTTCCCGCGAGGCCCTTTTTCATCACAGACCTAAAATCTAGTTTTGCTTATATGCTTATATATTTCACATTAGACACGTTTGTAGAATGTGTCTGACTTGTTCCTGCCTCTGCGGCTCTGCAGACTGCAGTTTTCCGGTTTCTGCGGCTTTGCTGCTCTACAGATTTTAGGATAGTGTTTCCGGTCTCTTATCCCGTCCGCCGTAATAGAAGAAGAAGAAGAAGAAGACACACGACACGAGGTAGAGGGATGATCTAATTCAGCGCGGAGGAGCCAGCCAGTGGATGTCTTTTCAAAAGCAGCATGGATCAGAAGAAATTACACCGTGGGCCAAGAAAGTCTCCTTCCAACTTTACCATTGGCGCCGCATTGATACTGCGTTATGGTGAGTCAACCTATGATTATATTCCCGCCGTGGACCTATCTCTTTTTCTCTCTCTCTGGAGCCAAACTGGTCGACTAGCTGTAGCCTGTTGTAGTATGGAGTTAGTAGCTAACGGTGTGTGGCCTGGTGTCAGCGCCTGTATTGCTTTTCTCATGTTGTAGTTTCAGTGGTAGTGCGTTAGCTACAGGCAAATACCGGCAAAGCGCTGGGGGAATTACACGACCACATCAACAAACAGCAGATCAAGCACCCGGAAGCCGCGACGATAGTGACTGGTGATTTCAACCAGGCAAACCTGAAAAAAGTGATGCCGACTTTTTTTCAGCACATCGCCTGCTCCACAAGAGGGGGGAACACACTCGACCACTGCTACACCCCGTTCAGAGCTGCCTACAAGGCTGTAGCGGCTCCGCCACTGATGGGCTCTGTAAGCGCGAGCGATCACGACTCCATCTTTTTAATCCCAGCATACAAACAGCGATCACGCGAAGTCGTCGTGTCACGTGAGACAAAAAAGTGGTCTGACGAATCAGAGGCCGAGCTCCGTGACGCGTTCAAGGATACAGACTGGGACATGTTTGAAGGAAGCGCCAGTGACGTCAGCGAGTATGCTGATACCGTTGTAAGCTACATAACTACAGTGGCAGACGGCATTGTCCCCACAAAGACGGCGCGGGTTTTCCCAAACCAGAAACCTTGGGTGGACAGCACTATAAGAACAGCCCTAAACTCACGCACCACGGCTTATAACCTGGGCAGAGAGTCAGGAAATATGGAAGAATACAAGGCTTCAGTCTACACTCTGCGCAAGGCTGTTAAACTTGCTAAGAGGACATATGCTGAGAAACTGGAGACACAAATGGCACAAAACGACACAAGAGGCTTGTGGAGGGGACTGAAGACAATAACTGACTACAAAGTCAGCGCCCCCGCAATGGGGAGCGACGACGCCTCTCTAGCGGACAAACTCAACTCCTTCTACGCTCGGTTCGGTGTAGACAGTGTCGCCGCTAGCCCTCTGGCTAGTGACGTCACTGGCGCACCGGCTGTTGTGGAGGGGGGGGGGCAACCGCGGGGGGGCGGGGGCGCTCTCTCGTTGTCGGAACACAGTGTGAGAAGAGCATTTATGCAGGTGAACACCAGGAAGGCTGCAGGCCCAGATGGTATAACAGGACGCATACTTAAGTCCTGTGCAAACCAGCTTGCCCCGGTGTTCACCGCCATATTTAATCAATCCCTGGCGGAGTCAGTAGTCCCTGCCTGCTTCAAGATGTCTACCATCATCCCTGTACCGAAGAAACCCTCCCCAACATGTCCAAATGATTACAGACCGGTGGCACTCACCTCTGTGGTCATGAAATGTTTCGAGAGGCTGGTCAAGGACCACATTTGTGCCTCTCTCCCCAGTGATATGGACCCTATGCAATTTGCATACAGGACAAACAGGTCCACTGATGACGCGGTCTCCCAGGTACTGCACAGCACTCTCTCCCACCTTGACCGTCAGAAGGGGGGCTATGTGAGACTGTTGTTCATTGACTACAGCTCAGCGTTCAACACCATAGTCCCCACCAGACTGGTGGACAAGCTGATCGAGCTAGGCCTGAGCTCCGCCCTGAGCGCCTGGGTACTGGACTTTCTGAGTGAAAGACCCCAGGCGGTCAGGGTGGGGGGTCAGACCTCCAACACCATGACCCTGAGCATCGGGTCCCCCCAGGGCTGTGTTCTAAGCCCCCTGCTGTACTCACTCTACACACACGACTGTGTGGCCAAGTTCAGCTCCAACTCCATTGTGAAGTTCGCCGACGACACGGTGGTGGTGGGGCTGATCTCGGACAACGACGAGAAGGCCTACCGGGAGGAGGTTGAGGTACTGGAACGTTGGTGCCAGGACAACAGCCTGCTCCTGAACATTGGTAAAACCAAGGAGCTGATCGTGGATTATAGGAGAGGACAGCGGGAGACACACACACCACTGAGGATTAACGGGGCTACCGTGGACAGGGTGAGCAGCTTCAAGTACCTGGGGGTCCACATCTCAGAGGACCTGACATGGTCAACACACATAGGCACAGTAGTAAAGAAAGCGACGCAGCGCCTCTACCACCTGAGACAGTTAAGGAAGTTCAGAGTATCGGGGAAGATACTCCAGTCCTTCTACTCAGGAGCTGTAGAGAGCATCTTGACCGGAAACATCACTGCCTGGTATGGGAACAGCACGGCACAGGACAAGAAGGCCCTACAGAGTGTGGTGCGCTCAGCCGAGCGTACCACGGGTATTGCGCTACCTCCCCTGCAGGCTCTATACAACAAGAGGTGCAAATCCAGAGCCTGCAGGATAATGAAAGACCCCCACCACCCCAATAACAGCCTGTTCCAGCTGCTGAGGTCAGGCAGACGCCTGCGAATTCTAGAGACTAAGACGGAGAGGCTTAGGCTAAGCTTCTTCCCCCAGGCCATCAGAGCCTTGAACAATGAACATTGAGAGACACAGAAACTGAACTATCCACACACAAGTACATACACGACACGCACGCTGAGCACGCTCACACACTAGCAGCCACTTTAACACTCATGCCGCACACACGCACACTTATGGCCAGAGGAAAGGCCACTTAAAGTAGTATAACTTCAGGAACAGTGTATTGCACTACTAAAGCTAACTAGCATGTCCTATATGCTCTGTAAATACTAATGTACAGATACCGAGATGGCACACCATGTACCTGTTTATTGCACTGGTTTATTGGATTCTATTAATATGTTGTACCACTGTATTTTTATTGGATTCTATTATATGTTGTACCACTGTATTGCACATCGTCGCGGGCAAGACCAGCCGCATTTCATTGTATACCTGTATACCGTGACAATTAAAACTCTTGAATCTTGAATCTTGAATCTTGAATCTTAGCTAATGGTTAGCGATAGCCGGGTTGAGCTAACTGGCTAACTGATAGCATCAAAGTAACGTGCGCAGCCGGCAGCTAACGTATCAGTTAGCCTAGGCTAGAGTTAGCTGTTAGCTTGTGCTACGACCATTGACATTAGCCGTGAGAATAGCAGGGGGTTCTGGCTTATTTTTGTCCCGCCAGCGAGAGGCCTTTCGTCAACGTGGAGACCTGTGTTGCGGCCTTTCGCCCTGCGTTCCTTTTGTGCAGGTAAGATTAATGAAAATGTCATGACATTACCCCACTCTTCCTTCCTTCCCCTCCCGAATGTTTTGTTAATAACGATGTTTTTTTCCAGGCAAAACATATGCTACTTCACAACATTTGGAGATACGACATGTGCTGTGTGTGAATGTCTTGGTCGTTTGTGTAGCTTGGGTAGCGTTGGGCCGTTGGCCAAAGCTGTGTGTGGCCTGGTGTCACAGTACCTGGCTAGCCTATTTAGCTGATGTCGGCCATTGGCTCCTTGCTGCTTTGGTTTCTCTGGTATAGACCCTCTTCTTGTTGGATTTAAGTGTTGATCTTTGTCCTTTTGGATCTCTCATACATGCTCTAGTCTCTCTCTAACACACACACACATGACAAACACACATGTTCTCTCTCTCTCTCTCTCTCTCTCTTTCTAACACACACAGTCTGCCTATGGCGGCCTTTCTCGATGGCTAGGCTGTGCTCAAGGATCTTCAGTCACAGTGCTCAGGTATTCTGCCACTGTGTACTCTCTGTTTAGGGCCAAATAGCATTTCAATTTCTTTCCAATGTGTCTCTCTCTCTCTCTCTCTCTCTCTCTCTTGGATTTAAGTGTTGATCTTTGTCCTTTTGAATCTCTCATACATGCTCTAGTCTCTCTCTAACACACACACACATGACAAACACACATGTTCTCTCTCTCTCTCTCTCTCTTTCTAACACACACAGTCTGCCTATGGCGGCCTTTCTCGATGGCTAGGCTGTGCTCAAGGATCTTCAGTCACAGTGCTCAGGTATTCTGCCACTGTGTACTCTCTGTTTAGGGCCAAATAGCATTTCAATTTCTTTCCAATGTGTCTCTCTCTCTCTCTCTCTGTACACTGTATATTGACTGTAGAACGGGAGCTCTCTCTCGCTCTCTCTTTTGCTATATGTTGACTGTATCATGCCCCGCCTCGGGCAGCGCTATTATTTAAGAATATGTTGACTGTATAAAAAAAAAAAAAAAAAAAATTATATATATATATATATTTTTTAACCTTTTGGGGGGGGGGGGGCTCACGTTAAATCTCGCACAGGGCCTCGCATTTCTCCCAGGCGGCCCTGAAGGTACCCATGTACATGTCAAAATACTTCCCAAAGGTCAGTGAATACCACGACCACAACACCAGAGGGAGCTCCACAAATCATGTTAAACCCAGATTCGGCTCAAACAAGGGACTAAACACGTTACGCAATTATGCCACATCAATGTGGAACGCCCTACCCACAGCTGTAAAGGAATGTGAATCACTACCCACTTTTAAAACCACTCTCAAGGAGCACCTACGGGAGACTGCAATTCGAAACTGGCCCCTGTAAATGTCCTAACTCAACCCCCTCCAATGTAAATGTCCTAACCCAATAATACACCCTCTTCTTGGAACCAAGTAAGGTTTCATTGATAATCCAATGTACAGTTACCCCCCAAACCTAAGTAAGATCTGGTGATATATTTTGTTCATCCACTAGTCAAACCTAAGAAAGATCTGGTGATATGATATTTTGTTCATCCACTAGTCAAACCTAATGAAGATCTGGTGATATGAGATTTTGTTCATATAGCCCAACCCTAAGCATAACAACTGAAGCATAATACCACCTCGGAGAGCATATGGTGTTGGCTAGGACCGGCTATGTGGTTATCTTTCTTGTCTGCAGCCGGGGAAACAGCTCTGACACGTTTGTTGGGACCGTCACTGAGGTCATTCTTTCCCTGGGACATCTTCATTGGACACGGCTCTGTAAAGACAAAATCATAATTTAAAGCAGATGAAACATTTCAGTTAGGCTGTATGGTTATAGCAACATGGCACCCCTAAGAACCACCAGGGTTAAAAATCGCACTGAGCCATGGATGCACACTGAAATACTGGCCGCTATGAGACAAAAAATGCTCTGAACTTCATAAAAGTCAGACAAAGCTTTCCAAAAGCTCCAACAGTGAACTCCAAGCCCACGTGGTTGAACAAAAAATTCAAAGAAACAGACTAAGAAATGACGTAAACACCATGATCAAAACAGCAAAAAAAATGTCATCAGTGACAAAACTGAGGAAAACAAAAACAAACTACGTGAACTTTGGAAATTACTCAATAATCAACTAGGCTGCATAGTCTTGACGGATAAGACTTTTCAATAGGCCAATTTTAAAATACAAAAAATAAGGATATATTTGGCCATTTTTCAAACATTTGGAATGTAGTGTATGCATGCATTTATGCAAAAAAACCAAATTAAGAGATTTTAGTGTTTTTAAAGTTGAATTAATAGGACATGGTCTTAATAAAAGTCATTTGGGGCGACCGTAATTTCTCTCAATTTATATATTTCCTTAACATTACTAATATTTTAACAGGTATCAGTAATTAAATATACATCTTAAGAAAGACAGGCTTGTGTGCCCTTTAATTTTTTGTAAACCATGATTTCACAAGTTTATTCTATAATGGCAGTGTCTCCCTCGTAATGCAGTTACAATACCCATATTTGCTCTAAAACCCATAAAACTGATTTAAAATGTGTACAGATAGTATCCACTTAAGCATAGTATACCAGTGATTAATATTTGAGCCAAAACTGATGGATATTCTATTTTGAATTTAGTAGTTATTGACAATCATTGGTTACCCCGCATGACAAATGGTCGCCCCAAATGATGAGAGTAGTTAAAAGTCTATTTAAAATGTTACACAATGCAGTTCAGACAAAAGAAAACTGAACAATGTTTTTATTACAATCTTTTCAAGTGGTCAACAAAAATATTCTTCAATTCATTCAAATATCACAAAAGTAAAACATGTTAACATGCGAGGGCCCACATGTTCCCACCTGCACTTTGGCGACCTCTACCGGCTCGGGTGTGCATATATTTTAATACAATATATATATCGAATTAAAGCCCTATTTGTTGGCTGTCGATAGCCATTTCAGGTGACACAATCCGTTCAGCGGTTCTCGAGTTACATGCCGATATGTGAGGTGTGCGCCGAAGTACACAGTGTTGTACAAATACAACACCGACTCCCGGGGCTCTAGCTCCGTCAATCATTTGGCACGGTAGGTTACAAGCTTCGTAAGGAACATTCAAATATTACAAATGTTAAAAACATTAAACATTAACATTAACAACATTAAAGTGCAATACACATTACATGCTTCAGGAACTTGAACATTTCACAAATGTCCATTTTCATGTCCTCATATCATCATTGGTTTTGTCAATGTATGAGAGCGAGAAGGTGGGTTAAGTAGCATCACTTTTGTGATGGTAGTCACATTAGACAGGGATTAACAATTTAAGTCAATAATAAAAGGTAAACAGAGTTGTATTTATGGAATAAAAATTAAACACCAACACAGTTCTATAGAGTCAATAAACAATAACCACCAACATAGTTGCATGGATGAAATCAACGCTAAACAACTACAACACAGTTGTATCAGTTCCTTTTAGGGATGGCACGATACCGCTTTTTATTTTGTTCAAATTATTTAGTTAATACGTTAATAAGACTACAGCGATTTCATGACGGCTTCCTGTCCTCACGTCTAAAACGTCTGTTTACCGGTACAATGCGTGGAGTTTCCAATCATTGGTAAACAAACAGTGCTGAAAATATACACTTTGACTGCTGTTTTGATAGGGTTAGGGTCTTTACCCTTGGCTACATTTGAAAAAGAAACACAACATTGTACTTATTTGAGATAGCCGTGTCAGAGATGGCAACATGAAGTGAGGCTAAGCGTCGGAAACCTACATTTTCAACAACAGAAAGGGGCTGGTCGTCCAGCACAATAAATGTGGTTATTTTCTCGGTTTTCTTCAGCTTTGCTTTGTTACTGTCTGCAGGGAGTTTCTCTCGCTTCTGAATGGTTTCCAGCTATGTTAGCTGCTGCGACAAAACTTTTCCTCTTGGCATTCGTTGCACATATGAACTCGGCATTGTTGTGTGGTGTTGAAGTTTCCAGTGTTGCTGCCACCCCTAGAAATACTTGTGTCGCAGATATTACACTTGGCTGTGTCGTGTTATTCCACAAGTATACATGCGAGTCCTCTGTATTTGTTTGTGCGTGTCTTCATTCTGTTAGCTCCACCATACAGGTCCGTTATTATCCGCTCTTAGTCTACTCTGCCCTGCGTACCCGTCTGTGACCCCAGTACGGTGGCCTGTACTCTGTGTCGTATTAATGCACACACATTAGCATAACACCACAGGCTGTTTTGCCTTTTTCTTCTTTGAGCTTAAAATAACTCCACACAGCTGACATGATCGCAGCGCGCTGCTAACAAGTTGACTTACGTTTAGCTAATGCTAACGTTGTTGTCACGCTACTACTGTTCACGTGATGGCATGCTTTACAGCCTGTATCGGATTGGCCAGTATTGGACCAATACCGATACTGAGTATCGGATTGGTGCCATCCCTAGTTCCTTTTATATTATCTCATGGTAAACTGCAGGCATTTCAAATTGAGGTACATGTGCATGTTTTAACAAATCAGGCAACCTGAACACCTAGAATAAGAAGCACACCAAAAAACAAAACACTGATATTTTTTACATTTAGTTAAATTATTATTGTTCGGTTATGACATCACGAATGTTCCAGAACGTTCGATCATGACATCATACTGTGACATCAGAAATGTTCTAGACCGTTCGGTCATGACATCATACTGTGACATCACAAATGTTCCAGAACGTTCGATCATGACATCATACTGTGACATCACAAATGTTCTAGAACGTTCGGTCATGACATCATACTGTGACATCACAAATGTTCTAGAATGTTCTATTATGACAAATAAGACGGTTCAATGACTTTATCTAAATCCAATCAATATTCCTAATGCCGTTTCAATGTAAGGTTATAAAAATAAACATATAAACATTCATACAATACAATATAGCTTGGCTCCTACAGTTAACATTCCCCAAAGATGGCGGCTACGTGGTGTAGTGGGCAAGGCACTCGCCATGAAATGCTGGAGACACTGGGCTCGTCAGTTCTAGCCCAGCGCTCCACATTTGCTTTCAGTTTAGCTGGTCGTCCGTACTAATACACATTGGCCGTATTAGGGGGTGGGAAACTGATGGGTGGGGATCGGGCGTTGTGGACAGCGACTCCTACAGGTCGGTTGGTGCGCCTGCGCAGTAGAATCAGGAAGTGTCGGGGGCAGCGTGAGCCTCCCACGCGTTACTCCTCGCCACTGAGAGATCGAGCTGCGCAGGTGAAAAGATGCGACTGCTGTTACCTCAAGTACTGGAGGGGACTTGTGCTATGTATGACTTAGTCCACATTGCAGCCGGCTTGTGGGAGGCAAAAAACAGCGTCCGTGACAGGGGAGGGTTGAAATTGGATGATACGAAATTGGGATGGGAGAAAATATAGAAAATGGGAGAAAAAGTGGATAAAAAAAAAGAAAAATCCCCAAAGATATATCAAACACGAAACAAACTTTGATCAATGGAGATGTTGCACAGTGCAATCCACTGAACATTTATTGTTGAAATATGTCACTGTTGATCATGAGCTGGATATAACCTATGGTTTCAAGGGATGTTAAACCTACTGTAGAATCAAAGTAAATGTTAGTGATTCAAATCCTCATTTAGAGGTAGGGGATCCACCACAGCTTGCCCTGCTGCTCTTCTCTACTTCTACACCAGCCAGAACTGGTGGAGTGTTCTCCATGGATGGTGGTGTCAGGTCCAGCGTCGCCTTTTCCATCTTTTTCCTTCTCCCTGTAACCTCTGGATGCAGCCTTCTCCCTCTCCGATAGCTCATCTGACTTCACATGGAATCTTGCCCTGTTGTTTTCTTCTCGCTGAAACAATAGTGTATAATGTGATACTAATTCTGGTGGGCTAAATTACATACAAACTTAAGTTCAAGATATTACAGAAAAGGTCATTCCTAATCCTACTAACATGAGTTTGAAATACACCAGAGAAAGATATACTGCATGTTACCTACATTTTTTTACCTCTCTCTTTTCCTGGCAAGATGGTCTGCATTGACCTGCTGTCTGTAGTGAGCAGTCTTCTGTTTGCTTGTTTGTGCCATCTAGAAAATAGGTTAAACTAGTTAAACATGACTAATACATGTACAATTACCTAAATGGAATGTCATGCTATACCGTTTAAAAAATGTTCTCATAAGATTGTACAATACTCAAAAAGAAACGTTAATTCCTAAATAGGAATGAAAAATGACAGAAATGTTGAAAAATATATGTTAAAGTATACAAAGAGTTATGCTAAAACAAAGAACTTTATGTATATAAAACATGAATAAAATATAAATATACAGAAACTAAAAAATACAGGACATATCTATAATCTAAAACACTCAGCAGTGGTCGCCCCACATGATACTCGGTCGCCCAGATGATGTTTTTAAGGTCAGTCAAATATTACAGGCTAACCATTAGCTACAGAAACCAAACTAGCTAGCTCTTACCACATGTCACTATCAAATTCATCATCAAAATATAGATTTTCAGATAAAACGTATTATTCAAAGTTTTGGGGTGGTCGTCCCACAAGACATCCAAAAGTGGCAAGTACATTACAGCAGTTAAAAAAGAGATTTATTTGTCAATATGAAAGAGACTTACTAACCTGCTAGTTGTTTCTCTGGGTCCCTCACATGTGACTGGCTGATGCAACATCCTGTCCTTGAGGTGGTTTCAAAATAAAAGTCCCACAATTGTGTTTTCTTGATGGTCGCCCCAGATGATATTTCATAAAATTAACATATGCGGACAACATTAATTTGTATATTATGATGGAAGTATATGTGCAAATGCTTCATAATTTTGTCAATGAATGCAAAACATGTTTGAAATTATGGCAAATAGGGCAAGGGAAATATTTAAATAGATTTAAAGTGATTTTAAGCCGGTTGTCCAAATAGAAGTCAATGCTGGACGGTCGCCCCACATGGACATTTGACACTTCAGATAGCAGAAAAATGACCAATAACTCAAATGTTTGGAGGAGTTAGAGTGGGTCTGTATATGGGGAAGGTATTAGAGATACATGTTATCTTTTTATGAATTTTAATGTTTTTTTTAAGGTAAGAAATTCAGTGGGACAGAAAAAATAGGCATCACGTCATTGACCCAAACATAAAGACGGACAACACGCTCATCACAGACAAGCTGGATGTAGCCAATTACTTAAACATCTTCTTCACAAACATAGCCACAACACTGGTAAACAAACTACCCTCCCACTCAGGGCATTATGGGGTAGAACACATAGTAGCATACTACAAAAACCTAGGGGTCCGCAAAGACGACTTCAAACTAGAAATGGTAACAACCGATGAGGTACTCAAAAAAATTAGCGCCCTCCAACCCAACAAGGCCACTGGCCATGACAACATCCCCTCCAAATTCCTCAGAGACTCAGCAGCCACCATCACCCCAGTCATCACACACATTAATAAACCTCTCCATAAAACAGGGACACGTGCCCAAGGACTTCAAAATTGTGAGAGTAAAACCCCTGCACAAAAAGGGCAGCAAATTAGAACCAGGCAACTACCGCCCTGTTTCTATTCTTACCTCCATCTCGAAAGTCATGGAGAAAATAGTCTACGAACAGGTCGAAAAGTACCTGGCGGGAAAAAATCGAATCTACGAATTCCAATCTGGCTTCAGAACATCCCACTCCACTGACGCATGACTTTTCTATTTGAACGACCACATCAAACAAGAGGTGGACGCGGGCAAATACTGCGGCATGGTCATGCTGGACCTACAAAAGGCATTCGACACTGTCAATCACTCCATTCTGATTGATAAGCTAAAAGCAATTGGTTTTAATAGTCTATAAGTGAGCTGGATGCAATCCTACCTGGAGGGGAGAGAACAGATGGTGGAGGTAAACGGTACTCTATCCCCCCCCCCTCACAGTGAGCTGTGGTGTTCCACAAGGAAGCATACTAGGACCGCTACTGTTCCTAATTTATGCAAATGACATGTCTTCAGCTTGTGACTGCAACTTGTTCCTGTTTGCGGACAACTCAGCCCTGCTGGTCTCTGACAAGAACAAGTTGCAGGTTGAAAAAACCCTCAGCTCGGAACTAGGCAAAATCTGCATATGGCTTGCCGACAAGAAACTATCATTACACATGGGCAAAACAGAGTCCATTCTCTTCGGTTCAAATAATAAACTCAGCAAGACCGATGGCTTCTCAGTTACAGTGGGTGACAATATTGTCACAAGGAAAGATGAAATTACCTACCTGGGTTCCATCCTAGAGGCAAATCTTTCCTGTGACAAAATGGCATCCAATGTAATAAAAAAAAGTCAACCAACGAACTAGATTCTTGTACCGGATCTCCTCTCTGGTAAACAAGAATACCCTGAAGACTCTGGCAGGAGCACTCATTCAAGGGTACTACAACTATGCTTGCACCTCATGGTACTAAAGCACCTCAAAGGCGCTAAAAACAAGATTACAAACATCACAAAACAAACTGGTCAGACTACTACTTGACCTTACCCCTAGAACCCACCTCACCCCTGCCCACTTTGACAACCTAGGATGGCTTAGAGTAGACAAGAGTACAGCAACTTGCAATGGGCCTGGTCTACAAGATACACTATACGACTAAGGTACCCATGTACATGTCAAAATACTTCCCAAAGGTCAGTGAATACCACGACCACAACACCAGAGGAAGCTCCACAAATCATGTTAAACCCAGATTCGGCTCAAACAAGGGACTAAACACGTTTCGCAATTATGCCACATCAATGTGGAACGCCCTACCCAAAGCTGTAAAGGAATGTGAATCCCTACCCACATTCAAAACCGCTCTTAAAGAGCACCTACGGGAGGCTGCAATTCAAAACTGGCCACCGTAATTGTCCGAACCCCCCACCCCCTCCTAACAGACAGTCTCCTCCCCACCGCGTCCGCATGTATATATTCTCTCCCCGCCGTATGTATATTTCTCTCCCACCCACCCCCTGCAAATGTACAGTCTCCTCCCCACCGTATGTATATTTCTCTCCCACCCACCCATCCCCTCCTAATGTACAGTCCCCTCCCCACCGTATGTATATACTCTGTCAGTATCTATGGGTAACAGTACTGTATATTTGAATAGCGTTTATGTCACAAATGTATCAGTACTAAATACCTGCATGTCCCTATGCCATAAATGTCATGTATGTTGTGTTTTTACTGTTAAAAAAGCTAAGAAAGGGATTAAAAGTAGGTGTATTTCTATTATTGGGGTTAACTTGTGGAACAATGCGGATATACAGTTAAGAATGAGTAATTCGATTTTGGTTTTTAAGAAAAAGGTTTGTAAAGCTATTTTTGAAAACTACAAGGGTGAATAACACTGTTTTGTTTTCTTTTATAATACTGTTTTGGAATCTACATTTTTGTATTTTTTTGTAAAGCTAAATTTTGAAAAACTACAAGGGTGAATAACACTGTTTTGCTTGCTTTTTTCTTTTCTTTAGAATACTGCTTGAGTCTAAATTTTTGTATTTTTTTGGTAAGAATATAGGACAGGCACATATAAGCACTATGCTTCAGTCTGTACCTTTTCAGTCACTGTAAATAATGAAATATTGATAAATGATGATGTATATTGTACTGTGTGATGATGACTGAAAAAAATAAACTACTACTACTACTACTACTACTACTACTATGTCATAAATGTCAATATGAATTGAAAATGGGGGACCCTGATGTAAACAAGACAAACGTCTTTCTCTGGTCTGCATCCCCTTAACAATTGTGTGTATTGAGCCGTACTGTATTGTACCCATTCTGCAATCTGTTAAATAAAGTTTTCATTCATTCATTTAAAGAGGACTGTTGTTTATCGTGCCATCAATCATTGGAACTGCCCACTGAACATAAGTAAATTGAATAGCAAAGTGTCTTTCAAATACCACCTGAGAATGCACTACTTAAATATGTGAGCAAAATATTCTGATGTTGATAAAGATGTCTACAGTGTTTTACTGTTTTTAGATTATCATTGTTAATTAAGTGAATTGTGATTGTCATATGCATCTCATGTATTGTTATGTTTGTGTTGTCTTTCTGTGTGGACCCCAGGAAGACTAGCTCGCCACTTAGGTGGCAGCTAATGGGGATCCTTTTAAACAATAAACCAAAGACTATGAAGCCCTAGTGTAATTCCCTCTTATGCGATGATGACAGTCAGCAACACGTTCTTTATAGCACTGGTGGGATTTCTTTAGTAAACATTTAGTCAGCAGCACTTTAGCTCCATGGCTTGGGCCTACACATAGCTAACAACCACAACACCAAAACGTACCTTATTGGCTGCATGCAATAAGAGAGGACATTATGGGGACTGGATCATCTTCTTGACCTTGTAACAATGACAATAAAGATCATTCTATTCTATTCTATTGACCTTGTGAACTCTTTACAAGAAGAAGTGAAACTATCTCTTTACAAGAAGAAGTGAAAATCTCTTAAATCCGCGGAGATTTTGACATGCGTGCGTCGGCATAAAACGTCCCCGGACACTGTGGGCTGCAACCATTAGTTCCGCCATTAAACTAGCAGCATTCAATGTTGACGCCCTGACCCTTCAGATGTGTTCTGCACATTTACCACTAGAGGGCAGAATGTCACCATGTATAACCTCAACGTCGCGCCTTACATGATATACTTTTCTTATCCAGCAGAGGGCGGTACACTCACTCACCCACTCATTGATTGATTGATTGATTGATTGATTGATTGATTGATTGATTGATTGATTGATTGATTGATTGATTGATTGATTGAAAAGTTTATTAACAGATTGCGGAATGGGTACAATACAGTACAGCTCAATACACAAAATTGTTAAGGGGATGCAGACCAGAGAAAGACTTTCATCTTGTTTACATCAGGGTCCCCCATTTTCAATTCATCATAACATATATGACATACATGACATACAGATAGACAGTACTGCTACATCTATACATTTATGACATACCAGATTTACAAATACAGTACTGTTTGTGATACAAGTATATACATTTGACGTAGAAACTGTACATTGGAGGAGGTTGGGTGGGTGAATGGGGGGGGGGGGTTGGGTAGGTGGGGTGGGGGGGGGGAACTGTACATTGGAGGCAGTTGGGTGGGGGGGGGGGGGGGGGTTGGGTAGGCGGGGGGGAAACTGTACATTGGAGGGGGTTGGGTTAGGACATTTACAGGGGCCAGTTTCGAATTGTAGTCTCCCGTAGGTGCTCTTTGAGAGTGGTTTACATTCCTTTACAGCTTTGGGTAGGGCGTTCCACATTGATGTGGCATAATTGCGAAACGTGTTTAGTCCCTTGTTTGAGTCGAATCTGGGTTTAACATGATTTGTGGAGCTCCCTCTGGTGTTGTGGTCGTGGTATTCACTGACCTTTGGGAAGTATTTTGACATGTACATGGGTACCTTAGTCGTGTAGTGTATCTTGTAGACCAGGCCCATTGCAAGTTGCTGTACTCTGTCGTCTACTCTAAGCCATCCTATGGTAGTCAAAGTGGGCAGGGGTGAGGTGGGTTCTAGGAGTAAGGTCAAGCAGTAGTCTGACCAGTTTGTTTTGTGATGTTTGTAATTGAAAATGGGGGACCCTGATGTAAACAAGACGAAAGTCTTTCTCTGGTCTGCATCCCCTTAACAATTGTATGTATTGAGCTGTACTGTACTGTACCCATTCTGCAATCTGTTAATAAACGTTTCAATCAATCAATCAATCAATCAATGAGTGCTCCTGCCAGAGTCTTCAGGGTATTCTTGTTTACCAGAGAGGAGATCCGGTACAAGAATCTAGTTCGTTGGTTGACTTTTTTTATTACATTGGATGCCATTTTGTCACAGGAAAGATTTGCCTCTAGGATGGAACCTAGGTACCGGTATGTAATTTCATCTTTCCTTGTGACAATAGTTGTATAATGCTGTATTGTATGTATCTGTGTGTATGGGAAAGGGATATGGGCATGTGTGTTTGTGCATAATGTGGGGGGGGGGGGATTTTTTTGTGTGTAGTTATCCTATATAGGTTTAAGAGGTCGCTTATAAGCCCTTGGGTTTTTTTTTACCTTTCCTGCACATTTTTAACTGTTCTTCTTTTACTTATTTTATTCCAGAATGTATGTTTGTAAGTGCAAATAACAATAAACAATAAACAATAAACTTTGTAAAGTGAAATTGGCGAATGAATGATTTTACGCCTGTGTAGTAATGTAATCCTTGTAGTTTGATACCAATGTTATTTAATTATGTTTGTACTGTACTGTGGAAACCATTATGTGAAAGGTTTGTTTGTCTGTTTATGTACGTTTCCAATGCAGTTTTCACGGCGCTAAAGATGACGTCACGGATTGAGATTGAGATGGAGCGCAGCGCTGAAGAGAGCAGTCGTGTCTCCGGGACAGTTATTCAAATTTAGTCTTTAATTTGTTTATTTATCAACATGTGTGTCATCACATATGATCGCCAATCACTACTGATCGCCAATCACTACTGGACATACGCAAGTTTTCAATAGATTACGGTCTCAGGACGTCAGTCTCAGGACCTCAGTCTCAGGACCTCAGTCTCAGGACCTCAGTCTCAGGAGCCTCCAGTTTCCAGTGAACAAAATCATCATCTAGCTTATGATATCTTGCTGCTAAATTAACTGTTTAAACGGTTTTAAATATTTGTTTAATTAAACCGTAGCGCAGCCCAACTAGCTTTCTCATATTATTTGACTTAATGACTATGGTAATTAATCTTAGCCAGCACCTTAATTAAACTCCAGATGATAAAAGCATCGATATCTGTCTGTCAGCTACATTAAATCAGCAGTAGCCTACTGTCTTCAGTGTTTTGCAATTATGCCACATCAATGTGGAACGCCCTACCCACAGCTGTAAAGGAATGTGAATCACTACCCACTTTCAAAACCTCTCTAAAAGAGCACCTACGGGAGACTGCAATTCGAAATTGGCCCCTGTAAATGTCCTAACGCAACCCCCTCCAATGTACAGTAAATGTCCTAACCCAGTAATACACAAGACCCTCTTCTTGGACCAAGTAAGGTTTCGTCGATAATCCAATGTAATGTACAGTTACCCCCACCCCGCCTACCCATCCCCCCCCACCCCACCCCACCCAACCACCACCAATGTACAGCCCCCCCCCCCCCCCCACCTCACCTACCCAACCCCTACTTAACTCTTTTTGTATCACAAACAGTACTGTATTTGTAAATCTGGTATGTCATAAATGTATAGATGTAGCAGTACTGTCTCTCTGTATGTCATGTATGTCATTATGTTATGATGAATTGAAAATGGGGGACCCTGATGTAAACAAGATGAAAGTCTTTCTCTGGTCTGCATCCCCTTAACAATAGTTTGTATTGAGCTGTACTGTACTGTACCCATTCTGCAATCTGTTAATAAAATGTTCAATCAATCAATAAATGCTTGTTTAATAGCCAGACTGTACGACTCTGAACTCTGTTGCCTATACTCAACTTATACCTACCTACTGGTCTGCTTCACTGTCTACCCATATACAGTAGACACACGCACAAAATGGCGGCCGAAGGCAGGTGTGGTTTGTGGGGCTCCACAACTATCCTCCTTTTTTTTTAAATGTTCTCCAGTTTTCCAGAAGCCCAGCTACCTCCAGGCTTTGCCCAGGCCTCAGCAGTGGCCCTGCTACCTCCAGGCTTTGCCCAGGCCTCAGCAGTGGCCCTGCTACCTCCAGGCTTTGCCCAGGCCTCAGCAGTGGCCCAGCTACCTCCAGGCTTTGCCCAGGCCTCAGCAGTGGCCCTGCTACCTCCAGGCTTTGCCCAGGCCTCAGCAGTGGCCCTGCTACCTCCAGGCTTTGCCCAGGCCTCAGCAGTGGCCCTGCTACCTCCAGGCTTTGCCCAGGCCTCAGCAGTGGCCCTGCTACCTCCAGGCTTTGCCCAGGCCTCAGCAGTGGCCCTGCTACCTCCAGGCTTTGCCCAGGCCTCAGCATGCCCTGCTACCTCCAGGCTTTGCCCAGGCCTCAGCAGTGGCCCTGCTACCTCCAGGCTTTGCCCAGGCCTCAGCATGCCCAGCTACCACCAGGCCACAGCTTAAATCAAGCAGCTGGTCAACCTGCAACAGTCTCTACAAACAACCTGTTGTTCGAGCTCCAGTCTGGATTTAGAACATCACATTCCACAGACACATGTTTATTATATCTGACAGACCAAATTAGAACAGAGGTGGACAAAGGTAAATTCGATGGGATGGTTTTATTAGATTTACAAAAAGCCTTCGACACCGTTAACCACATCATAGTTTTATATAAACTGAAGGCTATGGGTTTTAACAGTATATCCTTAAGGTGGATGGAGTCATATCTGAGAGGCAGGAAACAAGTAGTGGAAATGAATGGGAGCATCTCCTCCTCACTCCAACAGACGTGTCACTGAAAGGTAGGCTACAGACAGCTCAGAACAAATGAGTTAGACTGATTTTAAAACTCCAACCCAGGACGCACCTTTCACAGACACATTTTAACAGCCTCAAGTGGCTCAGGGTTGAGGAGAGGGTCTCTCAATTAAAACTCTGCATGGTACACAAGATACTCTGGAATACTGTACCTCAGTACCTCAGTGGATATTTTAACAGGGTTAGGGATGTACACGGACACGCCACCAGGGGGAGCCCTACAGACCTCGTCCCAGTGAGATGCAACAGAGTAATGGGTCAAAACTCATTCCTATATTCAGCAGCAGTTCTATGGAATAGCCTACCAATGGAGTTGAAGTCCATAAGCCCCTTCTCCACTTTTAAATCATCTATAAAGAGGTGGATCATGAGTAGCAGAAGCTGGGAGTAGATAACAAAGGGATTATATTATGTGTCTTTCCTTTTGTTCTTTTGTTGTTTGGAAAATTGATTACTACTGTATGTATGTATGTATGTATGTATGTATGTATGTATGTATGTATGTATGTATGTATGTATGTATGTATGTATGTATTAATAGTATTGAATAGTTGATCAATTGATTAAGTTGTCTGCAATATGTCGTCATCGTCCCCCCTCCCCCTCCCCCTCCCTGGTGTGGCGGGCTCACCATGCATATCCACAGACTCTGATCATGGTATTCTCTATATACCACACATTCTGACACACAGACACTAGAAACAGCCACGTCCACACAGCAGGACATGACTCCACACAGCAGGACATGACTCCACACAGCAGGACATGACTCCACACACCAGGACATGACTCCACACAGCAGGACATGACTCCACACAGCAGGACATGACTCCACACAGCAGGACATGACTCCACACAGCAGGACATGACTCCACACACCAGGACATGACTCCACACACCATGACATGACTCCACACACCAGGACATGACTCCACACAGCAGGACATGACTCCACACACCAGGACATGACTCCACACACCAGGACATGACTCCACACAGCAGGACATGACTCCACACACCAGGACATGACTCCACACAGCAGGACATGACTCCACACACCAGGACATGACTCCACACAGCAGGACATGACTCCACACAGCAGGACATGACTCCACACACCAGGACATGACTCCACACAGCAGGACATGACTCCACACAGCAGGACATGACTCCACACACCAGGACATGACTCCACACAGCAGGACATGACTCCACACAGCAGGACATGACTCCACACAGCAGGACATGACTCCACACAGCAGGACATGACTCCACACAGCAGGACATGACTCCACACACCAGGACATGACTCCACACAGCAGGACATGACTCCACACAGCAGGACATGACTCCACACAGCAGGACATGACTCCATGGACAGCAATGATGAAGGACCGCAATGGAAACAAGCCTATGGCTTTATTGTGTTATTTAATCCTATTAGTAAATGGTGGGCTGATATGTATACCTGTTCAATTGTATATGTGTTATTCATTTAAATCAATAAACGATTCAATCAATCAATCAATCAATACTCTGTATGATAGCATGTACAACAGTGCTGTATATACCGCACATTTACATTTGTATCTTTATATTACCGCATATATATATATTCATATTTCCACCTTATAATATACCTGACGACAATACATTTGAATCTAATCTAAAAACAACCTGTTACCTACCTCACACTCTGTTACCTACCTCACACTCTGTTACCTACCTCACACTCTGTTACCTACCTCACACTCTGTTACCTACCTCACACTCTGTTACCTACCTCACACTCTGTTACCTACCTCACACTCTGTTACCTACCTCACACTCTGTTACCTACCTCACACTCTGTTACCTACCTCACACTCTGTTACCTACCTCACACTCTGTTACCTACCTCACACTCTGTTACCTACCTCACACTCTGTTACCTACCTCACACTCTGTTACCTACCTCACACTCTGTTACCTACCTCACAACCTGTTACCTATCTCACACTCTGTTACCTACCTCACAACCTGTTACCTATCTCACACTCTGTTACCTACCTCACACTCTGTTACCTACCTCACAACCTGTTACCTATCTCACACTCTGTTACCTACCTCACACTCTGTTACCTACCTCACACTCTGTTACCTACCTCACACTCTGTTACCTACCTCACACTCTGTTACCTACCTCACACTCTGTTACCTACCTCACACTCTGTTACCTACCTCACAACCTGTTACCTATCTCACACTCTGTTACCTACCTCACACTCTGTTACCTACCTCACACTCTGTTACCTACCTCACACTCTGTTACCTACCTCACAACCTGTTACCTATCTCACACTCTGTTACCTATCTCACACTCTGTTACCTACCTCACACTCTGTTACCTACCTCACACTCTGTTACCTACCTCACAACCTGTTACCTATCTCACACTCTGTTATCTACCTCACACTCTGTTACCTACCTCACACTCTGTTACCTACCTCACAACCTGTTACCTATCTCACACTCTGTTACCTACCTCACACTCTGTTACCTATCTCACACTCTGTTACCTACCTCACACTCTGTTACCTACCTCACACTCTGTTACCTACCTCACACTCTGGGGTTTGAATATTGAAGGGTCAGGAAAAGTGAAATGTCAATAACATGTTCTATTTGGCTTTCTTGCATCTCTCTCTCTCTCTCTCTCTCTCTCTCTCTCTCTCTCTCTCTCTCTCTCTCTAGGCATCACTTGGAGAGAAATCATGTGTCTGCAAGTTATTTAAATTATATATGTTGTATAACACTATAGCCCTGCAGCTACCTGCTATAGCTCTGCAGCTACCTGCTATAGCTCTGCAGCTACCTGCTATAGCACTGCAGCTACCTGCTATAGCTCTGTAGCTACCTACTATAGCACTGCAGCTACCTACTATAGCTCTGCAGCTATCTGCTATAGCACTGCAGCTACCTGCTATAGCCCTGCAGCTACCTACTATAGCTCTGCAGCTACCTGCTATAGCACTGCAGCTACCTACTATAGCACTGCAGCTACCTACTATAGCTCTGCAGCTACCTGCTATAGCCCTGCAGCTACCTACTATAGCACTGCAGCTACCTACTATAGCCCTGCAGCTAACTACTATAGCCCTGCAGCTACCTACTATAGCACTGCAGCTACCTACTATAGCTCTGCAGCTAGATAGATAGATAGATACTTTATTAATCCCCTTGGGGAAATTCAGGGTATCTCGCAGCTCACATAGCATACAGACATTTGACCATTCCCAAACAGTAGTTACACATTATGTCTGCATCATGAATTAAAATAAGTACATGATGAAATTCAATCAAATCATACCCATCAATATTAAAATTAAAATTAAAATAGGAGCATGATTAGATAAAAGCAGGTGTATAAAAACAGGTGTAAAAACAGATGTAAAAACAGGTGTAAAAACAGGTGTAACTATAATACGCTGTTGTACAGTCTGATGGCTGTGGGGACAAAGGACCTCCTGTGCCGCTCAGTCCGTGAGTGCAGGGAGATGAGCCGTCCGCTGCGACTGCTGCTCTGCCCCACCAGGGTGTGGTGGAGAGGGTGGTTGATATTGCCCATGATGGCCAGCAGCTTGCTCTGAGTGCGGCTCTCCACCACGGTCCCCAGTGGGTCCAGTCTCCTCCCTACCACTGAGCCAGCCTTCTTGACCAGCTTATCCAGCTGGTCTGGACCAGCTACCTACTATAGCTCTGCTGCTACCTGCTATAGCCCTGCAGCTACCTACTATAGCCCTGCAGCTACCTACTATAGCCCTGCAGCTACCTACTATAGCCCTGCTGCTACCTGCTATAGCTCTGCAGCTACCTACTATAGCTCTGCTGCTACCTACTATAGCTCTGCTGCTACCTACTATAGCACTGCAGCTACCTGCTATAGCCCTGCAGCTACCTACTATAGCTCTGCAGCTACCTGCTATAGCACTGCAGCTACCTACTATAGCCCTGCTGCTACCTACTATAGCTCTGCTGCTACCTACTATAGCACTGCAGCTACCTGCTATAGCCCTGCAGCTACCTACTATAGCTCTGCAGCTACCTGCTATAGCTCTGCAGCTACCTGCTATAGCCCTGCAGCTACCTACTATAGCCCTGCAGCTACCTACTATAGCCCTGCAGCTACCTGCTATAGCTCTGCTGCTACCTACTATAGCTCTGCAGCTACCTACTATAGCCCTGCAGCTACCTACTATAGCCCTGCAGCTACCTACTATAGCCCTGCTGCTACTTACTATAGCTCTGCAGCTACCTACTATAACTCTGCAGCTACCTACTATAGCCCTGCAGCTACCTACTATAGCCCTGCAGCTACCTACTATAGCTCTGCAGCTACCTGCTATAGCTCTGCTGCTACCTACTATAGCCCTGCAGCTACCTACTATAACTCTGCAGCTACCTACTATAGCCCTGCAGCTACCTGCTATAGCCCTGCAGCTACCTACTATAGCTCTGCAGCTACCTACTATAGCTCTGCAGCTACCTGCTATAGCTCTGCAGCTACCTACTATAGCCCTGCAGCTACCTGCTATAGCCCTGCAGCTACCTACTATAGCTCTGCAGCTACCTACTATAGCTCTGCAGCTACCTGCTATAGCTCTGCTGCTACCTACTATAGCTCTGCTGCTACCTACTATAGCCCTGCTGCTACTTACTATAGCTCTGCAGCTACCTACTATAGCTCTGCAGCTACCTACTATAGCCCTTCTGCTACTTACTATAGCCCTGCAGCTACCTACTATAACTCTGCAGCTACCTACTATAGCCCTGCAGCTACCTACTATAGCCCTGCAGCTACCTACTATAGCCCTGCAGCTACCTACTATAGCTCTGCAGCTACCTACTATAGCCCTGCAGCTACCTACTATAGCCCTGCAGCTACCTGCTATAGCTCTGCAGCTACCTACTATAGCCCTGGAGCTACCTACTATAGCTCTGCAGCTATCTACTATAGCCCTGGAGCTACCTACTATAGCCCTGCAGCTACCTGCTATAGCCCTGCAGCTACCTACTATAGCCCTGGAGCTACCTACTATAGCTCTGCAGCTACCTACTATAGCCATGCTGCTACCTACTATAGCTCTGCAGCTACCTACTATAGCTCTGCAGCTACCTGCTATAGCCCTGCAGCTACCTATTATAGCCCTGCAGCTACCTACTATAGCCCTGCAGCTACCTACTATAGCCCTGCAGCTACCTACTATAGCCCTGCAGCTACCTACTATAGCCCTGCAGCTACCTACTATAGCTCTGCAGCTACCTGCTATAGCCCTGCAGCTACCTACTATAGCCCTGCAGCTACCTACTATAGCCCTGCTGCTACCTACTATAGCCCTGCAGCTAAACCTACTATAGCTCTGCAGCTACCTGCTATAGCCCTGCAGCTACCTACTATAGCCCTGCAGCTACCTACTATAGCTCTGCTGCTACCTGCTATAGCTCTGCTGCTACCTGCTATAGCTCTGCTGCTACCTACTATAGCCCTGCAGCTACCTGCTATAGCCCTGCAGCTACCTACTATAGCTCTGCATCTACCTGCTATAGCCCTGCAGCTACCTACTATAGGTCTGCTGCTACCTGCTATAGCCCTGCTGCTACCTGCTATAGCTCTGCTGCTACCTGCTATAGCCCTGCTGCTACCTGCTATAGCCCTGCAGCTACCTACTATAGCTCTGCTGCTACCTGCTATAGCTCTGCTGCTACCTACTATAGCTCTGCTGCTACCTACTATAGCTCTGCAGCTACCTACTATAGCTCTGCTGCTACCTACTATAGCCCTGCAGCTACCTGCTATAGCCCTGCAGCTACCTGCTATAGCCCTGCAGCTACCTACTATAGCTCTGCTGCTACCTACTATTGCTCTGCTGCTACCTACTATAGCCCTGCTGCTACCTGCTATAGCCCTGCTGCTACCTGCTATAGCCCTGCTGCTACCTGCTATAGCCCTGCAGCTACCTACTATAGCTCTGCATCTACCTGCTATAGCCCTGCAGCTACCTACTATAGCTCTGCTTCTACCTACTATAGCCCTGCAGCTACCTGCTATAGCCCTGCAGCTACCTACTATAGCTCTGCATCTACCTGCTATAGCCCTGCAGCTACCTACTATAGCTCTGCTGCTACCTGCTATAGCCCTGCTGCTACCTGCTATAGCCCTGCTGCTACCTGCTATAGCCCTGCAGCTACCTACTATAGCCCTGCAGCTACCTGCTATAGCCCTGCAGCTACCTACTATAGCCCTGCAGCTACCTGCTATAGCCCTGCAGCTACCTACTATAGCCCTGCAGCTACCTACTATAGCTCTGCTGCTACCTGCTATAGCTCTGCTGCTACCTGCTATAGCTCTGCTGCTACCTACTATAGCTCTGCAGCTACCTACTATAGCTCTGCTGCTACCTGCTATAGCTCTGCAGCTACCTGCTATAGCTCTGCTGCTACCTACTATAGTCCTGCAGCTACCTACTATAGCTCTGCAGCTACTTACTATAGCTCTGCTGCTACTTACTATAGCTCTGCAGCTACCTACTATAGCCCTGCTGCTACCTACTATAGCTCTGCAGCTACTTACTATAGCTCTGCAGCTACTTACTATAGCTCTGCAGCTACCTACTATAGCTCTGCAGCTACTTACTATAGCTCTGCTGCTACTTACTATAGCTCTGCAGCTACCTACTATAGCCCTGCTGCTACCTACTATAGCACTGCAGCTACCTACTATAGCCCTGCAGCTACCTACTATAGCCCTGCTGCTACCTACTATAGCCCTGCAGCTACCCACTATAGCTCTGCTGCTACCTACTATAGCTCTGCTGCTACCTACTATAGCCCTGCAGCTACCTACTATAGCTCTGCAGCTACCTGCTATAGCTCTGCTGCTACCTACTATAGCCCTGCTGCTACCTGCTATAGCTCTGCTGCTACCTACTATAGTCCTGCAGCTAAACCTACTATAGCCCTGCAGCTACCTGCTATAGCCCTGCTGCTACCTACTATAGCCCTGCAGCTACCTGCTATAGCCCTGCAGCTACCTGCTATAGTCCTGCAGCTAAACCTACTATAGCCCTGCAGCTACCTACTATAGCCCTGCTGCTACCTACTATAGCTCTTCAGCTACCTACTATAGCCCTGCAGCTACCTGCTATAGCTCTGCTGCTACCTACTATAGTCCTGCAGCTAAACCTACTATAGCTCTGCTGCTACCTACTATAGCCCTGCAGCTACCTACTATAGCCCTGCAGCTACCTGCTATAGCTCTGCTGCTACCTACTATAGTCCTGCAGCTAAACCTACTATAGCCCTGCAGCTACCTGCTATAGCCCTGCTGCTACCTACTATAGCCCTGCTGCTACTTACTATAGCTCTGCAGCTACCTACTATAGCCCTGCAGCTACCTACTATAGCCCTGCAGCTACCTGCTATAGCCCTGCAGCTACCTACTATAGCTCTGCAGCTACCTGCTATAGCTCTGCTGCTACCTACTATAGCTCTGCAGCTACCTACTATAGCCCTGCAGCTACCTACTATAGCCCTGCAGCTACCTACTATAGCCCTGCTGCTACTTACTATAGCTCTGCAGCTACCTACTATAACTCTGCAGCTACCTACTATAGCCCTGCAGCTACCTACTATAGCTCTGCAGCTACCTGCTATAGCTCTGCTGCTACCTGCTATAGCCCTGCAGCTACCTACTATAACTCTGCAGCTACCTACTATAGCCCTGCAGCTACCTAGTATAGCTCTGCAGCTACCTGCTATAGCTCTGCAGCTACCTACTATAGCCCTGCAGCTACCTACTATAGCTCTGCAGCTACCTACTATAGCTCTGCTGCTACCTACTATAGCCATGCAGCTACCTACTATAGCTCTGCAGCTACCTACTATACCCATCCAGCCGCAGCAAGGAGGACTGCAGTTGGGGAGTATATCAGCGACGCGAGCCCCTAATACAAAAAAGCCGGTGGAGGTCAGAATGATCATCATCTTCCAGACACTCCAGTGACGAAGACAATATCGCCGTATTTTCTCGAAAATAGTGAGAGAAAATAAAGATAAAATGTCAACGTATCTCCTTGTTCTTCTGTTTTCCTTTCTCCAGCTAATTTTCCTCGCCAAGTGATTGGTATACAGGCACTTTCTTGTGGTTGAAATTTGAGAAGGAGATGAGTGTGTGGCCCCACCCCTGCTTGTGTGGGCAGCGGGTGGGGGTGTGGTCAGACGGATGTTGGTATGTAGAGGTACATTTTGAAATTGTTCAGTGTATATGCGCTGAAGCGAGATATATGCAATATGACGCTGAGCGGAAGCTAGCATGAAACAGAACCCGAGATTAGCCGTGAGTGGCAGTCAAAGTGTTAAAGGGGCCCTCTCTGTTCTGTGTTTTTTCCTTAGTAAAACTCAGATAGCAGGTTAGCACATGAGCTATGTGAAGCTGTTAGATGCTTCATGTAGCATGCTATGACTGGGTCATGCTCTACTTTGTCATTACATCGTATCAGGGGTGAGGGGTCGTAAAGGGGTGAACTGGTACACCTTTCCTCCCCTTTTCTGATTGGTCAGGGGTTAAAACCCCCTGTCCTTCAGGGTTCCAGTCACCTTGCTGTTCGGCACGTTCCAGGGTGGGGGGGGGGGGGGAGTTTCCTGGTCCCACGCCCAAAATTGGGCGTGTGCACCGCGGAAATTCCCCCGCCATAGAGTACGTCACTGAGAGCGTTTCTATTGGTAAGACTTCCGTGAGTTGTTCAGGTTCCATGTTATGGATCTGTTTCAGGGAGTTGTCAGAGCTCCTCCTCACGAAGCTCCTCCTCAGGGAGAAGTGCCTTCTGTGAGTTCGGACTCTCCTTCCCAGTGAGGGAGCCTCCTCAGAGTTTCAGAGCCTCCTCCTCAGATTGTCAAGGTGAGTAGAACTTCAAAAAGGAGTTCTGCTCTATTGTATGTGTATTCGATTAAATTCGATTTTTGAGTGTGTATTGGTTCAGTGCCTCCTCCTCAGAGAGCCCTAACCCAAGTGTTACATAGCTCAATGTTGCAATATTTCTTTTCAATCTATACAGCTCGCGTGGGAAGTCTCTCTGGGGATTCCCGTCTCCTCCCTGTGGTGAGGGTGGCGGGATGTAAAAATGAAAAAATGTTTACCCTCAGCCGCGTCACGTGGGATTCATGTCAGTCTGTGTGCCTTTCTTTTTTAATAAAAAGAGGAAAGAACATGAAGCACGACGGCTCCTTGTCGTTCTCCCAGGCGACTTGGAGGAACAATGTCTGGTGTCTTTTAGACTATCCATTGATGTGTTTGGTTCTCGACGCGTACATACAGATGAAGCCTTTAGTTTTCATGGACGCTTTGCCGCGACGCGCGCACGGTGATATCACGTCGTTGAAATTAATTAGGAACCCAGGCTGCTGTTCTATTTTATGCCGCCAGGAGGCGCAAAGTCATTAGACGGACGCTCCAAAGTCCTACAGTATATACTGTATAACGATTGTTGTCTAAAATAAATACCATACCATATGTCTACAGGCGTATATGTGAATAGGCGTTCTAAACCTTTAAATTACAATGACGGCTAATAGACCTGTCGCCCCAAAATAGAATTTGTCCAATCATATCACAGCAAAATCCTCGCTGCACAAACCTCAGTCAACCTAGGTTTTAGGTTGTATCAAACCAGACGGCTGTGATCGCAACCACTGTCAAGAGTTCAGTTTTATGTTATTATCTACATAATATCAGATGGTGAAACGCTGTGCGTGGGGTACCTGTAATTCGGACACCAGGTACCCCGAAAGACTGGATGGAGGAGTATATTTTGTACCTTTTCCGAAGCCCATACGAAAACTACAGAAGTGCAAGCGGTGGATTGTGTTGTGTCGTCGACCACATAAACAACTGAACGTGAAGACCATTACCAAGGACACTTATGTTTGCTCAAAGGTAAGGTCAATTCATAAAGACATAATATTTGACGGCATGTATTAGAAACGTAGACCAAACTATTAGTTTGCTAAAGTTTGACTTTAACTGCGAACTAGCTATCGTGTATCCAGCCCAGTTAGCCAACGTTAGCAGCTAGCTAACGTTAGCTGCCAACATGTTATATATCTACTCGTCCTCGCTAGTTAGCTGGTGTTTTTAGCTAACTTTGGCTTCTGTCTTTTCACCCCAAAGCACTTCAGAGATGGGAAGCCAACTCTGGAAAATCCAGATCTCCCATCCAGGCTCTCGTGTCTGCTCTCACCCAAAAAAAGGTAACAATATCGCAGATATTTCTGCATCATAACGTTAAGTTCTAGCTCTGTTATCAATACATCTAACTGTGTTATCAATACATGTTCTAACTGTTATTAATACATCCAACTGTGTTATCAGTACATGTTCTAACTGTGTTATCAATACATCTAACCGTCTTATCAATACATCTAACTGTGTTATTAATACATCTTGTAACTGTTATTCCATTCAATACATGAATGAATGAATGAATGAATGAATGAATGAATGAATGAATGAATGAATGAATGAATGAATGAATGAATGAATGAAAACTTTATTTAACAGATTGCAGAATGGGTACAATACAGTACGGCTCAATACACACAATTGTTAAGGGGATGCAGACCTGAAAAAGACGTTTGTCTTGTTTCCATCAGGGTCCCCCATTTTCAATTCATATAGACATTTATGACATACACAACATACATGACATTTATGGCATAGGGACATATAGGTATTTAGTACTGATACATTTGTGACATAAATGGTATTCAAATATATAGTACTGTTACCCCTAGATCCTGACAGAGTATATACATATGATGGGGAGGGGACTGTACATTAGGAGGGGGTGGGTGGGTGGGAGAGAAATATCCATACGGCGGGGAGGGAATATATACATGCGGTGGGGAGGAGACTGTCTATTAGGAGGTGGTGGGGGTTTTGGGCATTTACGGTGGCCAGTTTCGAATTGCAGCCTCCCGTAGGTGCTCTTTAAGAGCGGTTTTGAATGTGGGTAGTGATTCACATTCCTTTACAGCTTTGGGTAGGGCGTTCCACATTGATGTGGCATAATTGCGAAACGTGTTTAGTCCCTTGTTTGAGCCGAATCTGGGTTTAACATGATTTGTTGAGCTTCCTCTGGTGTAGTGGTTGTGGTATTCACTGACCTTTGGGAAGTATTTTGACATGTACATGGGTACCTTAGTCGTATAGTGTATCTTGTAGACCAGGCCCATTGCAAGTTGCTGTACTCTGTCGTCTACTCTAAGCCATCCTAGGTTGTCAAAGTGGGCAGGGGTGAGGTGGGTTCTGGGGGTAAGGTCAAGTAGTAGTCTGACCAGTTTGTTTTGTGATGTTTGTAATTTTGTTTTAAGCGCCTTTGAGGTGCTTTGGTACCATGAGGTGCACGCATAGTCGTAGTACCCTTGAATGAGTGCTCCTGCCAGAGTCTTCAGGGTATTCTTGTTTACCAGAGTGGAGATCCGGTACAGGAATCTAGTTCGTTGGTTGACTTTTTTTATTACATTGGATGCCATTTTGTCACAGGAAAGATTTGCCTCTAGGATGGAACCCAGGTAGGTAATTTCATCTTTCCTTGTGACAATATTGTCACCCACTGCAACTGAGAAGCCGTCGGTCTTGCTGAGTTTGTTATTTGAACCGAAGAGAATGGACTCTGTTTTGCCCATGTGTAATGATAGTTTGTTATCAGCGAGCCATATGCAGATTTTGCGTAGTTCTTCTAACTGTTATCAATACATCTTCTAACTGTACATCTTCTAGACTAACAGTTATCAATACATCTTCTAACTGTTATCAATACAAGTTATAACTGTTATCAATACATGTTCTAACTGTTATCAATACATCTTCTAACTGTATGTGCGGTAACGTTACCGCAAGCCAGGTGCATAACAGTGGAAATGATGTTATAGATGTAATGTAGTGACCACCATTGATAGTATAAAGAACTGGCTAACAGACAACAGAATACTAATAACATGAATACTACTACATGCACTAAGAATGCTTGATGCACTTCAGATGCCATAGTGCCACTTGAAACCAGTAACAACAGGATATATAGGAACCTCTGGTGAACGATGAGTAATGTCTCTATGCACTTTGTTGATGAAAATAATTGTTTTTAATGCACAAATGAGCATGAATGATTTATTTTTTTATAAAAGAAAAAACTGAAACATGAATGAACTGAAACATGAATACTACTACATGCACTAAGAATGCTCGATGCACTTCTGATGCCATAGTGCCACTTGAAACCAGTAACAACAGGGACAACGATCTGTCTATGCTTAGCTAATACTCAGCTTTGTGTTTTTTCACAGAATGAGGTGTGCTGGAGATGTTACTGCCCTCACAGAGACGACACAGGTCAATCCAACACAGGACATGAGTGACAATGAAAGAGGTATGATTTATGTTTTTGGACTAAAGTGAGCATCATGGAATGTGTGCAACTTTACAATCATGTCATTGATGAACTGAATATCTCTGTGAACTCTCTCAATATATATATCTCTTCTTGTAAAAAGTACAAAGTCACAGTAGCAGTGAAGGGCTTGGGGTAATATGTGGACTGTATGAAGGCATCTGAAATTTTCTTTCTCTTTAGTATCTTGCCAAATTCTGATGCAGTCAGCCTGCCCTCTCGCTCCTTGTGCCACAGTGGACATGCAGCCTGTCCCGTCGTTTGCAGTTGTAGTTGTCTTGCTTCCTCCAGATCAAAGCTCTGGATGTGCTGTGGTGTTGGTATGCCTATGTCTGGAGAGAGGGGCATGGGGATGGTCTTGGTACAGTGAGAGGATACAGGCAGGGATGTTGTTGGGTTGGTCTGTGGTCGCTGCAACAGTGGGAGCTGCAGCGAGAGAAAAAAGAAATAGATTAGAAATAATTTGTCTCATTTCTTTCTCTCCTCATTCACCTCTCCCCCTCATCCCTCTCCCCTTATCCATCACCCCTCTCTCCTCCCCTCTTACTCCTCTCTCTTCTCTAAGAAGGTCAGGGTGTGGAGGAGCCACCAGATGAGGAGCGCCGGCCTGTGGAGCAGGCTCCCCCAATGGAAGGTGGACCAGAGGAGCGAGATGAAAGATTGAGAACTCAACAAGCAGCCGTGTACCAGCGTATTTCAAATATTCCACTGGATTCACTTATGATGAATTCAACAATCTATGTACTGTGTTTAGTATACCTAGTAGTGAAACAGCACAGCAAACTTCAGTCCCATTGACATATAGCAGAACTGATTGGCAAATTAACACAATGCCCCTGCGTGTGCAGCTCTTGTTTGTTCTTATGAAACTGAGACAAAATCATGATTTAAAAGATTTGGCATTTAGATTTATGATTGATGAACGTAGTGTTGGTACTTTGTTCAACGCATGGGTGGACTACATGTTCACAGTTCTAGGGGAACTACCCACATGGCCTCACAGAGACATAATAATGGCACAAATGCTAGGAAAGAACAGAGAGGAATTTCCTACAACGATGGCAATATTAGACTGTACAGAGTTAAAAATTCAAACCCCAACTTCACTTGTATTGCAGAGTCAAAGTTACTCAACCTACAAGTCTGCAAACACATTGAAATCCCTCATAGCATGTGATCCACGAGGTTCTGTAATATTTTGTTCAACTCTTTTCACTGGATCTATGTCTGACAAGGAAATAGTTAGGCAGATCAACTTTATTGAGCTAATGACAAATCTGCTTAAACATGGCTATCTGCAGGAAGGGGATGGGCTTATGGTAGATAAAGGATTTTTAATTGAAAATGAGCTACAAGAAATTGGACTCAGAGGAAAAAGGCAGATGCCCTCTGCAGATGTCTGCCTAACAAAGAAAGTGGCTGCACACAGGATTCATGTTGAACGTGCTATATCAAAGATAAAGAAATTTAAAATTGTGTCAGAGAGGATCCCTAACATAAGGTTGACAAACATCAACCAGATCTGGTATGTTGTGAGTATGCTGTCTAACTTCCAGCCTTGCATCCTCAAGAATGCCTCTCATTCCTCTCAGTGTCTCATATATTTCCTCACTGATTCCTGACTCTTTCCTAAAGGCAGAAAGATACATGTTACTGTTTTTTTTTGTGACCAACTTTTTAGGAAAGGGGGAAACCATGATGCATACGTGTATAGGATACAATTAATTAAAAAGTACAATACATAATTATGTTTGTTAGATAACCTCTGATCCTGTTACAAAGTAATAGGGAAAAATACAATTTAGAAACAACTAAAAAATATAACAGTAAACAGAAAAAGAAAAGATAAAAAAACATGATTTTTGTTAATTCTCTGGTGTCAAGTTACAAGTGTTCAACCTAGTACTGATTTTACCTTATGGGCCGCAGTAAGTAATATTTGGATCGATTCTGTCCTTGCTCCCTGTGCTCTAGCACTGCATGGATGCCTCTAATCTCAATACTCTCAATACTTCATAGAAGGACAGTTTCCAACGGTAAATAGAGGACTTTGTAAAATTTTGATTTGATACATGTTACTGTTAACTGTGTTAGAAATGTATCGGATGTTGTGCCTAGGCTATTATTTTTTTCAATAAACTGTGAAGCAGCATCATTTTGCCTTTATTACCTATGTGTTTTTATTGTGCTTTGAAACTACCTGTTAGGAGTGTAGGTAGGGATCACTGGCCTCCTTTTGCGGTTCAGTTTGGCTTTTGCCACGACTGCAGAGGTTATAGGCTGGCCTGCTATCTTCTTCCCTCTGGGTTTATGCCACAGTCAGGTTTCCCACACATTGCAAAATGAAATTCAAGGACTTTCAAGTACTTTCCTTCTCAGCCTTCACCATACGGCCGTGTTGCTAGCATTCGCATACAACCCCCCCCCCTACATTTACATGTAAATGCAGGAGGGGGGGGGGGGGGTGTATGCAGCCACACTACAGTATACCACACTACCGGATCTCCTCTCTGTGTGAGGTTTTGTCCGCTGCCCACCCACTCGCTCTGTTCTTTTAAGGTATTTTGTTAAATTAATTGCATTCCGCGACTCACGCTTCTTTCCTGTAAGATGCCGTTTGATTGGTGCTCTCCCAACCACACGCTTCTGGAGCAATGATCAATTTCATCCCGCAGCTGTCACAGCTTGTCATTAAGCGCCCTGTGGCTTTAAATACCCTGATCTCCCTAATATTGATGTTGGATCGTTTTGAAACATTCCCTGCATTTGCCTGTTCCTTCCCGTCGCTGCTTTCCCTGTTCTGTTGCTTCCCAGGACTCTCGAGAAATATTCCGTTTGGAGAACCTGCTTCCCCGTTACGAAGCGGCCGCCTCGTTTGATCTGCCCGCTTTACGCGTTGCGCTCTGGTGAGTTTTTGTAAACAGTCTTTTGGATCTATCGTTTTTTGTGTGTTGGTAAAGCACCGAAGAGATCCTGTTTTTGTTCATACTGTTCTCACCTTTTTGTCAGTTGGAATTACACGTTTGGATTACCTAATTGTTTTCACTCTGGACACTGCTCACTGTGTGTTTCACACCGAAGATCTGTCACTTGGATTATTTGTTTGGACAATTCACCTCACCAGTCACCAGTCAGTTTCTATTGTGCGCTGAGCTAACTCGGATTCTCTCTCTCCCTCTCCGCCTCCATCCGGAGTATATGCTGGGAGGATCTGCAGAGCGGCTCAGACGTCACGGACAAATTCCACAACATCACCTTCTGGGAGAAGCTGCAGAGCAGCAAACATTCCTCACATGCCTGTTTCCCAGTTTGTTCTGTTCACCACCTAATTCATTCTTGTTACTCAGTAAATAAACACGCCCTTGATTTTGGCTAACTCTGAAACAACTCTCTCTGTGCCGTTCGCGTTTGGGGTCGGTTTCAAACCATAACACTCTGGTAAACAAGAATACCCTGAAGACTAGTTAGAAGTTAGATTTGACACGTTTTAATATATACACTTTGACTGCTGAATTTACACGTTTAACTTATTCATTCTTTAATTCAGCAACATTCAAAACATGATACGGTTATAGTATGCACCCAGCAGATAGTGGGGCGTAAAGATAAAAGTAGAAATAAGTCAAATGAGCAGACATATAAAATCACAGTTTTTCACATTAGGATCTAACATCCTTTAGGCCACCTTGTTTATGGTTTGATTCAGTTTTAGTAGAATGTAAAATACATGAATGATGAAATGAGCACATAAAGTGCAGACATACTATAAAATCCTATCTACATGGGTGTTCCAGGTTAGTGTGTTATCGACAAAAATCCCAAGATATTTATATGAAGAGACCTGTGAGATGGACTGTGTGTGGATGACCACAGGCCTGTGGTCCCCAACACCTCTGGGGTCAAACACCATCTCCCCAGTCTTCTTAACATTTAAAACCAGACAGTTATTGTCGCACCAGTTTACAAACCTCTGGATTTCCAAATAATAGTCAGCTAGGTCACTGTCATTCTTAATTAGAGCTAAAATGGCAGTGTCATCAGAAAATGTTATGAAGCGGTTGTTAGGATAGATGCTTCTGCACTCGTTTGTATATAAGGTAAAAAGCACAGGTGAACTTACTATACCCTGGGGAGCTCCAGTGCTCAGGGTTCTAGATTCTGAAAGAGTGCCGTTAACACTGACCCGCTGAGAGAAATTGTACAGACAGGGTGGGTGTTCCAGGTTAGTGTGTTATCGACAAAAATCCCAAGATATTTATATGAAGAGACCTGTGAGATGGACAGCACCCGACCGATCCACTTCTGCTGCTCCACGGTGAGAGCTGCACGCCAGGCCTGCGGCAGCAGCTGTAGGCCGACACACACAGTAGAGTTCAAGTTTCTTTATTAGTCGTCATACAGAAGTACAGAATACTTTTATATAAAATGCTTCTTTCTGTTTTGCTCCAGAGATTGTGCTAGATAAAAATAGATAAGTATAAAATAAGTATAAAATAGAAGTCAATACTGCACGTACTAGATACAGACAAAGAGGACATCACACCTAAGGCGATACTATCCCTGGATGCTATGAAAGCATTTGACAGGTTGGAATGGTCGTTTCTATGGGCAGTATTGGAAAGGATGGGGTTAGGAAAAGGTTTCATTGATATGATTAAAGTACTATACAAGGACCCATCGGCCAGGATTACAACAGGCACATTCATCTCCGATATCTTTCCGGTATCGCGCTCAGCCAGACAAGGTTGCCCTCTTAGTCCCGGACTATTCGATCTATCATTAGAACCTTTAGCACAATTTATAAGACAATCCCAACACATAGAACCAATAGTAATCAAGGGCACACATCATAAAATTAGTTTATATGCGGACGACGTAATATTGTTCATGCAAAACCCCAACAACACATTGCCGCTTATACTCAAGTTGATAGAGAACTTTGGTGATTTATCGGGATTTAAAATAAATTGGCCTAAGTCGGCTTTTCTTCCTCTTAACACCAGTGCAAAAAAAGAGACAACCCTCCCAGGTGCGATACCCATGGTCAAACATTTCAGATGCTTGGGTGTGGAAATATTTCCCACCATAAGACAAACGGTGAAGCACAATTACACAAAAATACAGAACAAAATCAAGGACGACCTGGACAGGTGGGCAAAACTTAAAAACTCAGTACAGGCAAGGGTATCAATAGTTAAGATGGATGTATTACCAAGAATCAATTTCTTCAGCTCAATGCTTCCGTTACCTCCTCCAGAGGGCTACTGGAAAAGATTACAAACCTTCACATACAAATTTATTTGGAATAACAAACCACCTCGCATAAAAAGATCCACCGCACAGAGAAGTAAAGCAGACGGTGGCATGGCAGTCCCAGATTTTTTACAATATTTTAATGCCTTCACATTAAGACCATTGAAGAAGATATGGTTTGACCCCGAGGCTTTGGTATCTTGGAGAAAATTAGAAGAAAACATACAGTAGTAGCCCCACAGAGATTGAAAGACATAGCATACACTAAACTTTCAATCAAGCATTGTGAGCGAGAATTTGGCCCAATAATAACCCATGCAATCAGGACATGGCGGGAAACACAAAGGAAATTTCCTAACCCTCAAGTATGGCATAATCACACTCCCATATTCAATAACAATGTTCTCTTAATGGGAAAACGACCTATAAGATTCCCTGTATGGGAAGAAAGAGGCATACACTCATTAGGGGATATTTTTAATAACAAGGGCCTCTGTAGTTATGTCGAAATATGCATAAAGTTTAACCTCACCGAGTCCACATGGCTTTTTTACATACAGTTACGACTTTGTATGAGATCTCACGGTGTTCCATTACACATACACATTGAACACCACAGATACCACAAATTTTTCTATGAAAGAGATACATTGGGAGGTTTTGTATCAGGTTTTTATTATCAATTACTAACGTCCTCGTACGAAACCCTTCAACTAGACAATGTCTGGAGGAGGGATATACCAGACCTGGAAAATGACTTTGATTGGCAAGGAGCCTGGGCAAATGTCCGACTTACATCAAGGAACCCGGATCATCAACAAATCAATCTGAACTATATTCACAGGACATACTTGACTCCTATAAGGCTGTGCAAAATGGGGCTTATACAAGACTCCAAATGCTCCCAATGTACAAATGGGGACGAAGGAACATTTATGCACATGTATTGGGACTGCCCACCAGTTAAGGCATTCTGGAAAGATGTGTCCCAACAATTATCAATACTCGTATTTTGGAATATACCTGTACACCCCGCGGTATTGCTATTGAATGATGTTTTTGAGTTTGCAGTGAACCCACAACTAAAAAGATTGGTTTTATCGGGTATCACAGTAGCTAAAAAACTGATTGCATCACGTTGGTTTCAACCGGAAAAAATGTGCCGGAAAGTGTGGTTTCTTACATATCTCGATGTGATATATCAAGAAATATCTACAGCAAGAATTCTGGGGCTCAATGAATCCAAAATGTTAATGTGGTTAGAAGTGGTGGAGAGAATAAAAGCTAGCCTATAATGGTGATGTTTGGTTAGGAGTGAGGGATAATGGAGGTACTATCCAAGAGGGGGTCCGGGAGGGGGGGGTTTGAGCTGGAGCATATGTGTGTAGGGTTTTAGAAAATAGGTATTAGGGGTATATTATATACTAACATTTATATAATTGTAACTTCGCTGGATATACACGGTATACGGTTAAAATGTTATTATTGACTATTTTTGTTTTATCCTGTTTCTGTACTTGCATATATTTTAACCACCTTTACTGAAAGTTTCATTATACATTGTGTGTTGAGTACTGACTTTTAATAAGTTTTGTTTTGCAATAATAAAAAAAATTAAAAAAAAAAAAAATAGAAGTCAAGTACGTAAACAAAAGTGTTCAATATATATACATATATACAATGTACAATGCAGAGTAGAAAAGTAACTGAGGGAGGTTGAGTTTTGATTCCCTGACTAAAAGTGATATAATCACAGAATTTGCCATATAAAACTCACCTCTGCACTGTCAGCAGGCAATAGGGCCATCACGGGGGCACGGGCCATCACAGGGGCTGGAGGTGGAGGTGGATGGAGCAGGGCGCGGGCCTGGTGGAGCAGGGCGCGGGCCTGTACCAAGGCTACATGGGGAAATTAAATAAAAGAAAAAAAAGGGGGAAAAGGCAATAGATTTCAATACTTGAAATGGAAACAAACCATGGAAAGACATAAGATTTTGGTTATGCTGGTTATGAGCTCTTGCAAAGCAGCGGGAGTGGGGAAGTGGTTATGAAGACAGCAGACACTACAGTGAAGACAAACAAGCACTAATACACAGTGTGGTTATGACAGCTACACCATCACCATGCAGACCCAATGGCAGGGAGACTACAGCTACACCATGCAGACCCAATGGCAGGGAGACTTTAGCAGACACCCGCCGAAGGGCATTGATTAGGGAGACTATAGCAGACACCCGCCGAAGGGAATTGATTAGGGAGACGTTCTTCCATGTCCAGACTTACCCATTCCATGACAAAGTCTATTCATGTTGGAATGAAAAAAGGTCACATCAAGTTAAAATATATTTTCATATTGTATGAAAAAAAGAAGGTAAGATTCAGACTGAACAGACATTTCTCTTAGGGGATGGATCAATAAAGTATATATCCATGTAATTATGACTACTTACACTGTTCCGTGTCGACTGACGCTTGGACCAGCTCTGCGTCAGATGGAGAACGCCGCCCCGCTGCAGCTGTGGTGGCGGCAGCTGCCTCCTTGCGGTCACGGAGACGAACGTAGCGGACGACGTCCTCCATCATTTTTGTCTTCGCCGGCGTCTTTCGTACGTAGGCGACATAGCTAAGCAAATGTGAAGATGCATGCTTTGAGTGCTTGGCATTCCAATAACACACAACTAACCACACAACATTATATTAATCGATTGAATTTAATTTGTATACGTTCAAACATACCGGACAGTATTGGGGTCCTTTGACTGGTACAGGTCCTGCAGGGTCTCACTCTTGTACTGGCCGAAGCCAACAAGGGCCAGGCCCTCCTGCCCGGGCAGGAGAGACCTCTCTTTGGCCGACTCGAATGCCCGGATATAGTGGACCAACTCCATAAAGTCCACATAGGCACTGGGGTAGCGAGTTAAGGCATCCTAAAGACAGATACAATGAGACAGTTCAGTTATTAGACAGTTCAGTTATAGAAGTTTTCTATTTGTACCTACCCCTAGCAGACTGTACAGCATGTATTGTTTAATTACACTTGCTTGACTTGCTCACAATAGAAACACACAGTAATACAGTAGATGCTTTGTTTTATCCTATCCTTAAGGGAATTCGTTTTGTGCCATTAATTCACATTACCTGGCATTAGCAATAGAATGACAAACAGCAAGATGCATGTCATGTCAGCATGTATTGTGTTCAATTACACTTGCTTGACTTGCTCACAATATAAACACACAGTAATACAGTAGATGCTTTGTTTTATCAAGCGCGCACACACGGTGTTATAACCAAATAACGCTCTGATTAACAAACGCATTCATCAATAGTAATATATATAGCGTGCACGCACACACACAGTGTTATAACCAAATAACGCTCTGATTAACAAACGCATTCATCAATAGTAATATATATAGCGTGCACGCACACACACGGTGTTATAACCAAATAACGCTCTGATTAACAAACGCATTCATCAATAGTAATATATAGCGCGCACGCACGCACACACACGACGCACACACACGGTGTTATAACCAAATAACGCTCTGATTAACAAACGCATTCATCAATAGTAATATATATAGCGTGCACGCACACACACGGTGTTATAACCAAATAACGCTCTGATTAACAAACGCATTCAACAATAGTAATATATAGCGCACACGCACGCACACACACGACGCACACACAGTGTTATAACCAAATAACGCTCTGATTAACAAATAGTAATATATAGGTTTCTTTAGACTAGAATAAGTTAAATTAACTTACCGTCTCTGAAAAGTTGCAGCAGGTCAGTGTGTCTCTGGAAAATTTAACGCTGGTCTGTAACGCTGTGACTGAGCTATAATCCAAATGTTGAAAGAGTGCCAACACAGATCCAAAAACAGTTTAACCTATTGGTAAACAAATGTATTGTTGAAAATATACACTGACTGCTGTTGTGACATTGTTTAAGATAGTATTGACTAGTTTACATTTGAAAAATAAACGCGACTCCAGTTGCAAAACAAAGTCTTCTTTTCTTCTTCTTCTTCTTCTTCTTCTTCTTCTTCTTCTTCTTCTTCTTCTTCTTCTTCTTCTTCTTCTAAATGTGGATACAGCAGCGCAGCATCCACAAACTCGCAACAGCGCCACTATATGGCCAAAATAATACATGGTTTAACAAATGGTGGTTTAAATGCATTAACAAAAAGCCGGCGCGTCGGGTAGATGTCACCAGCTGTGTGAGAGCGCCCCCGCTGGTCATTGTTACCATTAACCATGCCCAAACGGCCCCCAAACGGTCCCCTAACAGTTGTTCCAGGACTTTTCATGGCTGTATCTGTAGTGCTGGCTCGGGGTGTTTCTGATAAGAATCACGCATGAGGCTGGTACGCCTTGGTTGCTCGTTATTAAAACAGCGTTTTTATAGGGCAACTGGGATGGAGGTTTTCTCTTCCGAGCGCCTGTTACTAGGTCTCGACGAATTCTCGTTCATATCTGGGGGATGTTAACGGAATAGATCAAAACATAGGTAGAGGGGTCTCACGCCCTTGGGGTGGGCCACTGAGCGTGGTACGAATGGGACTGTCTGGGTGGCGCCTTCTTTTCATGTTTTAGATCGACACGCGTACCTACCCCCTCTCTTGGAGTGGGGATGTCGGCGTGATTAGGGCACGGGACTGGTTCTGGTCACGCTGGTCCAGGTCAGTTAACCCGTTGTCCGCCGGGGACGCAGATCTGCTGTTCTGGTACCCTGAGGGACTTGTGCTTTTTTCGGGGGAAAAAATGCCGGGTCGGCCCGGGTGTCACAGGGTTGGGCATTATGGAGACCCTTTGTTGGGTACAGGTTGTACCCTGCGTTATCATAAAGGAGCTGGTTTTCCATTCTTTTTGCTCCTCTCTTACGCTTGGCGAAGAGGGGGCTGTTGGGGTGGTCTTATGGACCTCCTCTGGCATCCCTGTGTGCTTCCCGGGCCGCCGGGCCCGGTCCGAAGTTGTGTTTCGTCGACCCGTAGGCCTGGAATAACCCCTTTTTGAAAACTGAAACACTTGTACTGCGGTATGGCCAGTGTATACCCGCAGGTATGTTTTGGAGTTTCTTCTTGAGGGGTTATAGGAACAACCACCGCATGTGGTACCAAGAGGGTGGTTGATTCCCTGGTGTGTTGGAGCAGAGTCAACTCCCGGGTTACCCGGTTGAGTGTGCCCCTGCACGTTCATGACGTCTGCCAATCGTGTCAGCCTTCTCTGCCTCGGCCCCTCTGGGTCGGGGTTTTTTGGTGGAGACTTTGTCATGGTGCGCAACAATGCCAGCATACGCCCCTTCCGCCGGGGGTGCTGTTTTCAGTTGACCCCTTTGGCGCCTGTCTCGTCCGCAGTGCTCCAGGCTCGGGTCAAATGCCTGCTGCCTGGATTGAGGGTGCGCTGCCTGCTCCCGCTGTAGTGTAGCCTCTTGAGTGCTTCGAGTTACAGCCATGCTGACTGCCTGAGTGTGCCAGGGGGCGTGCTAGTGGGGGGAAGGGCCCGCTCTTGGAGGGGCCCTGTCCGAATACGCTGGCGATGTGGGGGGCGGTGTCACTAGTGACCGCCTGGTGAGGTCTTGATGCTGTGAGTTGCTCGTGTTTCTCTTCGCACGGTCGGATCCGTCTCCCTCCCGTCCTCCAATAGGGGGGGTATCCTCCATTAGGGAGGGTCGGGGGGGCTCGGTCCTCCCCGGTTTGATCTCGCCTAGTGGTGAACGATTGGGAAGGAGGCGAGTGTGTGGCCACACACCTGCTTATGAAGGTAGCAGATAGGGGTGTGGCCAGACGAATGTTTGTATGTAAAGGTACATTGTGCATTTTTATTCAGTGCAATGCACAAAGTGAGGTTAGTGCAGATGACGCTGAGCGTCACTAGTATTCATAGAACTATGGTTATATTCATAACCTAACGTTAATAATAATCAAACACGCTGAAACTCACCGCGGCCTCCTCTGACCGTTGGGTGATCAGCGTGGAGCAGAAAGATCGCTATTATGGGATGTTGATATATGCGATCCATTTCCAGGTTGTATAATACTATATGCGTCCAAATCATGTTGTTTATCGAGTTATTTGCAACCGATCGATGTCCAGTGTATCAAGATGGAGTCCCGCTAGCGATAGCGAGTGCCCGGACGAAATATGGGCGAGCACCACTTCCGGCGCGTCACTTCCGGTGTTGGTGATTCGCCGATCGGCCACCAGATGGCAGTCTTGAACCGTTGGAGAGTTGAGAGGAGATCTACAGGAGATCTCAAGTCTCCGTGGGTGAAATATGATTGCCATGACAGATTTTTGAAATATTGATCTCAAAGACGCTGTACGACGTCATTGGCAGATTACGCTTGGCGGAGAATGACGTGTTAAGTCGTCCTTGGCGATTAAAGGGTTAAAATGGAATAAAAGCAATGACAACTTGCCACGGCTATATACGTGATTCTGTCCACAACTCATGGATTCGAAGCACGTATAAACTCGTGGTCGGGCGGCAATGTGTTAAAATAAAGTATCTAGACGATATCCAGCGTCACATAGTTAACATATTTATAAAAACAAAGTTATTAAAATGTATATGACGCCGTTTAACGTTTGGCGTTTAAACCATAACGAAGTGCTCTGCACAAAAACAGTATACTGTAGCCTATGTAGACGTGGTGTCCTCCTGGCTCTTCAAGAAGGTTTTGGCTTCCTCAGGCGAGGAAACATGCGTCCTCAATCCGTCTTTGGTGATGATGAACAGCTTGACCGTAAAGTAAGGGCATGGCGGTCTTGTGACGGGAACGCTGCTCCACAACTTCGGGACAGTAATCTTCATAGAAATAGACTGTGTGCCAGTGTACCACTCCTCTTCCGTGCCTCTCGAACAATTCTTTCTTTTATTCCAATTTGACGTAAGCTAGCAATAACTACTCTAGGCTTGGAGTTATTTACAGCTTTAGCACCAATTCTGTAACACTGATCCACTTTGGGTGTTGTAGTGAGGATCTCCGGTCCCAGAATTTCAACCAGTACTTTTGCAAACAAGACATTGGGTTGGTCGCAACTCATGGATTCATCCAGTCCTATTATGCGAATATTAGGTTGGCGGAGTCGGTATTTGAAGTCGGCTATCTTAGCCATTAGCTTATCGTTGATTCCTTCTATATGCAGGTTAGGGAGCGTATACCTTCCGTTATGGTGCTCTCTATTATCGTTATGGAGCGTTCGAGCTTAAGATGGGATTGTTCGAGCTTAAGATGGGAATTCGTGAGCTTGATCTGGGATTGCTCTGATCTGATCTGGGATTGCGTTAGCTCTTCGATTAGCTTAGTAATGGAATCCATATCGGTGGAAGCTTCATCTCTCTTTGTCTCGCTTGCTTTCTTCGGTGGCATTGTGGTTCTTTAAGTCAATATAGTTAGTTGGAAACCTAAGGTGATATATACTATAGCAATACTATAGTAGCAATACTAGCAATACTATAAAGTATAGATTTAGCTCTACAAACAGCCCCACGGACTATGCAAGTCTGTTTAGAAATGCTGGCCGTCTACAGTGATTTTAGACGGATCCAAATAGCCCTGAATGTGTTAACTGACAACCAACAGGAACCAAACACTTTTTTTTGTTAGGCCTTAGTGACAATCAATGAATCATAAACAACCCCCCCCCCCCTTTTCTTCACGCATGATGGAGCATAATGTATAGCGCTCATATGCATTTGAAATTTTTAATATAGCGCCAATCGATAATGTATAATACGCGTTCTAGGAATTACTGCTATACAGTCTAAAAACATACTTATATTCTCGACGGTACTAACACGACAATGTATGAATGGAAAAATATAACGTTCCCACATCCGGAACGATAGATACCGGATGTTGAATGGGCCATAGTAATGTCGATATAGCTATAATATTTAAAAAGTTATAGCCCTGCAAAGAAGGTGAGCGACTCCATAGGGTTACAGCGCTGGCAGAGCGTGGTAAAGATGGGCATACTGCATGGCACCCAATGTGTTAAGAGTGCAATACTGTTGTTTTAACACTATGGGGCGTTCAAGCGCAAGGTAGAGGCGCACATGTGTCGTCACGCTGAGCTTATAAAAGGGGTGTGTCCACCTGCTCAGTTCTCTTTCCTCTCTCTTCTCTTCACCTTGAAGTAGCAGGTGCTACAGTAATGTTTATGCTCAAGTGAAAATAAACCAAGCCAAAAAGGCTAAAGAGTTCATCGTCTCTCATCGATTCCTTTCCTCCGAATGCAATGCAAGATAAGCTGCAATCATTATCAGGGGTGTAACGTACTTGAGTAATTGTACTTCGTTACAATACTTAAGTACCGTTTTTGGGGATTTGTACTTTACTATAGTATTATTAGGTTTGTATACTTGTACTTTTACTCAATTACATTTCAGAGAAAAAAAACATACTTTTTACTCCTTGCATTTAAAATGCAGACCTACAAAGTACGAATCTCGCAGGTCCAACTATTTTAATTAGTATATTTGTTTCTCTGGCCGAACTGACGTTATTAATCCTGCGGCTGCATTTTATTTAAAAACAGCCAATCAAATCCCCATCAATGGGAAATTAACCCGCCCATAGTACCCATGCTGATTGGTCCTTGTGCAAGACTAGAAAGCGAGGATCTTTGATCAGAAGAATAGACAGTCAGAAAAAAGTTTTTACTTTACTTTTTAGTACTTAAGTACATTTAAAAGTAGAAACTTTTAGACTTTTACTCAAGTGTGTTTTTAGCCAGATACTCTGACTTTTACTTGAGTAGGATTTAGAGACGGTACCCATACTTTCACGTAAGTATCATTTCTGGGTACTTTTTACACCCCTGATTATACCTTATATAATTGGGGACATTATTTAGGTGGGTTTTTAAATATAACATTGAGTGTGTTTTAGTCCAAGGCTGAAGTTTTTTTTTCTCTCCTCTGGTTAGTGGCATGGTTGTCCAAGGCCAGACACCTGTGCATTTCCTTGTTACATACATCCATGAGAACTGTCCATACTGGATCATATGGGAAAACGCACAGGTGTCTCGTATTGGATTGGTCCGCAAACAAAGGTTTGGTCCCTAGCCAGACGAGTATATTAGAAATGTAAAGCTGAGAAAGGGTAGAGCTATTTTCCTCTCTGCTACAATGCATTGCTGTCTCCCTTTTCGTCATTATTATTTGTTATTGTTCAATAAATACAATACATATTGTTTGAACTCTTTTCCTGTGTCTAATATTATATATCATTCTGTTTTGACCTGAGGTGTAACAAAACCTCAGGTCAAAGTATTAGGGGTGGACAGTATGGTCTAAAATGTATATCACGGTATAATTTGAAGCATAGACGGTAACGGTATATATCACGGTATCAGTGTTTCCGTTAGAATCATTTTTTTTGCCTGATAGGCAGGCTATATAAAGAATGACATCCTCAAGGCATGTAGATTTATAATATTCTTACTTAAAACTAGGCTACTTTTGCGTATAAAGTCATTATATTCCAAATAAAATAAGTCCCGAGTCGAGACTCCGTGCTGCTCCCATTGCAAACAGCGGGGCTGGATGCTGGATTTTGCTAGAAGCATTATGTAGCTGCAGAGCCGCAGAGCCAGGGGCTCTTTCAGGTCAATTCAGGGCAATTCAGCCGTTGGGTGGGGGGGCGCTGTTGAGCGGCCTGTGACCAGACCTGAAAGAGCCCCTGGCTCTGCGGCTCTGCAGCTGCATGCTATTTCGCAAATCCACTGCTGCCGCCGTCCTCCCGCTGAAGCCGTCATTATCATAACACTACACGCATATCATAATGTTTACAGCAAACTGTAGTTGATCACCAGGTATGTTTTATTAACGTAGAATAATTCATATAAGAAAAACGATAGGTAAGATCTCTTACCTTTCTCCACTGGTTAAAAATGCCAGGAACTGAAATTGAAACTTGCTGTGCGCCGCGGTGATATGTGTTTATTATGAAATGACAATTGCGTGTTGACACGCCCACTGCATGAAGCCTCCTAAATAACTTTTTCCAGTTTACACATATCTATTATCTATGACTAATTCTATCTATTTTTAGGGGCAAATGCGATTGAAATAGTCGCGCTGTGGTTACATGACGACGACGTCATTGCTATTTTAGAGCTGCTCTACCGGTTACACGGTATAGTCAAAATCCATACCGTAGAGCAAATTCATACCGTTTATACCGTATACCGTTTATACCGTCCACCCCTAAGTACGTATATTTATTTATTTACCATATGTATGGATACATATCATTATTCTCAGCTCCCAACAACGGCGTCAAAACAAAACATCAACATGGTTTTTTATACACTTTCTACTCTCCCTCCTTTGGATTACGGACCAGTACTTTAATTCAACATGGAAACACCACCAGACAGAAGTGGAAAGGGTAAAAAGAGAGTCCCATTGCGACTTTTACCTTCTAAATGGCTCGGAGCGGAAACATCCAGCCATGGGGATTGCGGCAATACACAGCGTGTTAACCTCGAATCCGGGACGAAAGAGTTTACCCCCGTCGGGCAGGTTTGATAGAAGATCGATGATCTTCTTATATCTGCTTCTTTCGGGAGACATTCAGCTGAACCCAGGCCCAGTCACTCGGTACCAGGCGAGTCAACTCGGACTACTGACGCAAACAGCGACGGTCACCGTTGCAACCAAAACATCAACCTACGTAAACAACCCTCCACTGGACCCCCGACGCATCTACAACGTAACGCTCGAGTGACCAGAACGAGACGGAAAGAACCGGTGGTTTCAACACCGGTGCCAAACACTCAGCCAGCTGATCACCCAACCCACACGTGTATGTGAATCAACTCAGACTACCATTGACCTCATCCTGACCTCTGACAAGTCCAAGATCTCCAATAAAGGAGTTATAGCATGCAGGTTAAGTAGTGATGCACCGATGTGAAAATTGTGGCCGATACCGATAACCGATATTAATATTGCTGTTCTGGCCGATACCGATATTTACCGATGTCGATATCTCTGTATAGAAAACACTTTTTTATGATAATCAAATAAAGAGCTATTTTCCAAAACGCATACTTTTTTTTACTTTTGTAACTTATTTTCAGAAATGACTGATATTTTGAAACTATTTAAGGCCAAAACATGTAAAAAGAAAAAAAAAAGATTAAAAGATTTTCTTTTTTTTTAAATTTATATCGGCCCCATCTTGATATCGGACCGATACCGATGTGTAAAAAAACGGCCATATCGGCCGATATATCGTGCATCACTAGGGTTAAGTGATCATTATATGATATTCTGTACCCACAAAAAGCTCAAACAAAATGCCGGCTGTCACAAAACATCTAGAGACCTCAAAACCTACTCTAGCGAGGCCTTTAACCTTGAACTGGAGAGCCTGGACTGGTCAGATGTGCTCAATGGTACACTAGTTGAAGAAACATGGCTTGGTTTCAAAACCAAATTTTCAACAATACTAAACGACATGGCCCCCCTAAGAACCACCAGGGTAAAAAATCGCGCTGAGCCGTGGATGCACTCCGAAATATTGGCCGCTATGAAAACCAGAGACAAAAAATGCTCTGAGTTTCGTAAAAGTCAGTCAAAGCAACCAAAAGCTTGAGCAGTGAACTCCAAGCCCACGTGGCTGAACTCAAACTGGAAAGAAACAGACGTAAACTCCATGATCAAAACTGCAAAAAAGAATTTCATCAATGACAAAACTGAGGAAAACAAAAACAAACCATGTGAACTTTGGAAATTACTCAATAATCAACTAGGCTGCAGTAAAAAACTTAAAACCAGATTTTCAAACATAAACATAAAGACGGACAACACACTCATCACAGACAAGTTGGATGTAGCTAATTACTTAAACATTTTCTTCACAAACATAGCCACAACACTGGTAAACAAACTACCCTCCCACTGAGGGCATTTTGGGGTAGAAGACATCATAGCCTACTACAATAACCTAGGGGGTCCGCAAAGACTATTTCAAACTAGAAATGGTAACAGCTGACGTACTCAAAAAACTGAGCGCCCTCCAACCTAACAAGGCCACTGGCCATGACAATATCCCCTCCAAATTCCTCAGAGACTCAGCAGCTGCACCTGGCTTGCTGATAACAAACTATCATTACACCTGGGTAAAACAGAGTCAATTCTCTTCGGTTCAAATAACAAACTCAGCAAGACCGACGGTTTCTCAGTTACAGTGGGTGACAATATTGTCACAAGGAAAGATGAAATTACATACCTAGGTTCCATCCTAGAGGCAAATCTTTCCTGTGACAAACTGGCATCCAATGTAATAAAAAAAAGTCAACCAACAAACTCGATTCTTGTACCGGATCTCCTCTCTGGTAAACAAGAATACCCTGAAGACTCTGGCAGGAGTACTCATTCAAGGGTACTACGACTATGCTTGCACCTCATGGTACCAAAGCACCTCAAAGGCGCTAAAAACAAAATTACAAACATTTCAAAACAAACTGGTCAGACTACTGCTTGACCTTACTCCTAGAACCCACCTCACCCCTGCCCACTTTGACAACCTAGGATGGTTTAGAGTAGATGACAGAGTACAGCAACTTGCAATGGGCCTGGTCTACAAGATACACTACATGACTAAGGTACCCATGTACATGTCAAAATACTTCCCAAAGGTCAGTGAATACCATGACCACAACACCAGAGGGAGCTCCACAAATCATGTTAAACCCAGATTCGGCTCAAACAAGGGACTAAACACGTTTCGCAATTATGCCACAACAATGTGGAACGCCCTACCCACAGCTGTAAAGGAATGTGAATCACTACCCACTTTCAAAACCACTCTCAAAGACCACCTACGAGGGACTGCAATTCGAAACTGGCCCCTGTAAATTTCCTAACGCAACCCCCTCCAATGTACAATAAATGTCCTATTAAACCCAATAATACACAAGACCCTCTTCTTGGAACCAAGTAAGGTTTCGTCGATAATCCAATGTACACTTACCCCCACCCCGCCTACCCAACCCCCCCCCCCCCCCCCCACCTCCAATGTACAGTTTCCCTCCTACCAACCTCCAATGTACAGTTTCTTCGTCAAATGTATATACTCTCTTTTTTAGACTCTTCTTGTATCAAAAACAGTACTGTATTTGTAAATCTGGTATGTCATAATAATCGATGTTGAATGGGCCATAGTAATGTCAATTTAGCAATACAATTTAAAAAGTTATAGCCCTGCAAAGAAGGTAAACATCTCCATAGGCTTAGAGTGGTGGCAGAGAGTGGTATGAGACGGGCAAACTCCGTGGCAGTCAACACTTTCTTTGCCAGGCTTATGTAGAGCCATATGGAATCCGCGATCACGGAATTGAGCATATTTGATACTATCTTGTCTAGCACAGTCTCTGGAGCGTAACAGTAAGAAGCATTTTGTATGAAAGTATTCTGTACTTCTGTATGACAACTATTAAAGAACTTGAACTTGAAAATGGAATCAACTATAATTTTTTAATTTTTTTTTTTAACTTTTTCTTTCTTATGTTGTGGGACTTGTACAGCACTTTGTTCAACTTTGTCAGTGCTGTAAAGTTTAAACCTTTTTAAATCTTAGACAAACAAAACACTTTGCTTTCATGAAATATTGTAAGTCGTCATTTGAGGCTTTATAAAAGCAGCACAATGAACACAAATCTGTCAGTGCAGAGTCCGACCTCATCTTAAATAACAAACAGCATTGCTTGTTGTAGTTAACACTTTGGGTGCCGGCCAGAAATCCGGAAAATGACTGTGGATTGCCAGGATTCCTGGGCGATTCTAGCATATCTCATGATCTTAGCGGAGCTATTTCTATATTTTATATTATAACTATGGGGAAATGGTTTGGCTCATTTGAAGACGACAAGTTGATGTACACAATGAAAAAAAACGTTTGTTTCTGCATGTCTTCGTTCGTTCACAATTACAAGTTAAAAAACGTCAACAAAGGGTAAAAATACAGGTAAATTCTTTAGAACAGGAGTTACAGGCACTTTTATGAAAGGTGTGCCGGCGGGGTGATAATAGGTACTGAACGTGTTATAAAGCAATTTAGACTGGGATGGATGGATGGATGGTTTGATTGATTGTTTGACAGATTGTTTTATTGGTTTGATTGATAGAATGTTTTATTGTTTTGTTGATTGTTTGATTCATAGATTGATTTGATTGATTGTTTTGTTGGTTGTTTGATTGATTGATTGTTTGATTGTTTTATTGATTGTTTGATTCATAGATTGTTTGATAGATTGATTGGTTTGATTGATTGTTTTGTTGGTTGTTTGATTGATTGTGTTATTGGTTGTTTGATTTATAGATTGATTTGTTTGATTGATTGTTTTGTTGGTCGTTTGATTGATTGATTGTTTGATTGTTTTGTTGGTTGTTTGATTCATAGATTGATTTGTTTGATTGATTGTTTTGTTGGTCGTTTGATTGTTTGATTCATAGATTGTTTGATAGATTGATTGGTTTGATTGATTGTTTTGTTGGTTGTTTGATTGCTTGTTTGATTGTTTTATTGGTTGTTTGATTCATAGATTGATTTGTTTGATTGTTTTGTTGGTCGTTTGATTGATTGATTGATTGTTTTGTTGGTTGTTTGATTCATAGATTGATTTGTTTGATTGTTTTGTTGGTCGTTTGATTGATTGATTTATTGGTTGTTTGATTCATAGATTGTTTGATTGATTGATTTGATTGATTGTTTTGTTGGTTGTTTGATTGATTGTTTGATTGTTTTATTCATAGATTGATTTGTTTGATTGTTTTGTTGGTTGTTTGATTGATTGTTTGATTGTTTTATTGGCTGTTTGATTCATAGATTGTTTGATTGATTGGTTTGATTGATTGTTTTGTTGGTTGTTTGATTGTTTTATTGGTTGTTTGATTCATAGATTGATTTGTTTGATTGTTTTGTTGGTCGTTTGATTGATTGATTGTTTGTTTTATTGGTTGTTTGATTCATAGATTGATTTGTTTGATTGATTGTTTTGTTGATTGTTTGATTGTTTTATTGGTTGTTTGATTCATAGATTGTTTGATTGATTGGTTTGATTGATTGTTTTGTTGGTTGTTTGATTGACAGTCCGACTGACTGACAGTCCGACTGACTGACAAACTTGAAATGCAGTAATACTATTATATCGATCAGGTGGGAATATATTGTATTGATCAGGTTAGTAGATATTGTACCGATCAGGTATTATAGATCATGTGCATGCAATAAACTAAACAAAAAACATTTAGACTGTTTCTCATTCATGTACTGTGCATAATCTGCTCCTGTGTTGTAGACACTGTGTTGCTCTGTACCTACCTGTTTTCCAATTTATTCGTCCATACATGATAAACACATTCATAAAGTAATAATATCTTGTATTGATAATATATCAATTAGTTTCACCTGGAAATACTACTACCTTATCAACCACCATGCCTGGCGCTAATGAACAAGTAAGTTATAACTACTGGTGTAGGTCCAGAAAACATTATTATAAAATACAGAATACTTTACAATGCAGAAAACTTGAAACTTTGATGACATGAACATTTTTATTGCAAAATATGTTCAATAAACTGGGTGACAAGTCATCAGTACCAACCATTGTTGCTGTGCATTAGACACATATGCTGGTAACATTCACAGTATAAAATTATGGTAATTTACCAAGACAATACCTTATAAAAAGTGAACACTGGCTGATGATAACCAACCATTGTTTCAGTGCATTTAGGAGTTTGCTGGTAACATTCACAGTATAGGATTTTGGTAATTTACCAAGACAATACCTTATAAAAAGTGAACACTGGAGGATAATCAACCATTGTTTCAGTGCATTTAGAAGTTTGCTGGTAACATTCACAGTATAGGATTATGGTAATTTACCAAGACAATACCTTATAAAAAGTGAACACTGGCTGATGATAACCAACCATTGTTTCAGTGCATTTAGAAGTTTGCTGGTAACATTCACAGTATAGGATTATGGTAATTTACCAAGACAATACCTTATAAAAAGTGAACACAGGAGGATAACCAACCATTGTTTCAGTGCATTTAGAAGTTTGCTGGTAACATTCACAGTATAGGATTATGGTAATTTACCAAGACAATACCTTATAAAAGGTGAACACTGGAGGATAACCAACCATTGTTTAAGTGCATTTAGAAGTTTGCTGGTAACATTCACAGTACAGGCACGTCACATGAACTACAGGGCGTATCTTACTTGGTATCTCGCATCGATGACTGCATTGTCCATTGATAAATGGATGAAGCGCCAGATGAACTGTGGACCAAAAAATATCCAATACATGCTTCCAAAGTATATAAATAAGAGGCCAATGGACTGCATTAGAAAAGTGTGGTATGTTACCTACAGTATATACTTTTATAAACTGGGTGACTGTCAGCAACCATTGGTTCTGTGCAAACGGTAAAAATGAGGGGGGAAAAAGATAAATAAAAAAATAAACGATATACACACACAATGCAAATTATGAATGGAGTCGATACAGCTAGATCGCTAACATAACGTCTCATCTGCAAGTGGTCCAAACATGCCTATGCAATATCGACAACCGTGGCCCAAATACATGTGTTCAACGCATTTGTCTTTTACAGAAAACAGTGCAACTACCCATACACTATACTATACTATACTATAATATACTATACTATACTATACTACACTATACTATACTACTCTCAGCTAGCTATACTATGTACCGGTACACATGGTTCTGTCTGTATCACACAATGATGGATTATTTAGAAGTAATCTGTACTTCTGTGTGCCGGATTATTTAGAAGTAGTCTGTACTTCTGTATGACAACTAATAAAGAAACTATTTAGAGAAATCCCTCTTTGTGTGGTACAGAGCGAAGCATTTGTCATGATGCAGGGGGACTTTGCACGATGTGCAAAAATATCTGGTCTCACTCCTGATGCCACGCCTACTGCAGACCCGACATTTCCTACATGGTAGCTTTCGCTTGGGGGTGGCTTTGTATGCAACCATTACATGCTTCACAAAGCCACCCACTAATCTGCTCTGCGGGTCCCCCAGTGGGGCCCTAGGGTCGTCACGCCCCACCTGCTCAGCCCCTGCCTCCTCCTCATCCCCACCCCCTGCCTCCTCCCCTGCCTCCTCCCCTGCCTCCGCCTCCATCTCCGCTGTCACCCCAGGAATCTTCTTCTCCTTACCGTCTGTGTAGGTCCGCGCCACAGCCCTGGTGAACCGGAAGAGGTTGTAGTAATGCCCTTGTGGGTGCTTTTTTTTGTACAAGACAAAAGCCTTGAACATACATATTTGGATCAGATACATCACAAACTTTTTGGTCCACTTTCCAGTCTTACGTGTAACCGGATAGTACGAGATATTTTGATCCAGCTGATCGACGCCGTTCATGAATTTATTGTACTCCATGATTGATGACGGCTTGAGCATCTCCACCCTCAGCGCTTTGCCCTTCTTCTGCTTCTTCCACACCATCGCCATTTCCATGGTCTCCTCGTGATTCGCACAGGAAGTAAGACTTGATGCCATAGCGGGTGGGCTTGTTGGGGTTGTAGACCCGGAAGGTCAGGCGGCCTCGCCATGCCATCACCCCCTCGTCAATGGCGAGCTCGCGTTCAGGCTGGTACAGCTCCTTGCACCTCGCGTTTACATGGTCGACTACAAGGCGTACTTTGCACAATTTGTCTCTAACTTCCAGGGAAGTATTGTCCGCAAAGTGGAGGAATCACCAGATCAATTGAAACCGGTTGCGTGGCATGGTCTCCGAGTAGTACGGTGTGTACATCATGTCGTCAGTGGTCCACATCTGGTCCACGCGAGGCTTCCGCAGGACACTGCTAAGGAAATTGAGTCCAAGGAACTTCTTCAGCTCCTTCAATGTGAGGGGCTTCCAAAGCAGTGCCCTGCTACTGGTTAGCGTGGGGTCCAGCCGGGCAATGGACTGCTCAGCGTAGAGGTTGGACTGGGCAACAATGGAATTCAGAAAAGCATCTGTCAGGAACAGATCCATCCATTTCGCAGACCGGTACGATTTGAGTGCCGCGGCGTCCTGGAGCAACCCCGGTTGGGCTGTGAAGGGGATCCTGTGAGGCACCCAGCCCTCACGAGACCAGGCATTCTCCTCTTCCTGGCGGATCGCAGCCCTGCTCTTCGCTCCTCCGCGTCGTATGCCACGACCTGTCAATTATACAAATATACTATAACACCCCTACTGTAGACATTCATATGCCACGTAGTTACAAACTGTGTGTGAGTGAATGAGTGAGTGTGTGTAGGGTTCAGATGTCAGAGCTGGACGTGGTGTGGGGGTCAGAGGTCAGAGCTGGAAGTGGTGTGCAGAGTGAGGCCAACTTACCGCTCTTAGATGTGCGTTTCCGCCCTGCAACGGGTTCCGGCATGTCCAGACTAGCATCCAGTTCTAGAATCACATGATGTAATACATTACACTAGGGCAACGTATTGTCATTGTATTTACATGATATATATATATATATATATATATATATATAGCATTATGTGTTATATTTTATGTACAATTACCTGCAGGAGTAGAATGTGATCCTATGTCGTTGCCAGTCTCTGCGTCACTCTCTGTGGGGTCTGCGCCAGAATCTGAATTGGATTAAATTCATTCAGTAAGTAAGTCTCATAAAACACAATAGTAATACATTTACACATACATAAATGTAGTTAGTACATACCCAAGCATGTTGGTGTATCGGCCCCGGATTCGGTGTCGGATCCTGTAATGAACACAAAATAAATCAGCGGCCATTGTACATCAAAGCATGTACATGTACATGTGTGTGTGTGTGTGTGTGTGGTGTGTGGTATGCAGGCCTCGCCATAGTTCAAAGGTGTTTGAGAGGGTTCAAGTCTTTGATGTGGTGTGTGTGTGCGTGTGTTGTAATCAATGCTATTTCATTTAGCATTAGTCCCAATTCCATTGATAGCACACACACACACACACACACACAGTGTGTGCTATCAATGGAATTGTGATGCATGCTATGCTACACAATCCATGCATATATAGGCCACACACACACAAATATCAAAGGGCATGACCCCTATCCAACAGCGTTGAACTTGCAGTACATTGTGGCCTATATATGCATGGATTGTGTAGCATAGCATGCATCACAATTCCATTGATAGCACACACTGTGTGTGTGTGTGTGCTATCAATGGAATTGGGACTAATGCTAAATGAAATAGCATTGATTACAACACACACACACACACACACACACACCACATCAAAGACTTGAACCCTCTCAAACACCTTTGAACTATGGCGAGGCCTGCATATCACACACACACACACACACGCACACACAAAGATCAAAGGGCTTGACCCCTATCCAACAGCGTTGAACTTGCAGTACATTGTGGCCTATATATGCATGGATTGTGTAGCATAGCACACACTGTGTGTGTGTGCTATCAATGGAATTGGGACTAATGCTAAATGAAATAGCATTGATAACACACACACACACACCACATCAAAGACTTAAACCCTCTCAAACACCTTTGAACTATGGCGAGGCCTGCATATCACACACACACACACACACAAGGCCATGCAACCTAAAGCTACACACTTCAAAGGGCGTGCACCTACACACACACACACACGGCCATGCAACCTAAAGCTACACACATCAAAGGGCGTGCACCCACACACACACACAAGGCCATGCAACGCCATGCAACCTAACGTGTAGCACATGGTCATCAACTATATCGATTTGAACATGCACATAAAACAATATTCACATTGCAACATGACATACCATTGCCCCCTCGTCGACCACCACACACACACACACACGGCCATGCAACCTAAAGCTACACACATCAAAGGGCGTGCACCCACACACACACACAAGGCCATGCAACCTAACGTGTAGCACATGGTCATCAACTATATCGATTTGAACATGCACATAAAACAATATTCACATTGCAACATGACATACCATTGCCCCCTCGTCGACCACCACTGCGTCCCACGTCTGACTCGTGCGATTAATCAGACCCATAAGTACACCTCCGACCCAAGCCGAGATCATCGTCAGATGACTCCGGAGCTAGAATATAATAAATGCATATCGGCGTTGGTTTGGCGAACTAACGTTACATAGTCACAGTATCCAATGAATCAATTAGCGTTAGGTAAATCATCAAATACACGTTTCACACACACACACAATCACATATATAATAAATGCATATCGGCGTTGGTTTGGCGAACTAACGTTACATAGTCACAGTATACAATGATTCAAATAAGCGTTAGGTAAATCATCAAATACACGTTTCACACACACACACATATATATAAGACCGTGTAATTACCTGGTGGTTCCCAATCGGCGCTCCCATCAGATTTGTGGGCGGTCGAATCGCTGTCCGCTGACTCGGATGAAGAAGCTATGACCACCGCAGCCTTCCTCTTCCTCGAACTGCGTCGGGGTGAGCCGGTCCCGGGGCGAGACGCGTTGCTGGGCCCAGCAACGGTCTCACGGCTCTCTCCGATCGGAGCTACCAAAGTCGTTGGTGCTGCTGCTGGAGCTACCAAAGGTCCGGTCGTTGGTGCCGCTGCTGGAGCTACCAAAGGTCCAGCAGCTGCAACCGCGGGTCCAAACGCCAGCTTCGTTTGAACAAACCGACGCTTACCTACACTACGTCTCCTCATACTGAACTAATAATCTAAATGGAACTACTAACTGATCAAACTACTATTACTACTACTGAAATAGACTACCTAGACTACACACTAATCGCTCACAATAGTACTACTACTTAGCACGACTAAGTACTTTCTAAAGCACAGCTGAAACCTTACAATTATTCTGATACTACCACTATACTGTATAACACTATAAATATCAACTATAGGCTGATCTCAATTCAAATATCTCTCTCTCAATCTCTCTCTCTCTATCGCTCTATCTATCTCTCTCCCTCTCTCTCCTCCAAAACCTCGTCGATTCTGGGGTCGCGCAAACGTTTTATACCTGTGGTCACATTGGCCACTGCATCTGGCCAATCAAATGCCAGATTCATTGTGGGGTACAATATTCACCCTCATGTGATAGTGTTAGAAAATAGGGGGACACTGCCACCTAGTGAAATTTGAGAGGAAATGCAGTTTCCGGTTCAAATTTTCTGCCAAAAGCTCGGCGGTGAAGTTCAGACGGGGAAAATTGAAAAAAGATGTAAACAGATCAAAGACGCTGTAAAGCGTCTTCGGCAACTTGAGCATGGCCGGGAATGACGTGTTTAAGCGTTTCCCGGCACCCAAAGTGTTAACAAAGAGAGGCAGAGTTGATTTTGCAAATATATATATATATATTTTTTTTATTTTTTTTTATTTTTTTTTTCATATTTGAATCCCATGCCCATCGAACGAAGCTTCGAAGTATTTAAGACAGCCCTATTAAATGGACTGTTATATCTTATTAAATTGTGGACATTTATTCATTCCCACTTATTAGACACTATTTCTGATGGTAAAATGAGAGTACAAAGCAAAATACAGAATTCTGAAATATTAAAACGGAAAAAACTGAATTTGGAAAAAAATTAAATGGAATTTGGAAAAAAATAAAACGGATTTCATATGGCTCTAGCTTATGTACATCATTATACCGTCCTCTGCCAGCTCTATTTGTCTATGGAGAAGTTCCCCTTCTTTGCAGGGCTATAACTTTTTAAATTGTATTGCTAAATTCAACGTCAATTATCTATCGTTCAGGATGTGGGAACGTTATACTTTTTCATTCACATATTCATACTAAAATACGGTCTAAAGTATAAATGTTTTTATCGTTTTCTGCAGCATTCTGCAGAACGTGATTTATAGCCCTAAATGCATTATATTGATGATAAAATACAGTTTGATAGCGATCTGCGCGAGATAAAAAATGTCAAATGTACGTGCTTCTAGAAGTTACTACTTATCATCTGATGTTGACCGGATGGAGGGGGGGGGGGGTCGTTTATAATTCCGTGGCCAACGTTAGATGATTCATCTAGTGTGGGTGATATGATCATTAGAGCAGTTTGTATCGAACACGGTAAAAAAAAAATGAAACTTACCAATCATCATCATCATCAAACCTTTATTTGAATAGGCAGGTTAATTAAGAACAAGTTCTTATTTTCAATAACGGCCTATTTGGGGGTAAAAAGCCCCCTAGGGGAAAGGGGATGGGGGATAAAATCAAATAAATAAAAATAAAACACAAAGGAACATTATTAAAAAGGCAGGACATACATACAGAGCAACAACTGCACTGAACAACAACTGGCGGACAACAGAACAATTGTGGCAGCATGGTGTTAGCACATGGAGAAACATCTACATGAGTGCTCTACATCAGTCTCCTCGGGCCGTTGGGCGATGAGCGTGGAGCAAAAATATTCCTATTATGGGATGTTGAAATATGCGATCCATCTCCAGGTTGTATAATAGTATATACGTCAAAATCATGTTGTTTATCGAGTTATTGGTAACGGATCGCTATCGATTGTGTCGCGCTCGAGTCCCGGGACCTATAGCGAGTGATCGGACCGAATTTGGATGAGCACCAGTTTCCGTTTCCGGTTTCCGGTTTGGGCGATCCGCCGATGGGCCACCAGATGGCGCTCTTGAACCGTTGGAGAGTTGAGAGGGGATCAACAGTAGATCTCAAGTCTCCGGGGGAGAAATATGATTGCGATCACAGATTTTTTAAATAATGATCTCAATGACGTGTTACGGCGTCATTGGCAGAATTAGCATGGCAGGGAATGACGAGTTTAGGCGTCCTTGGCGATTAAAGTGTTAATGTGTTAACAATTGTGTGTATTGAGCTGTACTGTATTGTACCCATTCTGCAATCTGGTAATACAATTTTCAATCAATCAATCAATCATTCCAATAACAACTGCTAACTTCATAATTCATCTGTATCGCAACCGAATCACGGATTTCGTAGAGGCAGGTAGCATTATGTGGGGGAAAATTAAATGAAATAAACAAATCTCAATGAAAGAAGTTAAAACAAAGTTTAGCCTATTAAATTGTTTTCAAACCCTATAGCCCATAAAGCACTGTCTTTTATTTTGGATAAACTTTTTCTGCAGATGGTTTTGTGAATAAATCTCCATTATGCTTCAATTAATGTGTGTTTATTGTATAGCAATAAGGTTGGATGAATTCAGCAATTGTATAAAGATATAAGCACTGTCTATCTGTAATAAAATGTTCAATCAATCGGGCGGCTACGTGGCGTAGTGGGCAAGGCACTCGCCACGAATGACGGAGACGCTGGGCTTGCCTGTTCGAGCCGAGCGCTCCACATTGCTTTCAGGTTAGCTGGTCGTTCATACTAATACACATTGGCCGTATTAGGGGGTGGGAAACTGATGGGTGGGGATCGGGCGTTGTGGACAGCGACTCCTACAGGTCGGTTGGTGCGCCTGCGCAGTAGAATCAGGAAGTGTCGGGGGCAGCGTGAGCCTCCCACGCGTTACTCCTCGCCACTGAGAGATCGAGCTGCGCAGGTGAAAAGATGCGACTGCTGTTACCTCAAGTACCGGAGGGGACTTGTGCTATGTATGACTTAGTCCACATTGCAGCCGGCTTGTGGGAGGCAAGAAACAGCGTTCGTGACAGGGGAGGGTTGAATTGGATGATACGAAATTGGGATGGGAGAAAATATAGAAAATGGGAGAAAAAGTGGATAAAAAAAATGTCAATCAATCAATCCGATAACCCACGCTCATGCCTTGAAACAGCCCTGCTTCACGGAGGGAACTACTTTTTGCTGAGGGTTTTGTCAATAAATCTTCAATTAATGTGTTTATTGTATAGCAATAATGTTGGATGAATGTGCCAGTTGTATAAAAGCCATTACACCACGCGCAGTCGTGGGTTGTGAGAATTAGACCATGCCTAGGGGGCAGTGGCGTAACTCTCTCTCCAGGTGTGCCGGGGACAGATTTGTGGGCGTGGCGAGTGACGTCGCTGGGGGGGGTTTTCCCAGGCGGTGGCGCCATTTCTCCATGTAAACGACACACTGAGCTCATACATACAGAATTACATTGCATTCAGAGATCTCCAGGGTTCAAACAACCAAAAAACAATTATCCTCCTCTCTAAACCAGTAGGAACGCCTTTCATCTCTGATGGCTCCCATTGTGAAATGTATTTACAATACAAGGATGTTACAATACTTCCATTGAATATGACAACAACAACAAAAGCTATGGTATGTCATAAATGTATAGATGTAGCAGTACTGTCTATCTGTATGTCATGTGTGTCATATGAAGCCAGACCAGCACTCTCAGGTTCAAAATTTTATGGCAGCCCCCCCTCTCTACCTAGATTTTTTTTTAAATACCAGGGGTGCAATACCGCATTTTTTGTATCTTTTTTGTATCACAAACAGTACTGTATTTGCAAATCTGGTATGTCATAAATGTATAGATGTAGCAGTACTGTCTATCTGTATGTCATGTATGTCCTGATTAATTGAAAATGGGGGACCCTGATACAGTACAGCTCAATACATACAATTGTTAAGGGGATGCAGACCAGAGAAAGACTTTCGTCTTGTTTACATCAGGGTCCCCCATTTTCAATTCATGACTGAGCTGTACTATACTGTACCCATTCTGCAATATGTTAATAAAGTGTTCAATCAATCAATCACTTGGCCCCAGAACCTGGATAAACACTTAGATTCCCAAAAGTAGTGATAGACTGTAGCCTGTAGGTACCCAGGTCTGTTTGACATTTCGAACATATTTAAAGGAGATATTGAACGGCCCATTTTGTTAGTTCTTTTTTCAATACGTTGCTGCAAACTATTATTTTTTTTAAATATTGAACCACACAGACAGCAATCAGAATACTGGCATTTTCATAACGCTTTCATCTCTACAGTATATTTTCAAAAACATGAGGAACAACTTTGCTTGAATTGTCTTTATTATGAAAACTAAAACAGGACGTTTGCATATTCTCAATGTTGCTGTCGACGTCGTCGCGGTCGCGTCGATGTGGGGACTTGCTTCTTCAAACCGGGTGGACAAAGTTTACAGACAAAGTACTGACTTTAACGTTAAACTATTTTAAATCCCCAAGCACCGACGTCAAGAGGTAGAGTCTGACTCTGAGCGAGTGCTGCTCTCGACCTGCTGCTGCGCAGCGCTCAGCTTCTGCTCGCAGACGCAGATTCAGCTGTTGTTGTGATGAGTCTGATGACGTAGCAGGGGTTGCCAGATCGGTTGGTTTTCCACATAATTTTAAAGCCTGTTTACGGTGTATTTTAACTGGGTTTTCGGCTGAAATACATATGAAATCTGGCACATCTTTGAACGCCGTTATAACAGAGTGCTGAGAATGAACGCACTTTTGAACTCCTAAGTGCTCCTATCTACTAAGTGCAAGCGCAGATAAGTACTCGCTATTTGCATATCAATAGCGCCTGTCGTATTTAACACACCTGACGACCGGCGCTATTGATATGCAAATAGCGAGTGCACTCTCAGTTGATTTCAGGAACGCACCACACACACACACACACACTGCTGGTGTCGTCACTGCTGCTGGTTTAGCTCTAGATAAGGGCAAGAATGCGACCCCCATCTACTCCTCTTTGCATAATAGTAGGACAGGTAGTCAGAAGGGGGGGGGACATAACTGCATTCTGAAAAAATGGGGGGGACCCATTCCAATGTCCCCCGTGGGAAATACGCCCCTGCTAGGGGGGTCTAATTCTCATAACACACTCCTGCACGTGATGTAATGCTTAAACAAACACTCACCTTTTTGCTGAGAGAACTGTACTTTATACGTGACAAATAAAAGCAAACTTGAAACTTGTGAGATCTTAGGAAATCTAAGGAAAATAGTCAAGATAGTAATCAAGATTCAAGATTTTATTATCATTTAAAATAAAGTACAACATAGAGCTGTATTAACTTGTAATCCGACTCGCTGCGGGGGCGCTGCGGGGGCGCTGGAGAGGCGCTGTTGTGGTCATGCAGATTAGGCTCACAGCTTCATTTGTTTTTGGATTGACAATTTCAAATTTGATGTACATCTCTTTCCAGAAGTCCCAAAGATCGCTGCCTGGGATTGGTCAGAAAGGCACTGTTGTCATTTGGAAAGACCAATAGAGGCAGCGGGGGAAATCCTGAATTCATCCCAGCCATAGAACGTGAAGTGTCCATTTTGAGACGACCATGTAAGTAGTGATTTAATCAATTGTATGTAGCTATCATATATATATATAATAGTGTTCGTTTAGTTTGTGACCGTTTCTAGTGTTTGTGAGATGTTTTGCTGTGATTTTGGTAATATGTGTAGCTCCAAAAGCATGTTTCTAAAGCAGCGAGGCGACCTAAATAATAGCCAGGAAACGGGGCTTTTCGAATAGTGCATTTGCTGTTATTAGTTTATTCATTACATATTCTATATATAATATATTCCATTTTATCAGCCCAGAACGGATGAATTGTGTGATTAGGTAGTGTGACCAGGCCCACACGCCCAGAGATGTAAATGTAAGATCTGTCTAAAGGACCCAGAGTATGTGCCTGGTCACATTATGCACTTCAGTCGCCCGAAGAAGATATGCTTATTTGAAGTCTCAAAGCAGAGAAAAGACCATTCAGATTGTCTGCATTTTCAACACCTTGGCAGCCAGGTACTAGGTGAGAACAATAGCTCCCCCAACCACTCCTTTAACTACTCCCCCAACCACTCCTCTAACCACTCCCCCAACCACTCCTTTAACTACTCCCCCAACCACTCCTCTAACCACTCCTCTAACCACTCCCCCAACCACTCCTCTAACTACTCCCCCAACCACTCCTCTAACTACTCCCCCAACCACTCCTCTAACTACTCCCCCAACCACTCCTCTAACCACTCCCCCAACCACTCCTCTAACTACTCCCCCAACCACTCCTCTAACCACTCCCCCAACCACTCCTCTAACTACTCCCCCAACCACTCCTCTAACCACTCCCCCACTGGATTAGCTGTCAGTAGCAGACTTTGCAGCATTATGGATCCTCTTCCCCCCCACCCTGCTGGCTTTGGGTTGTCCACACTGAACCGAGTGTGTGTGTTCAGACAGAATGCTGTGACGCTGTGTTCCTGAGTCAGATAGATGGAGACGCAGCGGGGATAGAATGGACACAGCGCGTTCTGAAATAGGTATCCATGCACGCTGTGACCTCCACAACAGTTGCCGCACATCAGCACTAATGTCGGTAACCACTACACTCCCTCACTACACTCCCGTTCTTTTCATTTTGTATTGTTAACCCTTTCACTGCCACACGACAGCCGGTTAACCCTTTCACTGTGACAATACAGAAGGTTAGCCCTTTACTATCACACAACCGACGGCGATGCTCCATCATTAGCTCCATGTGATAGTAAAGGGTTAACCTTCTGTCGTGTGGCAGTGAAAGGGTTAACATCCATAATACCCATACACAAACCAAATAATGACACCACACATTATTATTGTTTCATATACCATACTTCCATCTTTATTTGCGTTATGATATATTACAAGGGCCTAAGTTAGTGCACACTTAGTTTACATTGTTTATCATAATTGTTCATTTATCATTGGTTTGTATTTGTTCCTCATGCTGTTTCTTTGTCTTACATGTTTGTTTGGTGCTCCGGTCGGTGCTCTGCTCTTCCTGGTGGCAACTGGCAAAGGACCAGTAATTGGAAGGGGCTGGATTTTAAATACCAGGGCCCTCATTCATCAACGTGATTTACGCACAGATATGTGCTTAAGCTGTGCGTACAACCATTTCTAAGCAGAGTGTGGGATTCATCAATTTCAACTTGAACTTGACTTCGTGCTTATATTTACGCACAGCTCGGACCATGCGTACCTGGCGCCCGTTGGTAGAATATATTATTACAACAAGGAAATGAGCTTCTGTGCATTAGTTTCAACACTGGCATGTTCTGTATGAACCGTAATTCATTATAGTTCATTGTAAAATAGCAACTGTTACAAAGGATCAGATTAAACCGAATATATATATTTATTTATTGATATATATTGCATAGTATTTGTATATCGTTTGATATCCCCTGTATATTCCTTGTACATATACACGGAATATCCCTTTTAGCCCAGACCATAATAGTTCATTCTCCTATTGGACAGCGGTCCACCGGCGCCAGGGACCGGCCCCCGGAGCCAAGTTCAAAGTCACCGACACGACATGTCTGTACTTGCCCCGGCCCTGCCCAGGGATACGGCGACAGAAATGAGAGTGGCACTAGTTTGTGTAGCGTGCGTATAAATACGGCGCAGGTGAATGTAGAAGCCCCTTAGCCCCTTACCTCCGTACCCTTCTTATCCTTAGTATGTTACCGATAAGTTGAAGCCTCACCCACTATGCAACGTGCAGTGAAGTGGGCCCGTATTGCCCCAAAATAGAGTCTTGTTTTATCCTAATACGTTTGTTCAACGTATCGTTCGCTCCTTTACTAGTAAACCTTCATTACGAGTCAAAGACCAAGTGAAGTGAGTAATTGTGCGTCTAAATAGAGCACTTATAGCCGCGTGCGAATAGGATAGTAAAGTATCATAGCTTAGTTGAATAACGTCAAGTTCGACTTGGTTGGTGTGGAGTACCGCGCACCGGAGGATCTACACCGGTGATTGCAGAGCCCCTTTCCGGCTGGATTATTATTCTTATTGCTTTAACCAGGCTGTTTGAGCGGAGAAGAATCGTCTACACCCACTGCTGTGGGACCTGCCCGTGAGGACATCACTCGAGCCCGTCTCTATTGGAGAGGCTGACCGGCTTTCACCTGTGCGCGCACCCTGGGATTACAGCTGCCTTTCGTCCGCTGATACAGGGAGTAGTACCGCCTCCAGGAGCCTATTGATTCCCCGCTGACCCGGACTTTGTATTAGAGCATTGCCTCCCCCTGCTGGCTTACAACCGGTGGAACCCCCCTACCAGTATCCCCTAGATATAATTCCTTAAGATTCAGGTTGTATAATTACCTCCTGCGTAACCAGAGAATGGACATTCGTTATTGATTTGCCTACGCATACTCCTTTGCCTTACAAGTGCATTCAAAGAATAATGTAAAGTATCCTATGTACCTTTTGCTCCATTAAATACTTGATTAATACCTTTGACTGGAACCGATTTCATTGTGGGAAGTGTTCATCATATTCATATATCGTGTACTGTATGGCCAGTAATTAAAGTACATAAAGCGGTAGTGGTTTAATGATACCATACTTATCAATACAGTCAGGGAATTGTACCCCTCAGTTACAGCAACAGTAGTGTAATTATGGTCAAAACCCTATAAATAGCATTTGGAATAAAAGATCTTTCTCTCAGAATGAATGCAGCATGGTTTATATAGCGTTATCGGAATATACGGGGTGTACTGACTGACTGCGCTCCGCATAGCTCAACTCGTTATTATTTTGCGCACAGACCGCAGAAACACGGGAACGTTTTGATTATATTTAAAAGGCTTTACGTTAAACGAAACAAGTGGAATTTCGAAGCTGTAAGCAGAATACAAGTCATATGAACACCCACGATATAGTGTTCTTCCCCCTTTTTACTGTATAAGAAAGAATAAAAAACGCATTGCAATGACACCAGGGTGTATGTGTATTACAAAACCCTTGCAATAACAAACATAGTGGACAGACACAAGTTCACAACATATAAATATGATGATGGAATTCATTCAAGTCCTCTCCACCCTCGGGTCTTTGCCACCGGCACGGTCCATCGTGATATTGGAGATGGATCGAGCAATAGACTGTTACTGTAGCTGTCAAAGCTCCATCACAAATGCAGTTATGTGAATAGAAAGGGATTCCACTCAGTCAATGTTGCGATGCGCATTTGCCTGATACATGTTGTTGCTGCATGCCGGGAGGAAAGGCATGCTGCATGTTTTCAATTCATTAAATAAAACGGATACTTTTTGCAAGGGTTTACTGACTGTCATACAAATAATCAACCAACTACATACTGTAACTTTTCAGTGCACGTTCTTATTTACATTGTGACAACAGCCTTGTGAGTTCCCGCAGTGACCCGCACACAGACATGATGGAATTCAAGTTCATGTTTGTATTGATCACATATAGGCAGGCTACACATGGCGTATAGGCTACATCATTGGCAGTGAGATTCATTGTTCTTGTATATGCTCTCGTATTATTGTTTATATAGGCTACCCAATACTGACATCAAAATAGATTGTATGCCTCTAGAAATCATCAGCAGCAGGTAGAAAATTGACGGAAAATCCGTCGCAATTTGGAATAAAATTGAGGAGAACTTTAATCCCTGGGTATTAATCAAACAAAACGGAAAAAGGCAGTCATATTCCAGTACGGTCTTTATTAGTGTTTGCGCTGCCCATGCAGCAATGGTTAATAGATATCATATCCGACATCACCGTACGTGTACACGTCTGTCAGCCTGTCTCATAACACGCTTCCCTCGGTTTAGTCCATTCTTCCACATTTCATGGGGGTGTCCATTACCGTATATGGTTAATCGGGGCGGTTTTGGTATGCAAATACGTGAAAGTGTGCACGAGCCTCGGCGCAGGGCCAAGGTGATATTTATCATGACAGGTGTGCGTAGAACCTGCGTACGCACGTGTGGTAAATCCCGTTTTTTTTGTGCGTGCACTGATTCTAAATTCTGTGCTTACGTGTGGAAATAGAACATTTTCTACACCACGTTGATGAATGAGGGCCCAGGAGAGGCTGCCTGGGAGATACCAACTCCCTGAGAAGAGGGGGGGATTTAATTAGACAATGATGTTCTACTATGATTTATGTTTTAGCTTGACTCAGTTATTGTAACCTTACATAAATACATAGTATTCCAACTCAACTGTTAATTGTAAATGATAGGTGATTAACACTTTGGATGCCAGCGACGACTATTTCGTTTGATCAGACGACGAGAAATGTTGTTTTATTTTTTTATTAGCGATCTGAATTCATATTTCATCAACCGAGTCTTCCGTTGGTACAGCAGCCCCTCTAGGAGCTCAGATTGGAAAAAAGCGCCCCCTATCGTCTATCCCTGTGTAACTGCAGGTCAGTCGATTAGACTGACCTGGGATCTGTAGATCTGTAGAGGTGGAGCCAACTGGCTCCATTGTGCTGGCGAGCCATCTGATCAAGAGGGATCTGATCGCGAGACGGAAAGCAGCCTGGATTATATATTTACAGCAGCCAATAATCAATCAATCAACACGATCGATATTTGGAATGGCGATCAGGAATTGGAATAATCTTTTTGGAGAACATCTGATCTAAGGTAATGAGTCTATGTTACCAGTCTTGGGGTAATCGGAGCTGTATTCTCTGAGATAACAGCGTGTCCCTGTGTGTAAGTGTGTGTGATCTTGAGGAAACGAGAGAATAGATTTTTCAGCCTGCGTCTATAGCGTGCATATGTACACATACTATCGATAATCGAGCGTTTATTTGAAAACGATTCATAAATAGGCCGACAAATGACAACGTGTCTAGTGTATTCGAGAATATTCCAATAAATGCAGACATTTTTCGAGAGAACGAAAATGCTATAAAAAGATTATGAACCAATTAAAAAACAATCCGTTTAGACAATGTTGACTGCAAACAAGTCATTGATAAGCGACGGGCAGATTAGACACATAGCCATAATTTAAAACATAGATTAGGCGTTTTTAACGCTAACATTGAAGTGGGTGATGGCATTCAACGGGGTAAAAGGTAAACAAGGTCGGCACTGATAGTGTTAAGGTTAACCCTTTTCTCGCCAAGAACGTGTTACCACGTCATTGCTCGCCATGCGTAATCTGCCAATGACGCCGTAAGGCATCTTTGAGATCAATATTTCAAAAATCTGTGATGGCAATCATATTTCACCCACGGATACTTGAGACTTGCTGTTGATCTCCTCTCAACTCTCCAACGGTTCAAGACCGCCATCTGGTGGCCGATCGGCGAATCGCCAAAACCGGATGTGACGCTCAACCATATTTCGTCCGGCCACTCGCTATCGCTAGCGGGACTCCAGCTCGACACACTGGATAGCGATCCGTTGCCAATAACTCGATAAACAACATGATTTGGACGTATAGCATTATACAACCTGGACATGGATCGCATATATCAACATCCCATAATAGCGAACTTTCTGCTCAACGCTGATCGCCCAACGCTACGAGGAAGCTGCGGTGAGTTTCAGCGTGTTTGATTATTATTAAACGTATAATCTGCTCTGATATATATATCGCCCATACTAAATAAATTATTTAACGTCGGCCACGGACTTATAATAGTATGAATATGTGAATGAAAAAGTAGAACGTTGCTACATCCTATACTTGACGTTGAATGGGCCATAGTAATGTCAATTTAGCAATACAATTTAAAAAGTTATAGCCCTGCAAAGAAGGGGAACATCTCCATAGACAGAGTTGGCAGAGTTGATTAACACTTTGATCGCCGGGGTTAAATTCATAATTTACCATCCCTCGCCAGCCCTATTTAACATGGAGAAGTTCCCCTTCTTTGCAGGGCTATAACTTTTTAAATTGTATTGCTAAATTGACATTACCATGGCCCATTCAATGTCCTATATCTATTGTTCAGGGTGTAGCAACGTTATACTTTTTCATTCACATATTCATACTAAAATACGGTCTAAAGTATAAGTATGTTTTTATCGTTTTCTGCAGCTTTCTCCAAAACGTGATTTATAGCCCTAAATGCATTATATTGATGATCAAATACAGTTTGGTAGGAATCTGTGCGAGATAAAAAAAATTCAACTGGACGTGGTTCTAGAAGTTACTACGTATGATCTGATGTTGACCGGATGGGGGGGGGGTCGTTTATAATTCCGTGGGCAACGTTAGATGATTCATCTATTGTGAGTGATATGATCATCAGAGCAGTTAGTATCAAAGACATTAAAAAATAACGCTGAAACTCACCATAGCTTCCTTGCGCCGTTGGGAGATGAGCGTGTAACAAAAAAAATTCTATTATGGGATGTCGAAATATCCGATCCATTTCCAGGTTGTATAATAGTATATACGTCCAAATCATGTTGTTTACCGAGTTATTGGTAACCGATCGCCATCCATTGTGTCAAGATGGAGTCCTGCTAATGATAGCGAGTGCCCGGACGAAATATGGGTGAGCACCACTTCATCCGCATCACTTCCTGTTTGGGCGAGCGGCCGATCGGCCACCAGATGGCGCTCTTGAACCGTTGGAGAATTGACAGGGGCTCACCAGTACATATAATGTCTCCGGGGGAGAAATATGATTTCGATCACAGATTTTTGAAATATTGATATCAAAGACGCTGGACAGCGTCATCGGCAGAATAAGCATGGCGGGGAATGACGTGTTAAAGCGTCAACGGCGATTAAAGTGTTAAGATCAGAATAATCTGTGGCAGATAAAGGGTTAATGTAATTTAACCCATCTTTCCCCTTGTGTCTGTATTGGTTTGGTCAACCGGTATAAATACCTCACTCTTGTCTCAGTCTGGAGGTCAGTTATATTATCGTACTTGGCTTATCGCGTCCCGCTCTTAAAGGGGAACTCCACTTTTTTTGGAAATTAGCTTATTTAACATCTTCCCTGGAGTTAGACAAGAAGATGCATACCTTTTTTGTCTCTGTGCGTGCATTTTAGCTTTGGGAATAGACGCTCCGTTAGCATAGCTTAGCTTCATCACTGGAAGTGAGGCAGGACAGTAGCCTTACAGTGCCTTACAGTGTATTGCAAGGTCTGACATTGACCAAACTTGATATGCATGACCTTGGTGGGCTCTAGGTCAACTCCTGAAAAGGGGGTCAATGTCAGACCTTGCAATCAAAAGTTAGGGGGCGCACTGAAATTATGGCAAGGGTTATTAGCCCCCTAACTTTTGATTGCAAAGTCTGACATTGACCCCCTTTTCAGGAGTTGACCTAGAGCCCACCAAGGTCATGCATATCAAGTTTGGTCAATGTCAGACCTTGAAATACACTGTAAGGCTACTGTCCTGCCTCACTTCCAGTGATGAAGCTAAGCTATGCTAACGGAGCGTCTATTCCCAAAGCTAAAATGCACGCACAGAGACAAAAAAGGTATGCATCTTCTTGTCTAACTCCAGGGAAGATGTTAAATAAGCTAATTTCCAAAAAAAGTGGAGTTCCCCTTTAAGCCTATCGAGATACCTCATCTCATGTACCTATTGTACCTCCATCAACGAATAAAAAAACAAATACACCCCACATCTGCCGGGTCCCGCCCCTATGGAGGCGCAGCCTACAAGACAGCGGGCCTGGTCACACACTCTTCCTCTATTTTCGTTCCCATCATATCGGATGCAGTGCACCTTATGTTAACTAGTTGTTATGAAAAGATTAGAGAAATTGCGTAATGTTGAAAGCTTACCGGAGGTTTGCTTACCCCTGGAATCTTCGGGGCATGTCTCAGCGACACGTCGGGCCTATTCTGATGTTCCTCGTCTGGTGACAGCAGATCCAGGAGCAGCGTACAAGGTTGGCTATCGAGCCGGGTTGTACACAGGTAGGCCCTGTGTCTTCAGGCATGGGTATTAGTGTTGGTAATGCTGGTTTGTTTTGTTACACAACCATGTTGTGTGTCGGTGCCAGGGGCGGGATGGTTTGGTGAACGTTTCACTGCAGTGAACGGGTTCCAAACGGTCCTGGGCGTGCTGTTAAACAACTAATGCTAATGCTACATGCTAACGCTAATGCTACATGCTAACACTACTGTTACGCTGTTCTAATGTCTCCGCCGTGGGATGTTGTCACTTTTCCCTCCTCTTGCCCGGTTCATCAATGAAGGTCAGTCGGTAGCTGATGTGGGGGTTTTGCTGAGTCCTATTTACCTTTTTACGGGTAAATGGGTTGACAACAGGGTAGGCCGTGGCTAGGAGCCTAGCCAGATAACGTTACCCCTGTGTCCCGGCGGTTTTTTTTTTAACGGTATTCCCATCTGGGAGCCGATGCTTGAGGCTCGGCGGGTAGCAGTAGAGCTATACTACTGCAGGATGGGACTTAACGGCGGCTCGTGTTGGGGCTCAGCTGACTGTTTCTGTCCATAGTAGCGTTGAACGCTATGCTAGTAGTGTAGTGGGCTACTGTTTTGTTCTGTCTCTCCGCTACGAGAAATGTCTGTCTATGCTACAGCTTTCTCTCCTCTCAACCATTTCATGCTGACGGTCAATCGGTGTCTATTGGGGGAGTAGTGCGGGGGGGGCTTTGTTTACCTTTTTTGGTAAATGGGCTAAGCTAGGGCTGGTGTGCTGTTGTGAATATTTTGAATGAATGCAGGACTGGTTCGCTCTGGTCCGCCTCCCCTTAACGCTGTGTATATGGGCTTGCTCATTCTACAGTATTTTGTGGTTTAGTTCTTTTATTCATTTAACCCCTTCATGGTGCACACCACAGTGGAGGTTGCTGTTTGCAACCACCAATGGTGCTCCGTGTTAACATCAGTCCTTTGCTTTTGACATATTGAAACAGTGCCCCGCCCGGCCGACGCCATGGGTGGGTCGGCCTGGCGAGTGGCTGGTGGGCTGCTAAAGCCTGTACCGCCACGGTATGGAATTGGCAGCGATTAGAACTGTGTTCGAATTGCTGTTTTTTCTATAAAAAAAAATGGTGTCTGGTGGCGGGGCCTTGAGGGCCAGCCGACGTCGACACATCGCGCGAGGTTGTTGACGTTATTAGCTTTGACCTAGCCGCAAGCTATAACCGCTCAGGGTTCCCCTCTCCGCAGGGGTTTTTGGTCTTCTGCTGGAGCGCGGGCGGTATTGTCCTAGGCCCCACACCGCCTCACACCGCGCAGCCAGAAGAAGAGAGCACGGCCTCGTCACCGCCTCACACCTTGCATGTCCGGCTGCAGAACAATTCCTCAGCATGTTCTGGAGGGGTGTTCAGTGGGGGGGCTTTTTTCACCTAGAAAGCCCCCCGTATCAAACCGGCCCTTTCTGTCGGGGTCCCCCCTTGGGTGCGATTGCCTCGTGGGTAGTGTCAGGGTCAGATGTCCCGACACGGAACGCTCTGCTCGCACGGGTCCAGGGTTGGCTACGCACAGCGGGTGGGACCGGGCCAACTATCTACAGTTCCTGGCGGACCTGCGCCACATGGTGGCGGGTGCGTTGGGAGTGTCATCACATATGACTACGGCAGTACCATATGTCAAGGTGGATGGAGAGAACGCTGAGGCGGGGACTTGTGTTTACACAACCCCACCCGTTTTCGGGTTTGGTACAGACCCTATTGTCAGGGTCTCCAGCAGTGACAGCTCTGGTCAACGAGATCCAATCTCTGTGGACGAAGCAAGCCATCGTCGTGGCGTTCTCCTCCCGGTGTCCTCTGGTGCCTGAGAAATCGGGAGGGGGGGGTGTCAGACCCAGGCTGGACCTGTCCCATGGGAAGGTTCAGCATTTTTTGGATCGTCTCCTACCTGTTGAACACTGTCAGGTGGGGGTCTGGTTCTCCTCCATAGACCTGTAGGATGCGTATGCGCATCTCCGATCTTCCATCCTAGGGCTTACCTACGCTTCCTTTGCAGGGTTAGCGTATGAGTACCAGAGGCTGCCGTTCGGTTTTCTCTGGCTCCCCGCATCTTCACCAAGTGCATGGAGGCCGCACTGGGGCCTCTGCGTCGTCAGGGGTTACGGAGTGTATTCTGCCCTGACGACGTTCTGGTCCTTCGCGGTCAAGGTGGATCGTCAGGTCTCGTACCAGGCAGGTCCCTACCAGCTGGGGTTTGCTGTAGACTGGAAGTAGAGTACTCCTCTTCCCAGTCAACGGTTGGAGGGCTATGGGCATCCCTCTCAGAGCGTGTTGTCAACACGCTCGGGAGGTTCCGTCCTAGGACGGTTACGGCGCTGTCTCACGTCACGTTTTTCACCGACGCCTCCCTCGCTGGTGACGCGTCGGGCCAACGCAGTAGGGGGCCGCTGGCAAACCATGCTGCCCGGTCTGCGCTACGTTCAATGTGTTGGTATTGAAAGCGGTCCTTCTGGTCCTCAAACGGTGTTGATCAGGACGGACAATACGACATCAGTGTCGTATATCGACAGACAGGGAGGAGTACGCTACCCCCGTCTGCACCAGGCGGCGGGCGGCTGGCTATGGGCGTCCTCCATCTGCGCGGCCTGAGGGCTCCCCACATCCCCGGCAGGGTGAATGTGGGTACAGGTGTACTGTCGCGGGGCGGTCCTCATCTTGACGGGTGGGGATTACGTCCGGACATAGCCAGGCAGGTCTGGGACCGATGCCGTGCCGCCTGGGATTCTTCCCCATACATCTGTTAGGTCAGTTGTTGGGACGGGTACGTTGAGGGGCGCAGGTTCTTTATCCTGATGGTGATACCATCCGGAATGCGCATGCTCCCTCCACTGTCGCGCTTACGCGGGCAGATGGCGTATGTTCCAAGTGTGGTGTAAGGCGGGGGGCCGGGACCCAGTCTCCTGCCCCCTGGATGCTGTCCTTAGTTACCTCCAGTCTCTCCTTGATAGACTGTCGGCTTCGACGGTGAGGGTATATGCAGCAGCTATATCCTCCTATCATGAGGGATTTGAGGGGGATGTCTTGTTCAGCCACCCTCTTGTGAAGCGTTTCCTGCTTGGCGCTCGACGCGTTAAGCCGGTGCAGCGCTCTTTGGCTCCGAGTTGGGATCTTCAATTGGTCCTCGTCGGTTGTCCTTGGCCCCGTTTGAGCCTCTTGAGCAAGTGCCGTTGGAACAGCAGTCGTTCAAGACCGCGTTCTTGCTGGCTGTCACCTCCGCTGAACGCGTGGGTGTGCTTTGTGCTCTCTCGGTACGACCAGAGTGCCTGTCTTTCATTCCGATTGCGGTGCCACTTTGCGGCCTAATCCTGCCTTCGTGCCTGTAAATATCCTGAGTTCTCCGCTCCAGGGATATTGTGGTTCAGGCGTTTCATCCGCCTCCTCACGCTAGTGAGTTAGATGCGGGCCTTCACCTGTCATGTTCGGTCCGTGCTTTGGGAATTACCTCAGCCGTACTCAGGACCTCGGGGTCACCGATCAGCTTTTTGTTTGTCACGGTGGTTCTCAGGCCGGTAAGGCACTATCGAACAACGCCTGTCCCATTGGTTGTGCGAGGGCATTGCCCTCTGCTACACGTTGGCCGGGCTGGATCCCCCTGGGGGCGTCAGGGCGCACCCCACTCGTGGGGTGGCTGCCTCTGCCGCTCTGCTGGGTGGGGCCTCGGTGGAGGACATCTGTGCTGCAGCTTCATGATCCTCCCCGGGCCCCTTTGTAAGGTTTTACCTCATGGACATGACCGGGGGTTCTGTCTCCCAGGCGGTTCTGGGGTCTGTGGCCTTTCCTGCTTCCCGTCCTTTGGTAGGGTAGCAGGAGTGTGTGGGTATGGGCCACAGTGTGTTAGGTCACACGTGGTTCCGCCTGTCAGGGCTCCAGACTAACTTTTTTCACCACCGTCCCAGAACCGTCCCGAAATACAATTTTAACCGTTGAAAGAAACACCATTCAGAGAAGGGGAGAATAAATTGATTTAGTCAAAAGGCTCCCAGGTGGAAAGATTTCACAAGAATAATTATGATTAAATATATATATATATATATATATATATATATATATATATATATATAAAAGGTGTTTAAGAAGGTGCTAGTATAGGGATATTTGGTCACGGTGCTGTTATAGTCAACCAATTGGAGCCATGTTGATTATTCCTTCCATAGGAAAATATATTTAAATGTATTTGTATTTTATTTCGTTTCAGTTTTTTTTTGTTATTACAAATGTGTGTGTTTATGGTTGAAAATGTTAGAGATAAATAAAGATCAAATCAAATCTAACTGAATAAGTTATCCCTCTTCTAACAAGAAAGAAAAACGTAGTTTAGCTTTAAACTATATAATGTCATTGCGTCCAGAGATTCCACCTTTGATAAATAAAGTAATGACACTTGACTAGTAATGAAACATGTCCCTTAGATCGCGCTGTCCTCCTGGTCGATATTGATAACTGCAGCTAAAATAAAATAAAATAAAATAAGTCCCGAGTCGAGACTCCGTGCTGCTCCCAACGAATCCCAATAGTATGCAACTGCAGAGCCGCACAGCCAGGGGCGCTTTCAGGTCCGGTCACAGGCCCGCTCATCAGCGCCCCCCACCCAACGGCTGAATTGCCAATGGCTGAATTGGAATATTGCACTGTGCAGGCACAGCGGCCCCGCTCTGCGGCTCTGCAGCTGCATGCTATTCGCAAATCCAGCATCCAGCTCCCGCTGCCCAGCCGTCGTTATCAGAACACTACACACATCATAATGTTTACAGCAAACTGTAGTTGATCACCAGGTATGTTTTATTAACGTAGAATAATTCATATATATATATGCGCGCACTGACAGTCGGCTAATTGACATTTCCTGTGAACAAAATAAAATCCTCTCCGTCCCGTTTGCGTCCCAAAAAAGATTTCTGTTCGTCCCAAATCAATATTTGATCGTCCCCGGGACGACGGGACATCGTTAGTCTCGAGCCCTGCCGCCTGTGCTGTGTGTTCAAGGGGTTCTAGTTCCTCCTTGCTCGCACTCCGGTGGAGTTGACTGCGCCCCCCCCCCTTCATTAGGAAGGATGGGGTGACGGGACTCCCCAAACCCCTTGATGTGGGCTTACGGGTCCTCAGGGGGTACATTTGTCGGGCCTCGCGTCCGCTCTAACCCATATCTCGATAGGCTTAAAGCCCAACCTCCAGGTTAAACCCTACTGATCAATTATGGGTAGTTTACATCATTGGTATATAATTTCATTATTTATTTATTTCCATTTGACACCGGAAATGCCACTCTGAAAGAGTTAAAAAGGTCCACGCACGAATAACATGCACGCGCGAATCAAAAAAGCTTATCAAACGCCGACGTCACAACAGGACAACAGGTGCATATTAATGAGCCGAATCTAAAAGCTTATCAGACGCTAGCACCTAGCACGGCCGTGACATCACCTTACGTTTTGTTTGGTTTAGTTGATATTGTGTTATCTATTTTGCGTTTGTTCTGTTTAAGTTGACCCGAGTTCTGCTGGGCCCAAGAACAGCTTTGTATAGTTTTCATAATGGTTATTTCTTATTGTTGCACTTTTTTGTGCAAATTGTGCTAATTATATCTATTTTATCGTAAACCCGTGAGGAAATGACTAAATCCAGATTTAACACTGCCATTGGAAAGAGGAGCCTTTTCCCTATCCATAGATGTATGATTTGGCCATAATAAGGTCAAGTTCAAGATCAAATATGAATTTATAATTAAAATCGATCATCATTTATTACTGACCTACAAATCCTTCTGTTTAATCATCTTCCCTTTATTCATTTGCTTTATTTTTTTGTACACTTGATCTCAAGAAGGTGGTGAATGAGCTCAGTGAGCGCAATCAAAAGAACCTCAATGTTTTCACGGCACAGATGCAATGTTGAGCTTATAGGACTAGATAGTACAATCCCTTAGATAATCAGCACTTGGTAGTGAATGGGGTAGTGGTAAAAGCTTCACTGGGGTCTTCACGTGGGCAGCCTCCTTCATTGGTGTTTCGTTGACAGGCCCACGACACCTCCGAAGTGCTCAACGGCAACACCTGGCATCCCAGGTGTGCCCCCCTCTGATTTTACCCCTCGGTGGTCATTTTGCAGCCCAGTTGGGGTCCTTTCTCTTAATCCATAGCCATCTGCTGCTTCGTTCGGCAGCCTCTGAGAGTGATTTGACAGCTTGTCGGAACACCTGTCCTCGCTAGGGGTGGGACGATATATCGATCTATTATCAATAATCAAATAGGATCGATGCAACGTAAAAAGATCAATTCATATTGCGATACTCTTATTTTGAAAATCCCGCGAGTCATATCCGCCGGCGCCCAGTATTGTGAAACTCCGTAGCAGAACGTCTACAGAGCTTCTATTTTGCGACCCGATATAAGTCTGTGCAGTTTTTCCCCGCAACGGGTCAAATGCATCTAACATAATGCTTTGCATCGTCGCCATTCCTTTATGCCCACGTCGCGTTAAATATCTAAATGAACGTCAAGTTGGCTGCTTAAGCTAACTAAGCTAAGCAGCTAACCGTGAGAGAGAACAGGAGACAGGAGAGGGGAAGGAGGAGGGGCGGAGGGGGGCAGTCTACCTTTCTGTGGGGGACTGGGGGAGGGGCATTCTGTGTGTGTGTGTGTTACTGAGGATGGACAGATAATGTTGATATTTAAACATGAATACATTTATTCATAATCATCACCGGTTCCTGACAGGGAGCGAGCGAGCGAACTAGAGACGAAATCGCGCGCGACACTGTCCTGATATGAAGCGGCGCGTGTCCGAGTGTGTCTGTGTGTGTGTGTTACCTGGAAGCACACGTGGGGGGGGACTGCGATTCTTGACCAATAAAAAGTGTTTAGGGGCGGGACTCGGCCGCATAATCGATCAACTAGAGACACAGCGAGCGAATATCTGAGGGGTGGACGACATCGCTGCTCAGTTCGCTGTCGCTCGCGGCAGGTCAGGATAGTCTGATTGAAACGAATACATTTTAATCATTTTCGCAATCACGCTCGCTCGCGTCGCTCCCTGTCAGGAAGGGGTGTCATGCAACATAAAACAATTGTAGGACGTTTGGGAGAGGATGGGGTTTTAGCTTGCGTGTTGTGAGTTCCAAAACATTTTACTTAAAGTTTAAAGCTCAATATATAAAAAGAACAGGAGGTCTATTTGTATTAAAAACAATAGATTGTTTTTTATTTAAATGTCTGGAAGAGCTCAAAAATAAAAAAAAATAAATTGATATTTCCATAGCCTTTTTTTTGTCGATCTAAATGTGACTGATTGTGTTAACACTTTGATTGCCCAACCCAAGTTTTCTCGGGTTTACCCCCCGCGGGTTGAATTCTCGTATTTTCTCGTATTTTTTTTTTATTAGCGATCTGAAATCATATTTCATCTTTCATCAACCAAGTCTAGCGTTGGAAAATCACCCACTCCAGGCGCTCACATGTGAAAAAAGCGCCCCTATCATCTCCCAGATGGTAATTCACCCTTTTGGATTGAACTCAATGAAAATGAATGAGGAAAAAAAAAAAAAACGGAATCCACGTTTTACTTCTCACTCATGCAACCGCCATCGACCAGTTTCACTCTGGAGTTTCAGAGCAGCGGGGATTATGTGTTTTTACACTATACTCGATGGATCAATAAAAATATAGATTTTTTCGAATGGCGATCAGGAATTGGAATAATCCATTTGGATACCATCTGATCTCAGGTAAGGAATCTATGTTACCAGTCTTAGGATAATCAGACTCGTTTTCACAGCGATATAAGCTTTTATGTGATTATGTGATATTGCTGTTTGGCTGTGCGAGCGGTCAGTAACTAGGAGAATCGATTTTCAACTCGCGGCACGAGCGTGCATGCGCACACATATACTATCGATAATTTAGCGTTTATTTGAAAACGATTCATAAATAGGCCGAACAATGACAACGTTCTAGAATATTCCAGTAAAAGGCGATTATCATGGAATGTCTTATTTTTTCCGTGAAAACGAGTGATTTTCAACATGCTAGAAAACGGAAATGAAGCGATAAAAAAACAATCTGCTACGACAATGTTGACTGGAAAATGAGTCTTTGATAAGCGACGGGCAGATTAGACACAGCCATAATTTAAAACATAGATTAGGCGATATTAACGTTAACATTGAAGTGGCCCTGGGCATTCAAGGAGGTAAAACGTAATTAAGCTTGGGCAGTGAAAGTGTTAAATGGGCACATAATATCGCCTCATATCGATCGCAGGCACCTGAATCGAATCGTATCGTATCGTGGCAGACTTTGTGATATCGGCAAATATTGTATCGTTGTCCAAAGAATCGATATTGTATCGTGATGAAACTGGTGATTCCCACCCCTAGTCCTCGCACTCCCATCCCCTTGAGAAGCTTGGTTGTGGACATGGCAACAAATCGTTTACACCCGACCTCAACCGGAAGCACCTGGGCACGCCAGCCGTGTTGTTCTGCCTCGGCTGCTATGTCGGAGTACTTCAGTCGTTTATGTTCATATGCTTCACCAACTGCAGCCTCCCATGGTACAGTTAGTTCCACAATGAACACCGACTTCTGAGAGGTTGACCACAAGACCAGGTCCGGCCTGAGGTTGGTTGTAATGATCTCAGGTGGAAAGATGAGTTTCTGGTCTAAGTCAACCTGCATTCTCCAGTCCCTGGCAGTGTCTAGGAGGGTTGCTTCTACTTTTGCAGATGGCTTTGCTGGGAGCTGTCCTGCTCTTACAAAGGAGGTGGTGTTTGAGTGTCTAGGGCATTGGGGGAGGGGGGGCATTGTTGGTAGTTCTCCTTCCTTCCAGGGTGATTGCCAGTTGTCTTAGACCTGGTTGTGTCTCCAGGTGTAGCGCCCTTGGGACAAACTGGTTTTGCAGCCGGTGAGGATGTGCCTCAGTGTTGCGGGGGTTTGGCAAAGCGCACAAGAAGGATCTTCTCCAAACCACTGGTTTAGGTTATTGGGCGTGGGAAGAACATCATAGGTGGCTCTGATGATTAAGCTGATTTGGCTTCCTTCCATCTCCCAAAGATCCTTCCATGTGAGCGTACGATGCTACAGGTTTTCCCAGCTAGTCTACTGGCCCTGTTTGGACTGTGAGACTGACTTTACGCATCTGTCTGCCTCTTCTTGTTGCCGAACCTGAGACACCACCAGCTTTCTCCTCTGGGTTGATGTTGCCTTGTGCCATGTGGGTCGACTTGTCCCAAGTCCAAACCCACCTCGTCCATGCTGCACCTGTCCTACAATGTCTCCATGCCTGAGAGCAGATTTTGTATAGCCTCAGATGGGATCCATTTCCTCCCAGTTGCCAGTATGGGAGCAGCCGCTCGGATCACTTCATCTTGAGACTCGGTCAGGGTCATTGTAGCTGAGGGGTACAATTCCCTGACTGTATTGTTAGATATGATATTTAATACCACTACCTCATGTACTTTAACTTCTGGCCACCCAGTACAAGATATAAGTATGATGAACACTTTCCCACCTGATGAAACGAACCAACACAAATGTACCAAATCGAATATTTAATACAGCAAAAGGTGTATACAACATTCACTTAATTACATTTATGATTTGAAATATTGAATATGCACTTTTATGGCAAATGAGTATTCGTAGGTAAATCAACATTGAATGTCCAATCTCTGGTTGCGCAGGGAGTAAGTATACAACCTGGAATATTTAGGAAACGATAGCGATGGTACTTAAATGATTATAGCTGGATACACTAAGGGGGGGGGGGTCCCGCTGGTTGTAAGACAGTAGGAGGGGGGGGTTAGAGAAGCCGCTGGCGGTATCCCATCTGGCCGACGGTGTCTTGGGAGAATCCAAAGTCTTGGACACAGTGCCCACAGAACCTCGGGCCGCAGACGAATACAGCTGGACCCTCTGTGGAACGGTATCTGCCGGTCCACAACGGAGAGACGTAGTGCGACCTCACGTGTAGAGCGCCGCCTCACCTGGAGTCCTCTCCGGGGGGTAATTCCAACACTCGACAGTGTTGGCCTTTATCCATGGAATAATCAAAGCACACAAAGCATAATCCAAGAGCCGTGGAAGGCTCGCCGTCGTCGGGTAGAGTAATCCAATATACAGGTCCAGTCGCTCTTGACCCGGAGCTCCTCGGATGCAATCACCACTAGGGGTCTGACCAGCCTGGATAAGCGTCCAGATAACGTCAGGAACGATGGGGGTACTGATAACTGTAGAACTCGAACCGAACGATGCACCATACATAAATAGACTATTATTAGCTTAATAGAATACGTCCAACTCGACGGTATGGTGCCAAACTATGACCATTCAACTATTAATCTACACGATATCTCAATGCCTATTCTGGGCCAAGTAGGCCCTACTACACCGCACGTGCGTCGTGGGGAGGCTTTTGCGTCTGTCACTCTGTTGGAGGGTAAAGAACTGGACTAAAAGAAAGTTCTACTTTACGAGCGCCATATATATATGCGCTATGAACAAATAGTACCATTCGTATTTCGCCCGGCATATTACTGCGCGGAACCGGGGGTTGCCTCGACATGTTAGGCAGCACGATTGAACTTGGACCTAGGGGTATGGCAACCTGGCGCCAGGTTCTCGTCCAATGGTAGAATGAAACTATTATGGGCTGTTTAGTAGAAACGGGGATATTCAATGCATATTGTACAAGGAATATACAGGGGATATCAAACAATATACAAATACAACTAAATATATATATATAAATAAATATACATATTCGGTTTAATCTGATCCTTCACAACAGCCGCCCCCTAATTAGTCCCACCTAATTAGCTAAGCAGAGACAGATTAACCGCACTGTCTTCCACTCAAGGTCCGCTGTAAGGGTCAGTCAACTCACAAAGTCATAGGGTCATGGTCATCATCGATAGTATCTGGGAGTCGGGGCAGTTCTATGAGCCTCGCCACGGGCCGTGTGTAGGTGCGCCCTTGGACGAGTACTTCAGCTGCTCGGACCTTGCCATCGGCACCGGTGATCACTTTGCTTACGCGGCCAGCCGGCCACATAGCTCTGGGGAGTGACTGGTCAACTATCATGACGACTGTTCCTTCTGTCAAATTGTCTCTCTCTTTTACCCACTTCTGGCGGGTCTGTAGAGACGGTAGGTAGTGAAGTAGGAAGCTGCTCCAAAACTTGTCAGCTAGTACTTGGCTGTACCTCCACATTCTTCGGCCGTTCGCTTCTTCGGGCCTGTACATTGTCTGGGGTAGCGCGGGGTCCAGCCGCCCCATTAGGAGTGTGTTGGGGGTGACTGGGTCGACATCTGCTACATCAGTGGTTCCCAAAGTCGGCCACGGGTGGACCACGAGATGATTAAAAAAAAAAAAAAAAAAAAAAATTATTTTTTATTTTTTATTTATTTTTATTTTTATTTTTATTTATTTTTGTCAGGCCATTGAACTTAGAAGCAGGCCAGGACAGTGTTTCTAGTTGTATTCTAAAATTCTATTCTATTGTATTCTAAAATGTGACTATATGGTTTTATATTAACTTAATAAATAAACAAAAACGAAAAATCTACTTATTTCAACGAACATTTCAAACTAAATAACAGATTATGCACATAAAACGCTGAAAACAACCGAAGCAACAATAGTATTTTAATAAGGCTATTATTATTATCATTATTATTTTGCAACAAGTTAGCCCTCTCATAAATAGCACATATAAATGAATAACTAACTTGAACTAACTTAATAGGATTGAAGTGATATTTGGCTTAAAAAATCGGTCGCCTGGCAAAAAAATAAATAAAAAAAGCCAGACGATGTGCATTGGGCCGCGGCTCTCTGACGCCTTATTTTCTGGGCCCCGGCCTGAAAAGTTTGGGAACCCCTGTGCTACATCACTGGAGACGTAACCGAGGGGCTTTGAGTTCAATACTCCCTCGATCTCCGTGAGGACTGTCATTAGGACTTCCTCTGCCACAGTCTGGGCTCCGAGTACGGCATACAGGGCTGTCTTTATAGAACGTACTTCTCGTTCCCAGGTTCCACCGAAGTGGGGTGCGTTCGGGGGATTAAACTGGAAGTCAATCTGGGCTGGAGCGAGGTGGGTCTTAAGTTCTGGGCCCATAGCTTGGAAGCTCTCTCTCAGCTCTCTTTCTCCGCCTTTGAAGTTGGTCCCGTGATCAGACAACAATGTAGACGGTTGTCCTTTCCGTGATATGAATCTCCGGAAGGCCATAAGGAATGAGTCTGTGCTCATGGTCGGAAGGAGCTCGATATGTATCGTTCTGGTGGTCATGCATTTGAATACAATACCCCACCGCTTCTCGGTGCCTCTTCCTCTCTTTATATACAACGGGCCAAAACAGTCCATGCCTGTGGAGTGGAATGGCTTGTCGCCGATTCGGAGGCGACAGGGGGGTAGGTCAGCCATCCGTGGTATGCTGGGCTGCGCGCGCCACTTACGGCAGTCTAGACAGGTTCGCTGGAAGCGCCGTACTGCTTCTCTCCCTTGCAATATCCAATAACGACGTCTGATCTCCGCAAAGACTCTCTCTGCTCCTGCGTGGTGCACATCCTCGTCGTATTTCTTTATGATCAGCTCTGTGACCTTGTGTCGGCTGTTCAAGACGATCGGGTGCTTAATGTCATCTGGTAGATCGGGGGCTCTCCGCAGGCGACCACCCACTCTGATGAGATTATGTGCGTCACTCTCTGGTGCCAGGTGAATCAGTCTGCTGTCTGATGGGACGGGGTTTCCTCCCTGTAGACAGTCTAGCTCATCGGGGAACGAGTCTCTGAGTTCTGCTTCTTCGTAGTCAGCTGCTGACATGTCAGTGGTGGACTGAATCTCTGGGTGGTGCCGCAGGAATGTTCTTTGTTGCGCACTCTCTAGGGTAATGCAGTCATCTATGTTCGGGTCTGTGGAGGCGACAGTGCTCAGTCCACAGAACATAGGCTTCTTGTTCTCAGCCTCCTCGCTACTTGCTTCCCTCGGGGTGGGCGTAGGCCAATCTCCTTCCGGGAGCTGGAGGAATGCTGGTCCGTCACTGTAGATGTTGCGACGGGTTAGGTCATCCAGGGACATTCCCCGGGTGATGACGTCAGCTGGGTTGTGTTTGGTATCCACATACCTCCAGCTTGCTTCTTCTGTTAATTCTTGAATCTCGGTGACTCTGACTCCCACGAAGACTTTGTATCTGCATGAATCAGACTTAATCCATGTGAGTACTGTTGTGGAATCTGACCACAAGATTGTTCTATGCACCGGAATGGTGAGTTCACGTTGGATTAACGTGGCTAGATGCGCTCCTGCGAGGGCTGCGCAGAGCTCTAGACGTGGGATAGATTGTTGCTTACGTGGGGCTATTCTTGAGCGGGCCAGTATGAAAGCAGTGTGTATCTCTCCTCCCATCTCTTGGGCACGCAAATAGGCAACCGATCCGTAGGCTACTTCGGAGGCGTCGCTGAAGACGTGTAGCTCAATCTCGCATGTCTCTGGCCTCACTGTGGATGGGAAGTAGCTGCGGCGTATATTGACACCTGGGAGTGAGCGGAGTTCCGTCTCCCACTCTCTCCATGTTGAGGCAAGGTGTGCGGGTATTGGGTCGTCCCAGCCCTGGTCCTTGTCCCATAGTGCTCGTACAATCATCTTTGCCCTGGTGGTGTAAGGTAGAATACATCCCAGCGGGTCATATTGTCTGGCGAGTGTTCTGTACACACTCCGTCTGGTGGTCGGTATCGCCGCCGACCTTCCTTGCTCTGGAGCCAAGGGTTTGTGTCTATAGTGGAGCGAGTCTGTTTTGAAGCGCCAGACTAATCCTAGTGTCATTTCTTGGGCTTCTCCTGGGATTGTCGCCATCCAGGTCTCGCTGCTGGCAGCCTTGTCTGCGGAGGAGAGGCTGCGCAATACGTGCGGGTCACTGTTGGCCCACTGCCTGAGATCAAAGCCTCCTTTGATTAGGGAGGCGCGTAACTTGATTAGGAGAGCCTCGGCTTCTTCTTGAGTCGAGACGCTTTGTAGACAGTTGTCTACGTAGAAACTGTTCTTCACACTGTGTTGGACCTCTTCATCTGCTGCTGGGTCCTCTGTGACGTGTTTCTGTAGTGCAAATGTAGCACAGCACGGGCTGCATGTGGTTCCGAAGGGGAGTACTTCCCACTGGTAGATGGATGGGTTCTCATCTCCGATCTTCTCTCTCCATAGGAACCGTAGCAGAGGCTTGTCCTCCTCTACTAGTCTCACTTGCAAGAACATCCCTTTGATATCCCCGCTTATAGCCACCTTGTCCTGGCGGAAGCGCAGTAGCACGCCTAGTAGGGAGGGGCCGAGTGTGGGGCCGGGCAAGAGCTCTTTATTCAGATTTTGGGATCCGATCTGGTAGCTGCAGTTAAACACAATGCGATCCTTGCCATTGTGATGGACCTTGTGATGCGGCACGTACCATGATTCGGTCGTCTGATCGGCCTCTTTAATGTCAATCTTTGTTACGTGTCCCGCTGTGATTAGCTTCTCAATCTCAGCTCGGTACACACTCTGTTGAGCGGGATCTTTGGCTAGGCGCCGCTCTGTGTTCAGTAGATAGCGCTCCGTGGCGTCTTTCTTTGCGTGAAAGGGGGGCATTCCCTCTCGCCTCAGGAGTGGAGTTGCGTATCTCATCACTCCGCCGACTGTGACTCTCTTTGTCCCCTGCTCGAGTAGGTGGATGGCGTAAATGTCTTCTTTAGAGCGAATGTCTTTCTTTTCGTTCTTAAAGGGCATTGTCTCTAGGGTCCATAGCCTCTCGACATGCTGCAGGAGAGTGGTGTCTTCTTCTGTCGTTCTGGAGTGGAAGCAGCTAGTGGCTGCGGTTCGGTTGAGAGATTTAGCGAGGGGGCCTTGTAATGTCCATCCTAGGCGGGTCTCGACTGCTGCAGGACAGCCTCGGGGGCCTGTATGGACCCGGTCAATCGGGACTATGAGTTCTGCATGGTCGGAGCCTATCAACAGGGTCGGGGTAGCGCCGTCTATGAGCGGGATAGGTAATTGGCGCAGGTGCACATATTTATCCATCAACTTGGTGACAGGGTAGGTGTACTGCGAGAGTCCTATTTCTTGGCTGGTGAAAGCATTTGTGATCTTGTACCGTCGCTCTGGCTGCCCGTTGGCTGCGATAGTGAAGGAGACATTCTCGCCCTTTATCGTCTTTAAATCTCTTCTTATTGTCCGAATCGTCATTTCGTTCTTGCTCCCCCGCAGTCCCAGCTGAGTCGCAGCGGAGGCGAGCAGAAGGGTCTTCTCTGACCCGTCATCAAGGACGGCGTAAGTGTCCATGACTTTATCCTGGTAGCTCAATGTCACACGGACTACCTTTAAGAGCACTTGAGCTCCGTTGCTGCTGGCGGGGTCAATGTACATGACACTTGCCTTGGTGCCGCTCCGTGGTGCAGGTATAGGCCGTCTTCCGTTACTATCGTGTAGTATATCTAGATGGGCTCCATCGCACCGGCTGCACCTTTTCTTTAGGCGGCATTCGGCTGCCATGTGGGGCCGCGCACATCGATAACAGCGCCGGTTGGACTTTATCCATTGGCTCACTTCTTCTGCATTCATCTTTGTGAATGAGTCACATTGTGACAGCCAGTGTTCTTTCTCACAGTAGGGACACGCTATCTTCCACTTCTCCTTTCTCGAGGGGGTGCTGTGACTCTTACTGCTCGGTACTGACTCTGATTGGTGCATGACAGTCACCGATCTTCTTCCATCACTTATTCTCCTGGGTCCCTCTCTGGAGCTTGGCGTGCTCCGCCCGAAGGTGTCCAGTCGTAAGCTGCTGACCTCTCTCGCCAGGAAGTCGGCCAGATCAAGGAGGGATGGCTCGGGGCCGTCGGGATCTCGGTAGTCCCTCTGCCGCCAAAAGCGCTCCTGTCTTGCGGGTGGCAGCTTCTCCAAAATCCTCTCAACGTTAGAGTTGGCGTACAGCTCATGCCTGCCCTTCTCCCGTTGAGCTCCCAGCATCCCCACCAGGGACTGCACTTTGATTGACAGGTCGTCTAGTGAGCGATTGTCTGTGGCTGGGGGTAGGCGGTCAATATGCCTTATCTCCTGGATTACGTAATCCCATATACGTCCATATCTTTGATCCAGCGCTGCAAGGGCCGCTGTGTATGGGGTCGAGGAGGTAGCATAGGCTAGCGCTATATTGTGCGCTCGCGGTACTTTCAGGTGCTTCAATAATATTGCATACTTGTGGCGTTCATCAGCGACATCCACCATCATTGTCTCTAAACACATCCGGAGCTCCGTGTACTGTGCTCGACTCTCATAGGCGAAGTCTGGGAATGACGGCGTGGCGTTGTATGACGCCGTGGATGGCTGATACATCGGCGAGCGTTGGGGGAGAGACCTCCTGGGCGAGTCCCCTCTTGCGCCTCGCTGTGGGCTGGTACTGGCAGGGTACCATGGCCCGCTGGTCCAGGTACTGTTCCTCGGGGCTGGTCGTGCGTCGTGCTCACCCGTAAATAGAGTCGGGGGTCTGTAGCGCAGCGCCGCGGGGGTATAGCCTGGACTGTATGGGACCTCCTGGTTTGGTGGAGTACTGTGCTGTCGTCGGGCTTGGTTCTCCTCTTCTCCTTCTATCAAATCTTCCAGATCTTGTAATCGTTTATTTAGCTTCTCCGCAGTGTAGGCCGCTCCTTCCTTGTAGCTGGGTCTCGCTTGGACCGGTATGGGAAGGGGGTCTGCGGGGGGTCTAGACTCGGTCTGTTGGTCAAGTTCAGGGTCGCTTGCTCGTTGCGGTGACGCTGCTCTTGACTGCTGTCTCGACGAGTTCCTTGAGCCCCTGGCGGAGGGAGAGGGAGTTGTCCTTTTGATCAGCTGCTCTATTAGTTGCGCTTGTAGTCTGTCGCGCTCTGCGTCTCTTTGGGCACCGGCAGCGGTGCGCTGGGCGTCGGCGGCGGCGCGCTCTGTTTCTCTTTGGGCACCGGCAGCGGCGCGCTGGGCGTCGGCCCGGTCTCTTGCCATATTCTCTTCCATCTGGAAGCGTCTCATCTCCAGACTTGTGCGCTGTTCTTCGCTCCGTTGCTGTGCTTGGAGGTGTTCGCGCTCGCTGGTCGCCTGTGCTTGGAGACGTTCGCGCTCGCTAAGCGTCTGTGCTTGGAGCCGATCGCGTTCGGTAGAGGCTGTCAGGCTGACGAGGAACGCCTGTTGTAGTATCCTCTCCGCTTCGCTGGGGGAAGGCGGTAGTGGAGGTGAGCCGCTCCTGCGTGAACCGCTCCTGGGGGTACTCGTTGGGGAGTCCTGGAGCTCTAGTTCCTCGGCGCTCTCCTCTTCTTCTTCCGTGCAGAGTTCTCTCTCTGTAGGGTTGTCTTCCTCCCGGGGCGTGTCGGGGACTACTTCTTTAGTAGTGGCGGGGGGTAAAGGCATGTCAATTCCCTCCTGGTCCCCACCGTGGGCTTGGTCAGTTACATTAGGACCTACTAGGGCCTCTGTGGTCGGGGAAACCTGGTCGTTAAGGTCAGACATAATTTTACTTTCTACTTTTACCACGTTTACCGTTTGTCGAAGGCTAGGTAGTTGACTGACAGTGTAAGCCTCTAAGTACTGAGGTGTCTGTCGTCTGCGCCGCGGGCGTTCTAGGTTAGGAGGATCGTTTCGTGGAGTGTTCATCATAGGCCATTTCGATATTAATAACACTATATTAATATTACACTAGTTACCATCCGGCTCGAAGGACCAATTGTAGCTGAGGGGTACAATTCCCTGACTGTATTGTTAGATATGATATTTAATACCACTACCTCATGTACTTTAACTTCTGGCCACCCAGTACAAGATATGATGAACACTTTCCCACCTGATGAAACGAACCAACACAAATGTACCAAATCGAATATTTAATACAGCAAAAGGTGTATACAACATTCACTTAATTACATTTATGATTTGAAATATTGAATATGCACTTTTATGGCAAATGAGTATTCGTAGGTAAATCAACATTGAATGTCCAATCTCTGGTTGCGCAGGGAGTAAGTATACAACCTGGAATATTTAGGAAACGATAGCGATGGTACTTAAATGATTATAGCTGGATACACTATGGGGGGGGGGGGGGTCCCGCTGGTTGTAAGACAGTAGGAGGGGGGGGGTTAGAGAAGCCGCTGGCGGTATCCCATCTGGCCGACGGTGTCTTGGGAGAATCCAAAGTCTTGGACACAGTGCCCACAGAACCTCGGGCCGCAGACGAATACAGCTGGACCCTCTGTGGAACGGTATCTGCCGGTCCACAACGGAGAGACGTGGTGCGACCTCACGTGTAGAGCGCCGCCTCACCTGGAGTCCTCTCCGGGGGGTAATTCCAACACTCGACAGTGTTGGCCTTTATCCATGGAATAATCAAAGCACACAAAGCATAATCCAAGAGCCGTGGAAGGCTCGCCGTCGTCGGGTAGAGTAATCCAATATACAGGTCCAGTCGCTCTTGACCCGGAGCTCCTCGGATGCAATCACCACTAGGGGTCTGACCAGCCTGGATAAGCGTCCAGATAACGTCAGGAACGATGGGGGTACTGATAACTGTAGAACTCGAACCGAACGATGCACCATACATAAATAGACTATTATTAGCTTAATAGAATACGTCCAACTCGACGGTATGGTGCCAAACTATGACCATTCAACTATTAATCTACACGATATCTCAATGCCTATTCTGGGCCAAGTAGGCCCTACTACACCGCACGTGCGTCGTGGGGAGGCTTTTGCGTCTGTCACTCTGTTGGAGGGTAAAGAACTGGACTAAAAGAAAGTTCTACTTTACGAGCGCCATATATATATGCGCTATGAACAAATAGTACCATTCGTATTTCGCCCGGCATATTACTGCGCGGAACCGGGGGTTGCCTCGACATGTTAGGCGGCACGATTGAACTTGGACCTAGGGGTATGGCAACCTGGCGCCAGGTTCTCGTCCAATGGTAGAATGAAACTATTATGGGCTGTTTAGTAGAAACGGGGATATTCAATGCATATTGTACAAGGAATATACAGGGGATATCAAACGATATACAAATACAACTAAATATATATATATAAATAAATATACATATTCGGTTTAATCTGATCCTTCACAACAGTCATGTTCAGCCTCACTTTGGTGCATTTAAACTCCTCTATGAGGCTAGAGACAGGCAATTCCAGGGCCCCGTGTCCATACAAGCCGATGTTGCTGAGGCAATGCGGGAGGCCAAGCCACTTCTTGATGTATGAACTGACTGTCCTCTCCAGCTTCTCGACTTTGGTCATGGGGATCTCGTAGACCGTTAGAGGCCACATCAGGCGGGGGAGCAATCCAAACTGCAGGCACCACAGTTTCAACTTTCCAGGGAGCAAGGTCTTGTCTATGCTGACAAGGCCTTTGATGGTTTCTTCCCTCAGCTGATCACTCTGGTCTGAGTCTTTGAGGCTCATGTTGTACCATCGCCCTAGGCTCTTGACTGGCAGTTCTGACACCAAAGGAATGGGTGTACCCTTGATGTGGAACCTCTGGTCCACGAGTTCTCCTTTGACGATGGATATGCTCCTGGATTTGCTGGGTTTGAACTTCATCCGTGCCCATGTAATGTTGGCATGAAGCTTTCCCAGCAGACGTTTGGTGCATGCTATGGTTGAGGTCAAGGTGGTCATGCAAAAATAAATCATAATTTATTTTCTCCTTTTTTTCATTACAATTTACTCAAGCCTAGTAACAGACAATATTTTCTGACACTGGAAATACATACCCCCAGGTCCCTAGGTGTTCCTAGATACCAAGAACATGCTAATTGACCTTGTAGAAGTGGAGCAATCTTCCATGTACCTTTAGGTGAAATTTCTGAAAATAGGGCTACAGTTTAACAGGTTAAGACAAGCTTTCTCTAGGCTTTTGAAAATGTAGGGCAGACCTTGTTGGTAACGGCAGCCAGTTGATGTACCGTGAGCTTTTTTGCATCTTCTCACGTTTGCATATTATTTTAATTAGACATATATCATGTGGTCAGCCTTTGTTCTATTAATGCGACAACTGAAAGTTAGACTAAGCAATATTCCCGCAGGTTGGTCATTTTTGCATTTACTCATGTTGCATATTATTTTAATTAGACATTAATCATGTAGCCTATTATTATTATTTCATGTGGTCAGCCTTTGTTCTATTCATGCGACAACTGAGAGTTAGTCTAAGCAATATTCCCGTGGGTTGGTAGTGTTTGTTAGATTGACCTTGAAAGATAAGAGGGTTTAGCAATTTCAAAGATTTATTCCAGAGTGAATAGTCAATATTAAAGAGAATACACCCACAGCTGTGGACACATGTTCTACTTAGCCGGGACACAAGGAGAGTGTGTACAGCACCTTTACATTGGCATTTATACTTTTCTACTCAAGTTTTGGGCCAATGAGGTGGCTTTCTTCCAATTTAGCAGCATGATTCAAGGCTAACAAACGACTAAACAAGGTAACATTAAAAAAAAAAAAAAAAAAAAAAAGGATCTAGAATTACAGTTTGTCTCCTGACTTCAGTTTTTGAAGGACAGACTGGAGCCATGAGTGACATTTTTTGTATGACCTACACAGGCATTTACTTGTTTTTAATACAGTATAATAGCACACGTTATAATGGTACACACATTTGTAGATACTTGTCTATGCACTCTTACAATAGATAAATGGATAAAGAGATTGATTCATAGATATTATATATTGCAGATCGTGTCATTGATCCTGACCTGGAACTCTGCACTGCACTTTGCACTTAATGTGTATATATATATATATATATATATATATATATATATATATATATATATATATATATATATATATACTTATTCAAATGATAAATCCTGCACTGCACTGTCTTTGTTCTGTGTCTTGTTATTATGTGAAAAGAAAATGTATGGAAAAATGCATACACTGTATCGTTGTGACAATTACCAATGTGGTTACACACATGGCTTAATAAAGGAATCTGAATCTGAATTAGTTTGTCCTGATCAGCCAAATCTGCTGCCTCGGCAGTCTTTGGCCTGACTACTGACCGACAGATGGCCAGGCCTTGGGCCAGAAATACATTTCAGCTGAGACTATAGCTTAAGGCTGAGCCCGAACCCTGTTTTTAGGGTTCGAACGTTCGCCAGGGTTTATCGAATGAACGTTCGTTTTTTTAAATTTTTTAATAAAATCTTTTTTTAATAATTTTTTTTCCATTTTTTTAAATAATTTTTATTTTTTTTATTGTATTATAGATCCTACGGAGGGCGGCATTGCATAGTCTATTGGTGAAAAACATGTTCTTTACAGTGGTGGCTGTTCATGTAAACATGTAATTAAACAAAGCACTCAGAAGAAAATAAACAAGCTACTGCATCAAAAGTTACTACTTATGATAAACAGTGATGCCACTAACGCGTTACTAAGTAACGCGTTATTGTAATCTGATTACTTTCCCCCGAAAATAGTAATCTAACGCGTTAATCTTTACAAGCCAGTAATCTGATTGCAGTTACTTGTTCAAGTGGCTGTGCGTTACTATTTCGTTACTATCTCATCATAATGCAGGCGGAATGCAGTATTTTCTTTCGTTTTCGACAGTCAAATATACGTTTGGAAAGCTTTTCCTTGTATTGGGGAGTGACGTCACAGCACGCAAACTTGCGTGTTGAGCCATGCTGGTGGGCGCGGCTGTTATTGTTATTATCAGGCTGACCTGCGAGCTACAGTAGCAGGGAGACGCTCGCGCTCGTAACGCTTCCTTGCACTGGAAGTTCACTAGTCTACTTAACGTTTGTGTAAACTAAGCCGGGTGAAAAAAACATTCACTTTGCGGAGGAAACAAAATACTGTCTACCGCATATGGAATATACAGAACAGCACGACCATCGACTTCTACAGGACTCGGAGTCGGAGCTGCACCAGCCAAACAGTATGTTCCACCTTTGAGTTAAACATATTTTGCTTGCACTATTCATGAACATGGAACACCATACTGCAGTATGTAGGTTGTCAGTAGCACACTGACAACACTGCAGTATATATATTCCCTCCCCGCCGTGTGTATATTTCCCTCCCACCCACCCACCCCCTCCTAATGTACAGTCCCCTCCCCATCATAATATACTCTGTCAGGATCTAGGGGTAACAGTACTGTATATTTGAATACCGCTTATGTCACAAATGTATCAGTACTAAATACCTATATGTCCCTATGCCATAAATGTCATGTATGTTGTGTATGTCATAAATGTCTATATGAATTGAAAATGGGGGACCCTGATGGAAACAAGACAAACGTCTTTCTCAGGTCTGCATCCCCTTAACAATTGTATGTATTGAGCCGTACTGTATTGTACCCATTCTGCAATCTGTTAAATAAAGTTTTCATTCATTCATTCACACAATAATAAATAATAATAACGTAGAACCATATCTGAATGGGGCAGGCCTCAAAGGTAGGCTACATATCAGCCTACATGTGGTGTTATTGACCATTTATCTTTTGTGAAATCTACCTACCTGCCCTATTAGTACATTTTACTCAAACTGAGTACATTTTACTAAATTTTTTTTGTCATTCTTATGTTGTGGCAGCAGCAGGGGGGACGACTTCGTAACCTAGTTACTTTCAAAGTAACTAAGTTACTCTGATAATCAAGTAATCAGTAAAGTAACTAAGATTACTTTTTAAAGGAGTAATCAGTAATCAGTAATCAGATTACTTTTACAAGTAATCTGTGGCATCACTGATGATAAACAATAGCCCTTGCAGTCACGTAAGGGGCTAGATAAACAAAGGCATTCGTTTTGTGGCATTAACGTTATATAGTTAGTGTTACACGTTCAATAACAGGTATTCACTCTTGGTCGACGGGGAGCCGGGAGGAGAGGCGCACGCCTCGGCTCCTCAACAGACCCGTCGGACGGGCTCCCAACACGCCTGCCGCTCGTCCACCCTACCACCGTTCCGAGGTAGACGGTGGACTGGTCTGTTGAGGAGCCGAGGCGTGTGCCTGCTGTTGTTTCCAACGCAACCACCTCCCGCCATGAAGCTCGCGCTCCGTGGCCGAAAAAGGCTGGTATTCATTAATGATCCTTCTGCAGGTTCACCTACGGAAACCTTGTTACCGATTACTTCCTCGGCGGGCAGCTAACTACGGCTCCCCGGTAGCTACGGTAAGTCTGTTGACGCTTCTCGCAAGCAGATCAATGGCGGCATTGCCTGAAGTAAAAAACGAATAAACGCTTGCCGATTGGTGGTAACAGCAGAGGCGGGTGCAAGCGGTGTGTGACGTAATTGGCAGAATCGCCTGTCAATCAAAATAGAGCTCTGGTTGAGAAATAGTATCCCGCTGCAGCCCGGCAGACCATACTGTTTGAGTCGAGCGCCTCGCATTCACATCACCTCAACCCCGTGCGCATCCTTTATTTTTTTTCACCGAACGTTCGAACCTATTAAAGTCCGAATGTCAGCGTAACGAACGAACGTTCGAACATTCGGGCTCAGCCTTCTTTAGACATGGATAAAGGGTTACAGTAGTTTGTGTTTTCTCACGTTGCATGTTATTTTAATTAGACATAAAACATATAGCCTATTATTATATTACATGCGTGGGTTGGTGGTGCGCTCTATCCCACGATGTCCCTTACACACAGCTGATTCCGTGCAAACGGCCCCGCTAACATGGTCACCATCCTTTGGGGGGGGGGGGGGGGGGAGGACACACACGCTGACACACACAAAAAAGGGGAATCTTAAAGTTACCCCAGAGGAATTGTTGAGTGATGAGAGGGTTGGGTATAAAATAAATAAAAATAAAAGCTGTTTGAAACACAAAACTAGTATAAAATAACTGGGGGAAAAAAAGTTTAAAAAAAAACTAAAAAAGAAGAAGAAAAAAAGAAGAAAAACAGCACTAGAGACAGAGAAAACCCTAAACCAGGGGTAGGCAACCCTAGGCACGCGTGCCTGCGTAGGCACGCAGGGGCATTTTCATAGGCACAGGGGGCAGCACAAAAAAAATAATATTATAATATTTATTATTTATTTTATTTTTTTTGCTTTGAAATATTATAGTGAAATATTTTGCACTGTTGTCGCATTTATCTTGTTGAAATCCTCTCACAGGTTCTTTTTACTACCACATATTTAATTGAGACCCTTTATTTGTTTATTATTTCAATTTAGCTGGAAATACATTGCTACATCATTCAGTAACATTTGCAGAGCCTTATAACAAAAACATTATTACGGTCACCATTGTGACCAGTGGGATTAATCAACACATTTTATTATTTATTTTTCTATTTCATTGAACATTGCACATGTTAAAAGCCATTTTTTTTACTCAAACTGTGAGTATTACCAAGTCAACTTGTGTTCTTAAAACAATGACAAACATAGTTTTATTAGGTTGAAATAATGTGGTTGTGTACTTATTTTTCTGTTAACTTATTATGGATTGAAAACTGAAAACCTTAATGCACAGTGATGAAATATGACACGTATCATGTAATTTTATAAGCGGAGACATTCTCCCATCACTACACTATATAAAGCTGGTTTTACGTCTCTCTCTCAGACAAGAGGACCACTCACAGATCAGTGACCTGCAGGCTGACCCCTGGTACATGGTACCGTTCCTCTCACACAAGCACACACACACGAACCCACACACACACACACAAACCTACACACACACACCCTTGCTCTCAACACACACACACATCCACACCCTCAAAGCACATACACACACCTACACACACACACATACCCTGGTACTGACCGGCATTAGATAAGGCCGGATCACATAAATTACCGGGATGTCACAAGCCCGGTGAAATACGACTGGGTCATTCAGTGGTCACGAAGACCAGTCTCCATTAAATCACAGATCGTTATCTTAGACCCACACACGCACCTACTTACACGTTAACGTGCGATACATGCACTCATGCACGCCGGACATACAGGCTGCCCAATACACAAGACACACAATGTGCACTGAGGAGAGACACCACATACACACTGAACTATGGGATCGCTAATAAAGATCACCCCCAGAGCCAAGGGGGGACTTGACTTCACTTGACTTGACTTGACTTCACTTGACTTGACTTCACTTCGACTTCTCTGCTTTGACTGGACTGAACAGACGGACTGGTCTCCACGGACGAGACATGCTGGACTGAGACAATGACTTGACTTTTATAATTTCCTTTAATATACTCAACCGGCCGGTTGTAACAATCTCTAGATTTCAATTGTACCTTGCTGATTTACTTTTATGTTAAACTGTTTATAATAAATACCTTCAAAAGTGTTTCATCTCTTATATCTTTAAGTATCTTTTACAACTTTCATGTTTGAGTCTAAAACGTGACAATTTGGCGTCCCTGGGTGGGCATTCAATCAGACTTACCGACCTAGCTATTTACGGACGATATTGACTGGAAGACATCCACTCAGACAGAGGATCCACTTTCAAAGGTAAGCAGATAAGCCTGTTACGCAAAAGTCGAAATCTGCATAGTTAAAACAGCCGTTATGAGTGGATGCATTCTCAATTATTGTCTTGTAAATAGGTGGCTAAAAATAAAAGTAAAACCCATTGAATTGTGTTGTTGAAATGGATATTTGCAAGGTGCAATTTATAACTAGAACTTTTTTATTTAATTTTTTTTCCCACTCACCACTCTCTTTTTTTTTTCCTTCTCTACACTAGGCTAGAACCAACCCATTTATTTAAGTTAAGGGTAATCAGTTATTGAGTATAGACATAAAGTGGATTGCAGGTCTGAAATGCGGGAGAATTACGCCCATATTACGATTAAAGGAGCGATCAGCCTTTTCTTAGTCCTGGGATAGTGTCTCATTTGCATCAGTCGACTGCAATCCAAGTCTTCAAGATAAGCTTAGTCAAATTGCCAAGTTAGAGCAATAAGGGTTTGATTGTGTGGATGTGCTCGATGAAAAGCAGTGTGTTTTATATTCTGTCCTTTTTTCCCCCCTCTGCTGTTGTTGTTGTTGTTTGTGTTGAATGGTAAGTCCTTCTCTGAAAGGCAATAAGTACTGTCATAGGTTAGAATGACCCATTTTATTTAAGTTAGGGTTGTTTGTTTAAGTTAGAGCCACAGTGTACAGGGGCTTGAGTATGGCCGGAGTGGTTGAGTAGACAAACCATGGGATTGTGTAGGGCTGAAGTGCGTTGGAATTACGAATGGGTTACGGTTAAGGTTGATCGGCCTTAATTAGTCCTGTTTAGTCTCCTGATTGCGTCAGCCAGCTGCAATCCTGGCCACGAAATAAGCTTAAGTCAATTGAAAAAGTTATGAGCTACGGTGAACCCATGAATGTGGTTAGAGTTTGATTTATGTTATACCGATGTTTCATTTCTGTATTTTAATGTTGAATATTGTATTGTACAGGCTTCTTAAATTTTGAGTGTTGAGTAGTAGGGAATGGTGTATTATATTGAAATTAGTGTACTGGTGGTAGGGGGGCCATGTCCTGCTCTGCGAGGAGGGGTACTGGTTCAGCGGACTTTTGAACCTTCGAAGCGGCCGCGCGAGGGAGCGGGTCTGTGGAACCAGAAACGATTGAACCCTCTTCGCATTGCAGTTTCAGACTATGCATTGACGATTAGATGGATGTATCTAGTTAATTAACGATAGGCGGGTGTTATGTTATATTATATTGTTATGTTATGCTATATGAGCAGTTGTAGGAGCGGGTATTATATTATTGTATTGTGCTATATAGGAGGCGTGGGTACCTGACTTCTCGTCGCGACCACTCTGAAAACCGCCATGCGCACTGCTGGCCCACCAGCCACCACGGACGCGCGACTCGTGGGCTGGAAGCAATCGTTTTAATTTTGGTTGGATACAGAGGCGTGCACCACGCGCATATTCACAGGAATATTATACACTCGATATCTGCGTTATTACCACACTTATAGATGCTGTTGAACCAGCAAGCTTTATCTTTTCTAATGCGGATTAACCATATTGTGGGGTACAGCCGCACTGATCATCATTCTATAATGAATTGCCTGATTATAGTTACACGCACGGTGTGCGGACTGCGTGACATACAAATGGGGGAGAAGGACTTTCGTCTTGTTTGCATCAGGGTCCCCCGTTTTCAATTCATCATAATCATCATGTTGTTGTTTTTATTATTATTATTTCTTTGGTCCGAGGCGCGGGGACTGTTAGTGCCGCTTGCGGTATATAGTAGATGTGTAATGTTGCAGGACCACGCACATAATTCACACAGGACTGCATTGATGAAGACGCACATGTTGGAATATAGAGCATACAATACTGGGACGCGCCGCCTATTTTATTGGAGCAACGTGCGCTCGATCGAGGCATGTTCCTGCCGGCGCCGGGGGCAACGGAGAACCACCGCGGGCTGTTGTTTTCTCCCGGACGATGTGCTCGGTTCAGCCGACATCCACGTCTTATTACCCGGCCCGGGGAAGAACGATATGCGCCGGGCGCGTTGTCAGGATGGGGGGTGTGTGACATTGACAAGCGGTCACTGCACTAATCGTGGAACGTTATGTTACTGGGATTGGGATAAGCGGCTGCGATTATTATAAATTAAGAGGACCAGAGGTGTTTTGTGTTTTTTTTTTTCATTTGATAAATAGGTGAAGTTTTGGTTTGTGCTTGCAGCGCCGCCACGCTCCGATGCGAGACAAAGCATGCGTTTCGCTATCTATATAACGGCGAATTAGTGAGCGACCATGAATCATAGTTTTAGTAATTTGACCCATTATTTGATTTTATTAGTCTTCCTGGGGTCCACCAGGAACAGTGATTATTATTGCAATTCTTTGTTTTTTGGAGACAGTACCAGACGCATATTGCATGATGATATCGGGTTGAATGAAATTACGTGCGTGCACGGTGGCGGAGGAACAAAAGTGGACAGGTGAATGAGTGAGTGAATGGGAACTTTAATTGACGGATTACAGAAGGGGTACAATACGGTACGGCTCAATACGTACAATTGTTGGGGGGATGCAGACCTGTGAAAGGCGTTTGTCTTGTTTCCATCAGGGTCTCCCACATATTTTGTATGCTTTGTAATAACAGTATGGCCTGTGTTCTTTGTGTGGTTCTGCTAAAGAGGACACAATGTAAACCTTTCTTTGTTTACTTTCAATGAAACCATAAAGCAGCCCCCAGAAGACCGATACGATTTGATAAGGGACTTAAAAATGTCCAGCGCCTGTAATATTCGTTTTACATCATAACCATAAGATCTGTTTTGTGTCGTCACCCGAGTGGGAAGACGGGGTCTGGGCTAAGAACGCTAATACATTCCACGTTTGGTCCTATGGAAGTAGATAGAAGGCGTGACTGGATATCTGAGCGATTGGTATGGATGTTTACAATCATAGTGAATATCGTCCTTGCATTGCTCCCAAATCATGGACAATCTAGTCAATATAATCATGGACATAGTATATAGGCCTATAGCCTCTGCGGTCACATTGATTGGTTAGCGCGTTTAATGGGAACACATATTAGGCCTGTATACATTATGCACCCATACATATTATATACGTTAGGGAGTATTTTTAAAGTGAATCTACTATACAGCGGAGGTTTTGAGGCAGGTTATTCCAAGGGGTTAATGCTCTACAACTAAAAGATCCCCTTAAGAGCGTTGGTTTTAGGACCTGGCAATTCGAGCTGCCCACTACTGGGACCTTGAGTGTAATACTCATGCACAGTTTTGCACAATCGGTTCATGTATGGGAACAGGAGTTTTACTGCTCAGGACCAATTTAAGCAGCAAGGCCAAGAGAGGCGGGCATGCATATACGGCTCACATTGGACCTTGGTCAGCGGCCCATAGTACCAACCGTGCTGCCCAGTTCGGGGCAGCCTGGAGTTTGCAGAGGTCACCGCTTCTATCTGACATGAGTACGTCTCCTGGGAATACCGATTGCTCTTCCCATTTTTAAGAGAAATAAAGACGATAATTAAAATACTGAGATTAAGACAGAGTGCTGTCCAGCTTCACTCCAAAGAGATTAGTACTTTCGACTTGTTGAACTGCAGAATTACACGAGTTTAAATGAATCTTTGGATACTTGCAGAGTCCTGGTTTCACCCCCCCCTCCTCTCTCTCTCTCTCTCTCTCTCTCTCTCTCTCTCTCTCTCTCTCTCTCTCTCCTCTCTCTCTCTCTCTCTCTCTCTCTCTCTCTCTCTCTCTTTCTCTTCCTCTTCCTCTCTCTCTCCCTTCTCAAACTCAGCACAGAGGACACAGCTGTCCCGGGTGGGAAGAGGAAGCTGAGGCATTTTTAGCTAGCTGCTCCTGTTTTCTGGGAGAAGTTAAGAGTGGCTATGGAGATTCCCCTGGGCGTTCCGATGGCTCCTGGTAGCAGTGCCGAAGGGACTAATCGACGCCTGCACCCGTTGGCCGTACACCCCACGGCCCCACTGGGGGCTATAGGCCTTACGTCTAGGTCAGGCATTATAGCTCAGCTACAGTCAATGGGCGCGGAGAGATTTGTGTCAATATCAATCCGTGACCTAGCTTTCTTTAAAGAAGGGATGTTGCGAAATAGGGCAGGAGAAGGAAGGGTGATTTCGTTTCCCCCCCTCAATCCCCGTTAATCTATCTTGTGTTCCCTCTCTCTTAGGCCTAAGGGGGAGTGGGTGTAGACTGGAATTGGCTGAGATTGAGGGTAGAAAGGGAGGGAGCCGCCACTATTTCGTATTTGCCTAAATACGATACTAAGTGCATGTCTGTCTGTGGGTGCATGGTTCTGCGTTTATGATTCCAACTAAAACATTAACTAATTTTGTTTGTCATGGTTTATTGGGGGGTGCATGGGGTACATGTGTGTCCTGGAGTATGGGTGTGAAGCGTATGCTTGGTTCGATTACTGCATGTTTCTATGATTATGGTGGGAGACTGGATGTGTTGCGTGTTTCTTTTTCTCCCCTTTTCCTGCTCTCCTTTAGGGAGGCTGTGACCCATCAATCATGCTGGTGTATACCCCTGGTCTGTAAAATGCTGTATAACTCAGTAGAATACTGTATACTCATTAGAATATATATACTCGGTAGAATACTGTATACTCATTAGAATGTATATACTCATTGGAATACTGTATGCTCAATGGTTAGATCTGCGTTGTGGATGCACTGATATAGGACGGTGTGTTTTGTTTGGGGTTTGATTTGGGTTTATGCAATGTGTTATGTTGGAATATGTGTTTCTGATTTTTCTCCTTTCTTGTTGTTTTTTTTCTTCTCATTTGTGAAATATATGTGTAATAAGCACGGAGGGTGACGCTGATGGGCCGGAACTGGGAACCTGGAGTTAAGTGGTTCTTTACATTTTGTATGAGTTTCAGTCAATGGGTTTTCTCATGAAGAGTGTCTGGATAAATTGTAAACGGCTTGTGGTTGTCGAGTAAGCTGTGGTATTTTGTGTGCTTTTGTTTCCTCCACGGGCTGCCAGACTGGGGAGTGGCTGAGCGACAGAGGATGCGATGGGGGAACGGTCAGCTGTCGTCCACTTCCTTGGGGACGCTGTGGTCATGATGAGAACCGTACCGAGGCCCTTCTCCTCTCCAAATACCTCTGCCGGTGGTGACGGAACTGATCTTGGGGTGAAATTGCCTTGAGGTGGGTTCTGGAAGCCCCGGTCGATATCGCGGGCTGTCGCTCGATGATCACCTGAAAATGTAGGGCTGGGGCCGAATTGAGGGGGAGGGGCCGGCAACAGGACTTCGGCCTGAATTCGGTGTGGTGCAGTGTCCTCTGGGGGTGATGGCTGACTGACGAGGCTGGAATGTCGTTCGGCGCTCTCTGCCTGGTGGCCTGCGGGGTGTGGAATGGGCAACTGAATTGGACTCGACAACTGGATAAATTACTGGGCTGAAATAATTAATTGGAATGAGGGTATTGGAATAGTAGGTGAGAAAGTATGAATTGATTGAAATTATGCAAAATGTGACTGAACCAAAATTGGACCGTCTTGAGATGTGATTGATATTGTGCAGAATAATGCTGAGCTGTCTGATCTGTCTTATCCATATTTCAAAGGTGTACGTTGTGCGAGGGTGTCGTGCATCATTTCCATATTTTAATGTTAGAGTGGACTACTTTATTTTTTTTGTTGTTTTTATTCCTCTGTAAGGTTATGGCAATGAGTTTTTGTTTATTCCTCTGTAAACGGTTCGCTCCACTCTCTTCCCCTCTGGGTCATCTGCCCACCTGCGATCCCTCCTGTCATAAGACTCTGGACTCTACCGGGGGGGGGGGCAGTCGTCTCGGAGGACATCCTTCTTCTACTCCTCCTCCCCCGTTTATCCCCCACTGACTGTGTGGGTAGTGTGGAGCTGTCCGTTGCCACGTGTTGATATCCAGATAATGGGGGGGGGGCTGTGCCTGGCCTCTCCTCACCGGATGTCACGGACTCTCCTGTACCTGGTACCGGGAGAAGGCGCCTCGTGTTATAGGCCTCTAGCCTGTTCTGTCTCCTATTCTACTCTCTCTCTCATCTCTCTGTATCCGCACCAATTCATCTCTCTCCTCTGGGCCCCCATTGTATGTGGTCACACTCCACAAGGTTGCGTACAAGTCTGATATGTAGAGCTGTGATCCGTCGCGGACGTCGGGCGGCGGTGGAGTTTCGTTTTTCTTTTGTATTTTTCAATTTTTTAGGGGGCCTTTTGGCGCCCTACGCCATTGTTATGTTTTGTTATACACTATTATGTTTTGGTATACACTATTGTGTTTTATTATACGCTGTTATGTTTTTTTTTTTTATATATACACCGTTATGTTTTATTATGCGCTGTTCTGTTGATGTACAGTGTTGTTATGTTTGACGGACTCACAGTGAGTCGGATGTGCTGTGAGCTGCGCCAAGGGCCGTTACCATAATAGCGAGACTATGGGACGATGTGTGCCTTTTATCCTCCAGTTATGTCATGGTATTTAAGCATGTTATTATTCATGTGTTCTTTATTGGCCGTACATTCTGGGCCGTTTGTCTCGGGAGGTTTTTTGGCCACATGCAGGACTCTGTTTGATGAAAACAGTAGAGAGGTTGATGATTGTGCCATTTCTCTATTGACTCTTGTGGGTCGGCCGGTTGGGTGTATTTTTTATTATGTGGTTGTTTGTTGGTAATTTTGCTTGGGTTCCCCTTCTATTTCATTTTCTCCCTACCTGTGGGTAGGGAGAGGGGGGACTGATGAAATATGACACGTATCATGTAATTTTATAAGCGGAGACATTCTCCCATCACTACACTATATAAAGCTGGTTTTACGTCTCTCTCTCAGACAAGAGGACCACTCACAGATCAGTGACCTGCAGGCTGACCCCTGGTACATGGTACCGTTCCTCTCACACAAGCACACACACACGAACCCACACACACACACACAAACCTACACACACACACCCTTGCTCTCAACACACACACACATCCACACCCTCAAAGCACATACACACACCTACACACACACACATACCCTGGTACTGACCGGCATTAGATAAGGCCGGATCACATAAATTACCGGGATGTCACAAGCCCGGTGAAATACGACTGGGTCATTCAGTGGTCACGAAGACCAGTCTCCATTAAATCACAGATCGTTATCTTAGACCCACACACGCACCTACTTACACGTTAACGTGCGATACATGCACTCATGCACGCCGGACATACAGGCTGCCCAATACACAAGACACACAATGTGCACTGAGGAGAGACACCACATACACACTGAACTATGGGATCGCTAATAAAGATCACCCCCAGAGCCAAGGGGGGACTTGACTTCACTTGACTTGACTTGACTTCACTTGACTTGACTTCGACTTCTCTGCTTTGACTGGACTGAACAGACGGACTGGTCTCCACGGACGAGACATGCTGGACTGAGACAATGACTTGACTTTTATAATTTCCTTTAATATACTCAACCGGCCGGTTGTAACAATCTCTAGATTTCAATTGTACCTTGCTGATTTACTTTTATGTTAAACTGTTTATAATAAATACCTTCAAAAGTGTTTCATCTCTTATATCTTTAAGTATCTTTTACAACTTTCATGTTTGAGTCTAAAACGTGACAACAGTAACTGAACTCAATATTTTTAAGTTACTGGTAACTTATTATTATTTATTTTTTTACAGTGTAGTCTTGCGATCAATCAAAACTTATTTACACGATATACCTCATATTCACCCTCCATTCACATCCTGGTGTTCTCCTGGTGTTCTCCATTAGGCCTGTAGGTGGAGCTATGACAGCACACGTACAGTACACACACCGATGGTGTGTGATGTGTCCAAAAATGAATGGGCAAATGTGAGTGAAATGGTCGCACTGTATGCAGCTGTTTGTCTGCATTGCACCCCCCCCCCCCCCCAACTCAGATTTAGGGTTGATACAACCATCATAATAATATTGTTAATAATAACAATAACAATAATGATGTAATAATGTAAACATTATCATTAAAAATACCTGATTATGAATTACGATGCATGGAATATTGTTGAGGCACACTAGTTACAACTATATTTCAAACAGGCACTCCATGTCAAAAAGGTTGCTGACCCCTGCCCTAAACCATGAGCTTGAGACACTCCTCTACTACTGAGGGGAAAACATGAAGTGGACAAGCATCCAAACACAGGAAACCAAGTCTACTTAGAGACACTGCACACCTGACACCAATCAGGTGGCAATCAAACCCACACACCTGCCCTGCCGCATGGCAATTACCTGGTGGCTGGTGATTGACAGCTCACCAGAGAAAACCAAAAATACATTCAAAGCACCTTAGAATAAACTTAAATAAAACCCACATAAACCAAGTTAGGAGCTGCAGAGGCTGCTGTCTTAGCTGATCAGAATCACAAAATGCTTTATTGCCAAGTAGTTTACACATACATGATTTGGTAGTTCTATGACGTTAATGGATTGCTCAGCACCTGTTCTGCACTGTACTTCACTTCGTGCACGAGCACTGAATAAAAAATTCCACCATGTACCTTTACATCCCAACATCCGTCTGACCACACCCCCCTCCGCTTACTTTCATAAGCAGGTGTGTGGTCACCTACTCGCCTCCTTCTTCACTTTCACCACAAGGAAGTGCCTTCGGTAGATCCCCACTTGACGAGGTTGTTAGCTGAAGAAAGTTGAGACGTGTTTCATAGTGCTTATTTTTTTCTTCTCTCATAAATATTCGTCATAATGTCTACTTCGGAGAGTCGCAGAGCCACTCTCCACCAGCGGTTCTCCATTTCTGCCTCCGTTGTGCGTTCTGGTGCGGGGCTGTTGCCTCTCTCGTGGTTGACAGCCACGCCCGGTAGGCGTCCGATGGGTAGTTTGCCTCTCCAAGGAGCTGGTGCACCGGTGCCGTCGCCTCTGCGATGGCCTGGTCGTGGCTCTGGTTCCTCTGCTTCCGGGGAATCGTCCGCTGTTGAGCGGCCGGTTCCTTTGGTTCCGGAGGATTTGGAGGGGGGTGAAATGTCTCCTTGGGGCGCCTCGTTTGAAGATGTCGGGGAAGACCCTCGGACTCGTCGGCAGGATGCCCTACTATCAGCCACATCGGAATGTGGCTCCTTGACCAGTTGAAGCCTGCTGCATGTGAGGGATGCGGGCTCGGTGGAGGAAAGTCTGCAAGGGGAACTGCAGGCTTTGTTTCCCGAGGTTATGGCGGTGGCGGCCGCTGCAAACGGCGTGCCGCTGCCGCAGCCACTGCCTGTTCCTGTCCCTGATGATCTAATAGGTCATCTCTGGCAACGTCGCCTGGTGAGAGGGGTGGACGTTGTCTACCCATTTTTCCCCTCAATGGGGGCCTATGTTTGTCGGGGCCAGGTGGTATCCCACATCATGGGCCTCACCCCCGCCTACGTACAAGTTACGCGGGTGGCGGGTTTGGTCGACGGTATGAGAGAGGGCGTGCCACGGCTTGATAGGCCGATGGCCGCGCTCCTCTGTCCGGAGGTGGTGTGGGAGCCATTATGCAAGCCGGTTCCTCAAGGGAAATCGGCGAGGCGGTTGGCTTACTGGAGCGACCAGTCATTTATCGCCGGAACACAACCTCTGGCTGCTGCGTCTAACATCGCACAGCTGGCAAGATTCATGTCCGGGGTATTGACGGGCGGCATGGAGCTGAGTGATGAACAACATGACCAGCTCACCCAGGCGGCAGGAGCTATCCTGCATCTGACTCAGCTGCAGGCCATAGCCGCTGGGAAAATGCGCGCCCTGGCGACTCTGAACCAGCGCCACCTTTGGCTGGAGCAGGCCCGTGTACCGGAGAAGAAAATAAGTCCTCTTCAGACGGCACCCCTCTCCGATGCTGGACTGTTCGGGACGGCCCTGCAATTGATGACCTCAACGTGCAGAGAAATGGCAGAGGAGCGCTCCGTGCTCCAACCCCATTTTCCCCCTCCCGACATCGCCGGTGGAGTCAGACGGCTACCACGTCGTCGAGCTTCCTCCGCCGTGGCTGCTACTGCTACCACCGCCACTGCTGGCCCTTCGAAGAAGGCCAGGAGGAGAGAAGGCGCAGCCGCTGCAGCCGGCCCATCTGCGCCTGGAGGAGACGGTAGGGATCGCCGTGACCAGCCACCGATTGTCTACCGTCCCTCCGGGGCTTCCCGGGGTGGCAAATCCCGAGCGGCTCGAGGCGGCAGGCGCCGCTAGGCCCAGTGACCTTTTTCCCCTGTGGTCCCCTCTGTTAATCCCCTCCCCGGCCTCTCATATTATGTTCGAAAATAAAAAGTCCCCTCTAAAGGGGGACTGTATTTTTTGTTAACAAACTGTGTGTTTCTTCACCAAAACATATGATGAGGTTGCAAAGTGTGAATCTTCACTAGTATACATTGATAGAAGGGTTGCGTTCGTGTTATGAGCTTAAGCAAGGTCTGCAGCCTACACTCGGTTATAGAAAGGTTTCTACCTCGGCCTGACACTCCACGTGCAGGTAGAGGCTAGTTGTATGGTCTGTTGCTTACACAAGAAGTAATGTTGAGCTACAACACTGTTGTGTTAGTTGCAGTAATGCTCGTATACACACGTTCCACGACCCAGCCGTTTGCTCTCTCTATCAGTGTTTTTCTATGTACAACATGGTATGCGGGTGTAGGATTCACACACACACACGCGACTTGGTTTTGTTGTAAACCCTGTTCACAGTTATCTGTGGGTAGCGTGCATTGTATTAGCTTGTGCTATTTCATTAGCATTCTACCAAAGGTTTCATATGCTACAGTTGTTATTGTGTGTAGGGGGAAGGGTTTGTGAGGGGGTGCCGAATAAACCCCTCCTTCCCTCTTCTGATTGGTCAGGGGGGTTTTCTCATCTCCTGTTAGGCCAGTCGGGGCCAAGCCGTTAGGCGCCTTGGGAGGGGGGGGGGGGGGAGGGTTGCCCTGACTCTGCTCCTATTAAAAACAGGCGTTGAGTGTTGGGTTTCACCCCGTCATGGCATACGTCACTACGCACGTTGCTATGACGATGGCTTCCGTGAGTTAGATCTTTACGTACGATCTGTTGTGTCAAAGTGTCGGGATAGAGCGTAGGACTTACGGGTCCACTACGCTCGATTTTATGTGTAACTTGAGTCAGTTGGTCACATGACTCGTAGTTACCATGGCTTTTTCATTCTACGACTCACGTGGGAAGGCTCTCTGGGGAATTTCGGTCTGAAGTCCTCTGTGATAGGGGTGACTGGATGTAAAAATGTAAACAGTTTTTACCCTCGGCTGTGTAAAATGGGATTCATGTCTGTTGATGCTTCCTTCTTTTTTAATAAAAAGAGTTGGAGTATAGGAAGCACCACACCCCTCTTGTCGTTTCCCCTGGGCGCCTTGGGGATTCACTGAAAGGTCTAAATAGCCTGTTCATTGATGTGGTTGTGTCCCGACGCACACTTAGTGCTAGCTCGGGGTGTTCTGTTAAGGATCATCCGGGTGGCTAGTACGCCTTGGTTGCTTGTGGTTAAAACAGCGTTTTTATAAAGCAACTGGGATGGAGGTTTTTTCCTCTTCCGACAACCTGTTATTGGTTTTCGACGGATTCTCGTTCATATCTGGGGGATGATAACGGAATGGATCTGAACATATGTAGAGGGGTCTCACGCCCTTGGGGTGGGCCACCGAGCGAGGTTCACACCGGCCCGTCTGGGTGGCGCCCTCTTTTCATGTTTTAGATCAACACGCATATCTGCCCCTTCTCCTGGAGTAGGCATGTCGGCGTGGTTAGGGCACGGGACTGGTTCTGGTCACGCTGGTCCAGGTCAGTTAACCCGTTTGTCTGCCGGGGATGCAGATCTGCTGTTCTGGTACCCTGAGGGACTTGGGCTTTTTTCCAGGGGGGAAAAAGGCCGGGTCGGCCCGGGGCCTCACAAGGTTAGGCGTTATAGAGACCCTTGTTGGGTACTTTGTACCTGGCACTATCATGAGGGGCTGGTTCTCTTTTCCGCACCTCTCTCACGCATGGCGGAGAGGGGGCTGTTGGGGTGGTCTTCTGGACCTCCTCTGGTAACCCTGTGTGCTTCCCGGGCCGCCGGGCCCGGTCCGAAGTAAAGTTTCATTGATACCGTAGACCTGGGATAACCCTTTTTTTCTTGAGGGGTTATAGGAACAACCACAGCATCTGGTAACGACAGGGTGGTTAGTTCCCTGGTGTGTTGGAGCAGTCAACTCCCGGGTTACCCGGTTGAGTGTGCCCCTTCACGTTTATGACGTCTGCCAATCGTGTCAGCCTTCTCTGTCTCAACCCCTCTGGGTGGTTTTTTTTTTTATGGAGGCTTCGTCATGGTGATCAACAACACCAGCGTCCGCCCCTTCCGCCGGGAGGGCTGTTTTCTCCTTTGGCACCTGTCTCGTCCGCAGTGCTCCAGGCTCAGGTTACAGCCTGTTGCCTGGTTTCCCCGGTACGCTGCCTGCTTCCGTTGGTTAACCTTTTGAGTGCCTACGGCCATGCTGACTGCTTGTTCTACAGGGTCAGTATGCCGGGCGGTGTGCTATTGGGGGGTAAGGGCCCGCTCTTGGAGGGGCCTTGTCCGAATACGCTGGCGATGTGGGGGGCGGTGTCACTAAGTGACCACCTGGTGGGGTCTTGATGCCTGGCGTCATTGACCTCTCCGGGCCCCCTTTTTCCAGGGGACCCAGTCCCTTCAGTGGGTCTGGGTCTTCCTTCGCGCTCCGCTGCTACGGCCTTGCCACGGGGTTGGGTTTGCTCTTGACCCCGTGATTTTGGGGGCAGTAACGGGGTTGTTCCCTCGTTCGTTCCCGGGTGGCATGTGTGTAGTCGTGGGGTCAAGCCACGGGCTCATATAACCCAGTTCTATGAGTTAAATGGTGCGCTCAGCACCTGGACGCCGCTGCGGCCCTTGATCTCGCCTTGTGGTGAAAGTTTGGGAAGGAGGCGAGTAGGTGACCACACACCTGCTTATGAAGGTAAGCGGAAGGGGGTGTGGTCAGACGGATGTTGGGATGTAAAGGTACATGGTGGAATTTTTTATTCAGTGCTCGTGCACGAAGTGAAATACAGTGCAGAACAGGTGCTGAGCGCACCATTTAACTTATAGAACTGGGTTATATACATAACCCTTCGTTTTTGGTGCGACAATGAACAGACAGACAATTACAATTGGGACACAAATTCAGCCCGGGACATTCAGACGCACCAGCCCACGCACCGGCCCCGAAACTGGCCTACACAACGGCCGTTATGAAACACTCGTCCAGTATTATACAACGGCATGCAAATGTCTCGATTCTGATTGGCTGAAACAGTCAAGTTACACGTGGGTATTTGTTCTAACCCACGCTCTTGGTCCCAGGACCCGCCCACAACCGAATTACTATCCATCCGCCAGTGCGACTTTTTTAGAAAAAAACAAGATGGCGGACAATAATCTTTACAAATGGATGTGTTGAAAGGGTCATGAGTAATTCAAAAACGATTCTGTCACGTGGAATGTGTTAGTCTCTTACACAATGTTGGATTATGTAATTGGTGGGTCATGAGTCATTGTGGAACAAAATAAAAATCGCGCAAAGTCCGTTGTTAGATGCCATTCGTCAAAAGGACACTAATTTCACTGTTAATAAAATGTCCAATCAATCAAACCAATAACATGCTTTGAAGCAACCTATTCAAAATATAAATCGTGGGAAGTGTGGCGTTAGATGGCATTCGTTGTAAAATCTCCCTCCTTCAAAAGGACAGTAATTTCATGAGATGTCCCGCACAGGTTTGTTTGTAAACACAAGTTGGTAAAAATGTCCGATTTCATTGCAAATTTGTATCTATTTGGTGGACTGACATTTGATGAATGGGATGCACAGCAGGATAAGCCAGATAAGGAAAAAAGACATGGTGACATTGACGAAAACAAACTTAACATTGGACATTTTGATCTATTTGGTGGACTGACATTTGATGAATGGGATGCACAGGAGAAGCCGGATAAAGAAAAACGACATGGTGACATTGACGAAAACGAACTTATGAACCTTGAAAAGAACATAAATGAGAAGATGACAATCAAACAAACTAATTGGGCCGTCAATTGTTTTAATATGTGGTGCACGGAGCAGAACGTTCACATTGATTTAAAAACTGTTGACAAGAGCGAGTTCAACCAGGTACTAAGACAGTTGATGGCAAGGGAGAACCATACGCGTTGAGCAGTATAAGTGGGTTAAGAGCAGCATTGAACAGGTAAAATGCCTAATTATTATTTGCATTTATAAATTATATAGCCTAACCCTTCTACCTCAACGATGGCCTATAAAGTGTTTAACAATTGTTTTCTCATTCACACAGGCACATCAACGACCCCCCAATCAGTCGTTCATGGTGTTTATTGAGTGACCATGACTTCATAACAAGTAACCATGTATTCCTCGGGGTCGTCAAGGATATAAGGCGCAAAGGTACTGTAGCATTTTTTTTTTATTGTTTGTGTAATACTTTTATTGTGGGGATTGCATTGCATGTGTAACTGTGGCCATTATATGGTTTCATCATTTATGTTATTTCAGTTTGTAAGTGTAATATTTGAGAATGTATTTATGTTTCATTTCTTATTTTCTTTATTATTTAATTTGCTACAATTTATAATATATTCATTTTGACGTCTGGTCATATATGGTGTCCCGTTAGGCTGCTGTCGCGTTTTTACCTTTGGAACTGATTAAGACACCTGCGAGCAAGCGGCAGGGATGGTCGGAGACTGGGACTGATTAAGACACCTGCGAGCAAGCGGCAGGAATGGTCCGAGACGAGTTGTACAGGCTCTCTAAATTCTAAGAGTGTACCACTATGTGTAGTGTACCACTATCAAGACTGTTACCAAGTACAGAAGAATAAGACCCCTTTTTATGTAGCATTCAGCCAACGAGGTATTTAATGTTTGTTTGTATTTTGCTTTTCTGATGTGTTGTTTTCATACCGTGTATATTATTGTTTGTGTTGACCTGACGCGACTCATGTTTCTGTTTAAGTTTTCACGGTGGATTGGAGGACCAAGCCTTTAATAAACCCGTCGAAAGGAAACCACTTGTGTCTGCAGTGCTTGGAAGGAGTTACAGCATGTATTCTTGTGTGTTTTTATATTGTATGTTTTTATACTGTATGTACTGTATGTTTGGCACCACGACAAATCCCAATCAACCATGTGATGAAATGGCAATAAAGTTTTCTATCTATCTATCAAAGGGCAAGATAAAACAACCCACCACAAAGCCCTGACAGACACCGACTTCAATAAAATCCAATCGTACCTGACGCCGGACGAGCCCTTTACCCTGGTACATAAAGTATGGTTTGATCTGCAGACTCACATGGGACGAAGAGCAAATGAGGGCAATAGGTAATAGGAAATGAACTGTTTAAATTGTTGTACGGCAACCTTGAGTGTCGTGAAAGGCGCCTTATAAATAAAATGTATTATTATTATTATAGGCTACTCAAGCGCGACTCGTTCCTTATTTTCACGGATGACAAGGGGAAGAAATATGCCACCCTCTCCTTCAACGAGCAGACAAAAAACCACAATGACGCAAATGAACGCCAGAAGGTACAGTGTACCAATGTACAGTTTCTTCCCCCTCAAATGTATATACCGGTGTTCTGCGAAATTCTACTCCCTGCTGAATTCTGCTGCCAGCGCTCCTGTGCTTGCGCACGCATGACCCACAATCCTTTTCCACGCGTTTTCAATCTACAATATTCTGCTGCCGAACGTCTTGTTTGACTTGTTGATGGTGAGCAATATCTTAAACATATTTGTACATACATAACTTATTACTGTATAAGCATGTAAATATTTGCAGCAGAATGTATAAAGTAGATGATAAAATGTCGTACACCTGTTGGAGTTAGGAGTGAACGTGACGACACCCAGCTGTCAAAAGATATAGGCCTGAGTTTAGCGTTATCTTGTTTTAAAATCACTTTTGTATGCATCAAAAATCACTTGTGTGTTAATAATATCACTTTTTATGCATCAAAAATCACTTGTGTGTTAATAATACTTATCCCGACCCTGGTCTGTATAGCAATGGAGAATCGGTGGACCGAGGTGGTAAATTTTATTTCATTGGGAATATACCCTGACGGGTTTGATAAATCCCAGAAACTCAACCTAAGAAGGTATTCCTCCAAATTCACAGTAAAAGGAGTATCTACAATGCATTTAAAATGTAACAAGTGTCTTGGTAAGATAACTCTTTAATGATTATAGTTGTTCACTGCAGAAGGAGAGCTCTTCCAGCTCTGCCAGCGCTCCTGTGCTTGCGCACGCATGCGCCTGACCCACAATCGTTCACTCTACAATATTCTGCCACCTTGCTGACGAACGTCTTGTTGAGTCTTGTTGATATATCTATCTTAAACAATATCATCCGAATGTATTTGTAGATGATAAAATGTCGGTACACCTGTTGGAATTCGGAGTGAACTATAGGGTGACGTCACCCAGCTGTCCAAAGATATAGGCGATTCGCGCTACGGCAGCAGTTCTCAGCAGAGTAGTAGAATTTCGCAGACGCGTCTATCGCCTATATCTTTTGACAGCTGGGCGACGTCACCCTCATAGCTGTCAACATTTCGATTTGAGAAAACGTGCATGTTTAGCCCCGCCCCTTCTCCTAGCCCCGCCCCCTCCCACCCGGCCCCGCCCCCTCCCAATGGAGCTGCCTCGTCGCTGCCATCTGCTGGTCAAAACCTGTATGTACCCAGCCATTCGTTGTAGAGTAAACTTTTCCTACTTAGAGTGTAAATGCTATGTAAATTATGGTTTTGTTGAACATTTGTATTTCACAGGAGAGAAACTGTATTCAAAGAAAGCTATTAAAATAGTCTTTGAATCTAAATATACTTTCTTTGTGTTGATTTTACATTAATTCCATGATTTTACTCAAGTAAATATCTGTTACAAGCTTCGGTTTTATGTAGAAAAATGCTGTTTTTAATCTAGATTAATCTAGATTGATTACAGAAAATTGTGAGATTGATTAGTTAATTTTTTTTATCTATTGGCGGCGCTGGTGTATATATGGTGTATATATATATGTGTATGTGTATATATGTAATGTGTGTATATATGTCAGAGAATCAGCCCCTTGCGTCCTTAGTGTAAAGCATATGACATGGTGTATGTTTGTTCATTGATGTGACAGTGTCTGGCAACATACTATTGTTCTTTTTATTTCTTTGTGTTTGTGATTTGTCTTGATGTGTTTGTGAAACTATAAAAACAATCAATCAATGTATTACCATAGTGTCTTTATACCTTCATCACTGTAGGCTACATATTAATACTACAACTCGTTAAAGCTATAAAAAATACCTATGGTCATTAATTTAGCAGTGGGAATATCATTTTGGAACAGTGTGTCTACAGAGAAATGTGAGATAGAAAAAAAGCCAATGCGATTTTGTGTTTTTCCTCAATATCTCTGCAATGCATGCGAGTTACCAGTAACTGTATTTGTCATACCATGACAATTCACGACAACTTTTAAAACGGATCAATTATTATTTATAAATCGCATTCAGGAAATTGGGCGTCAGAGTGAAGGAGGGGGACGCGTGAACCTTACAGGGGAGGCGCAGAGCAAACGGCTGTTCACCAAGACATTTACACATTCCTGCATCACATACACAGTAACTTTGTATTGTTTTATCCACAGAAGATTTGCAAACCCTTTGTTCCAGAGACAAAAGCCACAGAGTGGGCAATCAAGAGACACTGGCTAAATTGATTTGACACCCTCGGTGCCGCATCAGTCTCTCCCCTGAGCTCTGAGCAAATCCGCTCGCTGTTCTGTTCTTATTCTTCTTCGGCTCGCAACCGTCTCCCGGTCTGACTTCCTGTGATAACGGTCTAATCTACACTGCTGCCACCTGTCGTCACGGAGGAGAATTGCACCCATTTTGTAAAAAAAATTATAATAATAATAAGCACAAAATACGTACCAATCCGTGCGCCGTGAAGAGGCCGTGCAGAGGGTCGAAAAACAGGAGAATCCCGGTAAAACCGTGAGTGTTGACAGCTATGGTCACCCTAGTTCACCGGCAGCAGTTCTCAGCAGAGTAGTAGAATTTCGCAGACGCGTCTATCGAGTCGCGCTACGGCAGCAGTTTTCGAGGAAGTAGTAGAATTTCGCAGAACACCGGTACTCTCTTTTTAGAAACTCTGTGTAGGTTGCGGGACGTGCATCCCCTTAACAATTGTATCAATCAAAGGAAAGTCAACGAGGGTTCATGTATGAATAGCCGGGTCCACTGTGTCCAGTCGCTTCCTTGGGGAAGTATATTTCCCTGCTGCCAGCCGGAGCTACTGCGTTCTATCTTCACCCGACCAAAAAGGCTAGAAAGGATGCTTGGTGAGTTAATCAGAATCAAGAGATTTGCATGCCATTGTAGAATGTTATTAACACACTGTTTCCCCCTGCAAGGTTTACCAAAGCCCCGATGGGAGTCAATTTCCTCGCCTCCATGTTACCCCGAATCTGCAAAGCCGCAGGCATCGACACGATTTACACCAATCATTGTTTGAGAAGCACCGTTGTGCAAAAATTAACGAATGCAGGCTTCCAATCAAGGGAGATTATGTCTGTCACTGGCCTTACACATGTCATGTGAAATGTGCTATATAAATAAATCTGATTGATTGATTGATTAGATGTGAGTCTTCCCTGCAATCCTATTGGACCCCAAATGTTTTAAACAGGCAAAATTACAGCCATGTTCTCGCAGGCTCATCTATGCAAAAGCGCATTGCAGAAGGTGCAGAAGGTTCTGAGAATTCCGTCCCAGCTAAGAGGCAAAATAACGACCCAGATACTCTTTTCACAAACATGCACTATAACCGGGAATGTTACCATCAATGTAAATAAACCATAATCACCCTACACTGTACTTGTATTACTGTATTTGTAAATCTGGTATGTCATAAAGTTTTTCTCTGGTCTGCATCCCCTTAACAATTGTGTGTATTGAGCTGTACTGTATTGTACCCATTCTGCAATCTGGTAATAAAATGTTCAATCAATCATTCCAATAACAACCGCTAACTTCATAATTCATCTGTATCGTAACCGAATCACGGATTTTGTAGAGGCAGGTAGCATTATGTCGGGAAAAATGAAATGAAATAAACAAATCTGAATGAAAGAAGTTAAAACAAAGTTTAGCCTATTAAATTGTTTTAAAACCCTATAGCCCATAAAGCACTAGAACTTTTTTTTTTTTGGATACACTTTTTCTGCAGATGGTTTTGTGAATAAATCTCCATTATGCTTCAATTAATGTGTGTTTATTGATTACCCAGAATGCTGTGCTAGAGGGTAGACGCACGCTCCCTGTGCTCCCGATGCCAATCTTATTATACTAACCTAAATGCTTGTCTAAATAGTTGACTAATGTCACTGTTAGACTGAAACCGCCCTGCCTGCTTGGACATTTCGTTTGTCGGATTTAATATAAATGTCATTTATTAAATGAGTAACCCAGATAGCAAAAGACAGCTATGTTTATTCAATATCTAAATTACAGACACCATTTCAACATTTGCAAAACTTGTTGAATCGATTTAGTATAGATGCTTGTTTTTCAATGTTGAAATGCCCAACAATGAAATTACATGGTTACAACGTAGTGCTACACTCTGACGTCACGAGAACGGCGCCATCTTTGTATGGGGGAAACAAATGGATTTCTACTGATCAAATGTCTGCGTTGAGCTCTGTTTTTATTACATATTTTACCACATTCTTGTTGATTTCATAACCTTTTCATATAATTTGTTTTGAAAATATTGAGGCCAACATGGCATTTCACTATTTCGAAAGCCTTTCTGGTGATTCTAAAGTGTATGTTTCCCCCCCAAGCCATAGACATGCACTTAGACAGAAAGTTAAACAGAAAGGAAGTTGACTTCGAGAATGATTCCAATAACTGCTATTATTCTAGATCATTCTACCACAAAAGGTAACGTTTATGACAAATATTGAAACATAGTTAGTTTATCTTCCCTATTGTTAGCATTCAGCAACAATTAGATTTGAAAAGTTTCAAAATGGTGCCACCTTGATCAAATAAAAAAGCTACTGTACATTACAGTAGATTTCATTATCTGTTCTCATGCACGCTGGTGATACTAAATCCAAATTGAACTCGGGCATTTGAAAGATAATATATGTATATATATAAATGTGCGAATTGGCTATAATAAGGTAATTTATGAGCCTGCTATTGTATATTCTAAGATAATATTTCAATTACATTGGTCCGGATGGGAGAATTCAGTACAGTATCTACAGAACCTTCTGTTTAATAATCTTCCCTTTATTTATTTTACACTCAAGAAGGTATTGAACAAGATCAGTGGCAGTTTTTAATGTTTGGTCATTATTAGCATGGTGTTATTCACTGTCAAAGATGCAAAGAAAAATCATAATTAATATTCTCCTTTGTTTCATCACAATTTAAGCAAGCCTAGTAATAGACACAATATTTCTGACACTGTGAATATACATTAGATAGATAGATGACGCTATACAAGAATATGCAAATGGCCCTTGTAGAAGTGGAGCAATATTCCATTTACCTAGGTATATATTTTAGGCGGATTTTCAGAAAATAGGCTCCGGGTGGAAGAGGTTAAATATTTTAAAATATGTTGGAAGGACCTGATAAATTAATAATTTGGCTGATATATATATTTGTTTTATGCATATATTATTTTAATAATTTTTTCCCCTCTATTTTCAGGGTTGTGCTACAAGAGAAGAGGACTGGAGGATTCACTGCAAAAAAAAGGCCAAGTAATAACAAAAAAATTATAATCAGCACCACCTCTTTTCTATTTAGACCTGTTGTAACCTATACGTTATTATATACCTTTCAATCCGGGAGTTAATGGGTTAAGATGGCTTCTTATGAATCGTATTGGGCTAAAAGACGTAGAGTCATTCGAACTGTAAGGGGCATAGAGAAAGATATCCTTAAGGAATATGAGGAATCTCTGCATAATCAAAGAGAAAATATTTACCCCTGTGTGAATAGGGAACCTGCCTTCACAAGCTCACACTTTTCCCAACTAGATGCACTACCAGCTTCACATGTAGACATAGAAAATGGTCATATAGATGGCAGTGTAGCTGGCAATGATGAAGTTGAGTCCGATGTGCAAATGAAAAATTATCATTCTGATGGTAGTGCAGTAGCTCGAAATGAAGTTGATCATATGCAAATGGAAAATGATGATATCGACGATGAAGCTGGCAATGATGAAGATGAATCAGATTCTCACTATGAGAGCGATGAGGAGCAGCCGCCTAGTCAGGATCTGCTTATAAGGAGCCTAAGATATTGGGCAACATCCTACTCCATTAGTCTTGTTGCTTTGTCTGCTCTGCTGTCCATCTTAAAGCTATTTCACCCTAAGCTCCCTAAAGATGGAAGGACTCTGCTTGGAACACAATCTCATGTTGCAACCACTCAAATGCAAGGTGGCGAGTACTATCATTTTGGATTGGTGCGAGGAATACTTTCACGATTAAAATGTTTAAGTTTACCAGTGAACCTCACAACTCTTACTTTACAGTTCAATATAGATGGTCTCCCCCTCTTTAGGAGTTCAAGACTTCAATTCTGGCCTATACTTGCAATCCTGAATTGTGATTACACTAAGTCCCCATTTATTGTCGGTATATTTAGTGGTTTAAGCAAGCCAAAGTGTGTTGTTGAGTATCTGCAGAAATTTGTTAGCGACCTTAAAAATGTGCTGGCTAATGGCATTGTTCATAATGGTAAGAAATTGAATGTACAGGTTTCCTCATTTGTGTGTGATGCTCCTGCTAGGGCCTACGTTAAGAATATTAAGTCACATAATGGTTATTCAGGGTGTGACAAGTGTGACCAAGAGGGTGTGTGGAGGAACAAAATGACGTATCCAGAAACAAATGTCAGGCTCAGGACGGATTCGAGTTATTGTGATATGATTGATGAGGAACACCACTTTAAACAGAAACTCAGTCCTTTAACAGGGATAGTAAAGATGGTTTCTTCATTCCCAATAGGTTATATGCACCTCTGTTGTCTTGGGTTGATGAGAAAACTGTTGCACATGTGGTTAAAGGGCAATCTAGCCACTAGGCTTCCTTCACAAACAGTTAACAGTATATCAAGCAAACTGCTGGTGTTACATTCCCACACCCCTGTTGAATTCAATCGCAAGCCAAGAGGTTTGAATGAGCTTGATCGTTGGAAAGCTACTGAGCTCCGATCCTTCATGTTATACTGGGGTCCTGTAGTTCTGAAGGATTGCCTTTGTCGTAAATTAATTGAATCAAAAAAGTATGGTACAAGTAAGGTTAGGGTTTTAAGGAGACACAGGGTCATAGCTAAAGAGGAAGGGCGCTCGAGTCAAAAGCAAACAGCAAGGAATGCATTTTGGTTAATGGTTGAAATGACTGTGTCCCCACATCCCCCCTGGCGAGGTTAGTAACGCCATAAAAACCTACCCCTCCGACACCAGGAGGAGGGGTTGGTGTATTTTAGGGTAGAAACAGACCAAACCATGGTGCTATTCTCCTCTGGTGACAGTTTAAGTCTTCTGCCAGGAAGACAGATAAGATGGTTACAGGGTCGCATTCCTTAGAAAGACAGTTGGTGGTTTAGATGTGAGTAGGAGATAGAAGGCCAGGAGGAAATAACTTAGCAGCTGGTCCAAAACAGTTAATGACTTAAAAATGCAGAAAGTTAAGACTCTAAAATAAGCAAGTTATTAAGCAACAGATAACTATAGGAGACAAATCAAGAAAGTACAAGCACAATGACACTAAAAAGGAGACTAATTGATCACTGAGAAGTGTAATAACCAGAATTCTAGTTAATTTAGGACTAATAGTTAAAGACCATTACCAGCGAGAGACTAAATTAAATAACACAGGATTTAGAACTTAAATTAAGACAAAGTAAGATTAAAACAACTATTATCTTTTCTCCTGATACATTAATTAGATATGGAGTTTTGCATCAAACATTATACAGGTTGTTATAAGGAAACTGTGGCCACAATGATCTAAATCTGAATTATACTATAGGATTTAGATAGTCTAGCACAATCTGGAATGTAACAGTAAAAAGCATTTAGTCATTTAGTAAGAAAAAGGTTAAAACTAGGAAATTGAAAATGGGTGACCCTGATGTAAACTTTCCAAAGAGGGTTTTTGCTAATCTAAATCCCTTTGGCAAAGTTGTGTGTATTGTGCTGTGTTGTACCCATTCTGCAAATCTGTGAGCAAATTATTCATTCATTTAGTCAATCAAATAATAAAGGTTTAGTCCGTTTCAGTAGAAGGAAGGAAACGGTTGAAATAGATGTCCCTTCCTTATTTGGTTAGAGATCGTGTTAAACCAATGAAAAATAGGGATCGGAGTCTCCTTCTGTGACATCACGGAGCGGAGACTCGACCACTGGGGGAGGGGTTTTGAGTCCTATAAATCTACCACAGGTTCGAGACATGAGACACGCACGGAGACGAGAACACCACGAGGACGCACGGAGAAAGCAGCTTGAGAAGACCTCACCAGCGCTGAAAACCTATCCAATCGAGACGTGCTGCAGATGCTGTTATAGAATAAGAAAAGTTAAACGAGAACTTTAAGCTGTCTTTGGATCTTCCAATAAACGACAGCCGACTGTCATTGTACCTTAGCGCCTGGCTCCGACTCCATCTCATTTTATAAGAATTGAACTAAAAACGTGTGAGTACAACAGCAGAGATACTAGAAAGAGATCCACTATACGATCAGTTATTTAGAAATACGTCAATCTGGAGCCGTTTTCCTAAACTGAAAAATCCACTATACCATCTTTCGAAGACAAGATCTCTCAACTGGCAGAGCAACAACGTTTTCAACGACTGTCTACACTCTACACAACGGATATCCAAACACCGGCAGAGAGTAAACGGTAAGTTGCAAACAGGGGAGATGGGTTTAGAAAGATGGAGTTTGGGCAGCTGTGAATCGTGGGTTGTGACGGAGCGGATAATGACATCAGAGCGGCCGAGATTTGGTTCCAGTTCTCACAAGACTGACTGGTTTCGGCCATCTGATGAAGAGTTAAACGCTGGAAACAGAGGAGGGGACGCGGGCAGTTGGAACAGGACGCAATCATAAATGTAATAGACTAGATTGTGTTCGTTCGGCCGCGTCGTCAGAAAGGTAAATTGCTTTTTCCGTGCTATCAATCACGAACTTCACTCTTAGAATCGGCACGCATGTACGGACGAGTTTAAAAAGACGTTTTGAGACGGATCTGATATATGGTGGCCCGACGTAATCTGCTTATAGAATTCGCCAATTTGTACGGATTCATAGGAAGACATTTGGTCGATTGAGGGAGAGACGTGTAGTCTCCTCAACGATGCTTGAATGTCAAAGATAGAGAGGTTGGGAAGAGGGTTGGTGGGGGTAAAAAGTAAAAAGTAAGCCTTGGGATGAAGCACTTGTGGAAACTGCGCTTAAAATAAAATTAAAAGAAAGGCACTTAGAAGCATTATGAGTTAGTATATAAAGCACTGTTTAGTAGCGGGGCTAATAAAGACCTGTGTAGAAATGTATAAAAATATGGGTAAGGGATGTAAATTGAGATATGCATTAATTCGGTGTGATAGGAGGCTGATGCGCCAGCTTAACATTAGCGTCGCGAGGTGCGGCGGAAACCGTGATAAAAGTTGCCGTTGGAACCCGTGAGCTAATGTTATGCTGAAGCAGGCTGGATACATGCTAAAGCTAGGCTACAAGCTAACGGGTGATGCTGGGAGCCGGTGGAGCTTATAGCATCGTGTCGGGTGGCTGGAAAGCTACCGGGCAGGGCTACATGCTGTATTGAGCTGCCCAGGGCTGAAGGTTATTATAATGTTGGATGAGAGTATGTGTGTGATTGTGGCGTTGTATGAAAGAGAATGGGGATGAGTTGTTTAGGAGGTTAGGAATGAATGAATGAAACAGATAATTTTGTAAACAAATTAAGTCCCGTGACAAAGCCTCGCGTGTTGCTATTCTGGTGTCCAACGAGATCTCAGAAATGGCGGACGTGACGTAGTTTCGGGGATGACGTCTGCAGGAAGCTAGCCTGCAAGACGAACTACAATTCGGTGCAGGGGATTCTGGGTGTTGGGGTTAAAATTGAGAGGGCACGTGGGCTGGCGTGCTACGTAATGATGCACGTATTGTTAGAAGGTTGAGGGCGCCTCCTGCAGGATGTTTGGGGGTACTGTGGTGCAATAGAAGTGATGTGCGAAAAAAAATGCAGCAGGGGGCGATGTTGTCTTAGGAATTAATATAGCCTCTGTTGTGCCACGGTCCCCTTTGCTGTGAGGGGTGCTTTCAAATCTCCCTCATCTCCCTCCCTCCCTCCCTCCTTCTCTCTCCCCCCCTCCCTCCCTCCCTTCCCTCCCTCCCTCCCTCCTTTCCTTTCCTCTCCTCCCTCCCTCCCTCCTTCCCTCTTCTCCCTCCCTCCTCCCCCCCCTCCTCCCCTCCCTCCTTCCCTCTTCCCCCTCCCTCCCTCCTCCCTCCCTCTCCTCTCCTCTTCTCTCCCTTCCTCCCTCCCTCCCTCCCTCCTTCTCTCTCCCCCCCTCCCTCCCTCCCTCCCTCCTTTCCTTTCCTCTCCTCCCTCCCTCCCTCCTTCCCTCTTCTCCCTCCCTCCTCCCCCCCTCCTCCCCCCCCCTTCCCTCCCTCCTTCCCTCTTCTCCCTCCCTCCCTCCTCCCTCCCTCTCCTCTCCTCTTCTCTCCCTTCCTCCCTCCCTCCCTCCCTCCCTCCTCCCTCCCTTCTTCTCCCTTTCTCCTTTCCTTTCCCTCCCTGTCTCCCTCACTTCTCTCCCTCCCTCCGTTTCTCTCCCTTCCAATCTCCCTCACTTCTCTTTCCCTCCCTATGTGGTACAGTCAGCAGAGGTTTAGTGTGAACCCGCCTCCCCTCCATCCTCTCCTCCCCGATCCCTCCCTTCTCCCCCCCTCTCCTCTCCCTCCCCCCTCTCTCCTCTCCTCTTCCCTCCCTCCTTTCCTCCCTCCCTCCCTTCCTCCCTCCCTCTCTCCCTTCCTCCCTCCCTTTCCCTTCTTTCCCCAGGAGTACCCCCCCCCTACAGTGATGCACCCTTCCCCCCCTTTCCCTAGACGCCTCCCTCCCCTCCCTCCCTAGTGTATCGTTCCCTCATTTCCGTTTATGCTATGGTATGTGCCCCCCGCCCCGCTGTAGGATTGAGATATCAGTTCTCTCCGCCAGAGGGGTGAGACCCCGTGCGGAAATGGTGCGCTTTTTGCCCCCCGGCCCCCCGTCCCTTCCTTGTCTCTGGGTCCCTTTTGGGGGGATCCGGTCTGGGTTCTGTGACGCTGTAGGCAGGGTCTAGGGTGCTAACAGGGTTGGGGTGTTGAATGTGGGGATTAATTGGGCAATTAAGGTTGTCTAATGCTTGACTGATCTGACTATTGAAAGATGGTGAAAGGCCAGACGGTGGAACGGCGGCCTGCACCACAGGGCTGGTTCGCACGGACAATCGCAAGAATGAGGGGAACCAGTGCGCCATCTGCATCATCACAGATGACTCGGGGTGCCCTGGTCAGGTCAAAAAGACTTATGAGGGAACTTCAGGAGGTCAGACGTCTGGGTGGCAGTTTTATTACAGCAGAATTGGTTGGGGATGATCTGTTTAGCTGGGAGATTAGGTTGTTTCAGTTGGATGTGGACTCCTTGTTGTGGCAGGATATGAAGGAGGCTAAGACGGAGTTTATATTGTTGGGTGTCTCTTTTCCACAGGATTTTCCGTTCTCTCCGCCTTTTATGAGGGTACTCTCCCCGAAGTTAGAACATGGTTATGTGAGCAAGGGTGGGGTCATATGTATGGAATTATTGACACCAAGTGGTTGGTCTAGCGCTTATACCATGGAGGCTGTCGTGAGGCAATTTGCGACTAGTCTAGTGATGGGTCAGAGTCGCATGGTTAAGGGGGGAGAGGGAGCGGGAGGGGCGTCTTTGAGTCAGAAAGAGGCAGAGGCAGCCTTTAAAACACTGGTGGAGACCCATGATAGGTTTGGCTGGCGATCTCCACCAAAGTCGGAAGGTTAGGAGGCAACGCCGACCGCCATTTAGACATAGGTAGTGTTGTGGTATGTGGTGGTATTGTTGTTTCGGCCCCCCCTCTCGTCAGATATTTCTTCCCCCTCCCCTCCTGTCCTAGCTCCTTTCCGAGGTGCGTCACTCCCTCCCTAGTGGTGTACTCCCTCACGGGACGTTCCCTCCCTTCCGGTCTAGCATAAACGTGCTCTGGTCTAGACCGGATCTCCTCTCCTCTGGGGGAATTGGGTGTGCTCCCTCCCTCCCGGGCCTTTCCCAGTGTGTGTCCCCGGCCCGGGGGCGCCTTCCCACCCCCCCCTCTTCCACTCTCCTATTAGGGATATATTGGAGGGTTGGTTAGGGGGAAAAGTAGGAAGGGGTAAAATGTTGTATAGTGAACAGTTTGTAATAAGGGATGTTGTTGGTTGTTGTCTGTGGGGCGTTGCAGGGAGAGTGGGGAGACGCGCAGCAGGAGGAGGGAAGCAGAGATAACGCAGAGGAGTGCAGGCCGGTCCAAGGATGTTTGGTTTGTCTAGGCGTGCGGAGTGCGTGTTGGTTTTGGGCGCTCTGGTAACAGGTTGGTTGCTTGTTGTGGCGGGAGTTTTGTTTTATTTTTGGCCCCAGGCACCCGAACTTATAAATATAGACGTGGACAGGCGAGAATTGCGTGAGCCTCACACGAATATGTTTATAAAAATAGCAAGGGAGGTGGCGAAAAGTGCAAATAAAACTGATTGTTATGTGTGTGGCCTAGCGCCAGAGTCGTCTGCAGCCGGTTTGCCGTTGATGGCCCACCCAGTCACTGAGTGTCATAACTCTGTGCTGAGGGGTTTTAATCTACCTTTCCTATGTAAGGGTGTGAGTGAGGAGAGGCAAGAGGGGTATCATAAGGCAAAGGGTTTGTTAGGGGCAATGGCGGAGCAGGCTGTGTTGGATGTTACGCCTATTCCAGTGGCAGTTAGGCCAGAAGAGTTTACGAGGTGTGAGGACGGCGAAAATGGTAAATATATGGGCACGCTGGGAAATTGTGTAGGAGGGGTGAGCCTGGGGGCTGCGAAGGTGGCGGCACGGGCACCCCCAGGTACGTATTGGATTTGTGGGGACAATGCATATGCAGCGTTACCGGCAGGTTGGAAAGGAAGGTGTGCGTTGGGATATCTGGTACCGGCGATGAGGATAACTGATGTTTTGCCGACGCACCCTAGGGCTAGGAAGGCGCGAGCTGTGAGTGCGGATCATTTTTTTAGGGTGGCACTTCCTGCGTATGGGACATATGCTAATTGGCAGGAGATTGATCACTTGGCTGCATTGTTTGAAGAGATGACGATCACAACAACTAAGGGGTTTAGCCTAGAGAATGAGGAGATGCGGTCGTTGAGATTAATGGAGATGCAGACAAGGGCGGCAATGGATTTTTTGTTGTCAGCTTCAGGGGGTACGTGTGCGTTGATTGGTCAGGAATGCTGTACATATGTGCCAGCAAATGATGAGATAGGGATGCCAGATGTGATAGAACATTTGAAGAACATTACGAGGGATCTCCATGAGACTCGGGAGACATCGTGGGAAGATTGGGGTCAGGAGCAGATGGGGTATATAGGTTGGGTGATAGTTAAGTACGTTCTCTGTGCAGTAGTGATATTTGTGATATTGGTCGTGTGTGTGTCGGTGATTAGAGCATGCTTTGGGTATCTGATTAGGACTCTCTGCGCAGCCGGTCCGGCGGTGGAGAAGTCACTCCGCTCGGCTGCACCTGTTATGACTAGGATAATGGCGGTGAAGGAGGATGACGAAGGGGGCCGAGCGGGGGTGGGCGTTCCGTTGGTGCAAAGGTACCATGAGTACGCCCTGTCTGTCGCTTTTTGATCTGGGCTGCTGGACAGTCTGGGTCGAGGGGTGAGGGATGGGGTGTGCATGGGGTATGATATTGGGGGACGTGCCTGGGGATATTGTAAAGATAATGTTGTTTTTGTGAATGAGTTTTGTTTCCATAAGTAGGTACAAGGAGGAGGACTGTGTTGAGTTGTTAGGTCCCTGGGGTCTGGTGCTGAGTCTGTACGGTTATGCATGATCGTTTAGCAGAGCACTGGGCTTCCTGGGGTAAGTGACAAGAAGGGGTGCCTGGGCGTTAACTACCTTGTACCTGTGGTGAGGTTATCCTGTCCTCTGTGGGGAGTCTGTAATGGACGCTTCGGAAAACAGAGGGTGGGGCCTCGCGGCGTGCAGGGAGTGATGTCGGATGTGCGTAAAAACAAAGTTAGTGGACACGTGTCTGAGGAGGACAAATGTCCACTGGGGGGAAGTAGTATTGAAAAATGGGAACAAGATGATTGAATGAAATGTAATAAGGGCTGAGACACTAATCAAAAACTTTGTGATTTTCGAGGTGAAACAGAACATTGGAGCGGGAGAACGGGGAAAACATCGGAAAGCGGATATTCAACGAAGGAGGAGTCAACATAGAAGCGGAAATAAGGGAGTAGACACCGAAAACGCAAACACCACTGTCAATCACAACATCTCTCAGAAATTTGAAAAAATTGTATGAGTTAAGTAAATGATTATTCATACTGTTGATAACCAATCTCTCAAAAATTAGATGTGGTATGAATATTAGATAGAAGATATATTCATACTGGAAAAACGGAGTAAAGTGAAATTCCAGTTGAAAAATTAAAAAGAACTGTTGTATTTTGTGCTCTATTTTTTCAGCAGTTCTGCCAGGCAACAAGGGCACCACAAGTCAGGTAAGACTACAGATCACCAGTGAAAAGGGAAAGGAGAGAATAGACAGGGCTACAGGTACCGTTAGCGGTTGTTCGAGTAGGAGATAGTCACACAAGCATAGACACCTACACTTAGACAGGAAATACAAAGATCACTCTTGCCTGCTGCCATTTTTAAAAAATAAAATAAAGTACATGAGAAGAAGAAACGCATATAGAAAAATGACAACGGAGGCGAGTAAAGATGTGAGTACACCAATTGGTTGGATGGAGGATACCCCGATACAAGTGCTTGCTAAAAATAATCCTTACACAGAGGACAATCCTTACTATGTGGAAAGACTTATTGAATTATCAGAGAAATGGAATAAAAGATGGCCACACATCACCAAACCCTGGCCTATTGAGGGCTCTTTTGATTTAGAAATAATATCAGATCTGCATGCTCTAATTAGGACATATAGAACGGGAGAGGAAAAAGTGGGAAAGCTGACAAAGAGAGGGAAAAAACGCATGTTAGAAATGGACACCTTATCAAAATTCGCTCGGGAAGCTGAGAGAAGGAAGAGTATGGTTGAGGACAGTTCGACTGTCAATAAGGAGGCCCTGCCGACAGAGGAGCTAGCTCCCATTCTGATCACTCCCCTGGCCCCTAAAAGGACAATAGTCATCTCCCAAAAAGCACCTGAGGTAATTATAGCACCTCCACCATATGCCAGCAGGAATAGGGAACCAATCTACCCTATCCTGCCTATAATAGACATGGATAGCCAATACGAGATAACCAATAATAGCGGCAGTAGAACAGAGATGGGACGGGCAGTGACAACAATCACCCTAACACCTGAAGTAGACGAAACGGACCAGGAGAGAAGAAGGGAGCGAGACGTTCAGTCCCACAGTATTCCTTATCCCAGGGCGGCGGAGAGATATCGAGACGAAGAGAGACATCGAGGCATATATACACCACTCAGTTCCGCAGCCAAAGAAATTCTCTGGGCAGAAGGAGAGGGACGTCGAAGCGATGACATCAGGGAGATAGACGACAAAATAGATAGTCTATACGTCAGGAGTCGCAGCCACAGAGGAGACTATCCCCGGGAGAGGTCAAGACAAGCTCCCAGCTATCGCCGGTCCTATTCCCCCGAAGGCCGCGAATACTGGGAAGACACAGAGGACGAGGACCAGATGTGGGAGCCCCAGAACAAGTATCAGGAGAAAGACAGAGAACGAGAGGAAGAGGAGAGAAGGGAGAGACTCATCAAAGGAGTGACGCCGAAGACCTTACCTGCTCCAAAATTCACTACAACACTCTCCGTGCCCTCACCTTCCCTCGAAGGAAGCAACCGGCGGATGAAACTGACGGCTACCATGGAGGAATTAAAGCGACGACATCATGGGATGAATAAGGAAAACCGAGAGATGGAAGCACAGATACAGGCCTACCAAGAGGAAAAAGACACTGATTCCGAGGGATACCGAGCAATCGCCGAACGCTGGAGAAGGGGCACCGACGCACGAACAGAATTGGAAGACCAAATGAGAGAAGCAAGAGATGAAATCAAAGCGTTGAAAAGGGCGGAAGAAAAAAGAGTGACCAGATCCAGTACCCGAGAGCCTACGGTCAACATACAACCCTTGATGATAAGACATCAGGGATTGGAGTACCAGCCATGGAATGCTTCAGACATGTCCCAAATATCGGAGAAGTTGCCCTCCCTCCAGAATGGGGCTTTTCCATGGATTGCCAAGCTGGAGGAAATAATGGTAGGCCAACAGCTGGCTATCGGCGATGTCAAGCGACTACTCTCTCACAAAATAGGAGTCGCTGGCATGGAAGAACTACTAACCAAGGCTGCCTTGGTGCGGTATGTGGTGTCTGGAGCCCACGACCAAGACCTCTTCGCCGCTCACCGAGGAGCACTGTGGCGGGTCCTGCGAGAGACCTATCACACCCTGATGCATCCAGATAAGATCCACATTGGTGCGTTGGGACCTGATACCCCCCCCAGAGAGTATGTGGCACAAGCCTACGCCACCTGGAGAGACATGACCGGCCAAGACCCTGCACAAAATCCAATGGGAGAGGCGATGCTAAGAGAGAAAATACAGAAGGGCCTCTCCAATGAGGTGAGACAGAAACTGAACGAAGTGGTGTGCCTGGGAAGCCTTCCGTTAAATGCATACCTGGAGAACGTGAGCCATCAAGTGGAGCTGCACAGGAAGAAGGAACAACAGGCCAAAGACAAAGAAACGGCAAGTCAGCGAAAGCTCATGTACCAACAGCCGGTCGAGGCAGTCAAGATGGTAGAGTACCTCCAAGCCCTGGTACAAGCCACACCGCCCAGAGCCGAGACGGGGAATAGTGGACAACTGAACAACCAGGAAACAGCACAGCCCACCAAACAGGAAGCACCGGCACCCACTCAACAACCAAATCAGAGGGGATCAAACGGGCAGTCACGACGAGGAAATGGACAGCAAAGAAGTGGACCCCTGGAATGGCCAGCGTCAGCGGAGTGTTGGCATTGTGGAGAAATCGGACATTTCGCCCGGAACTGTCCGATGGCTGGTTGGCGAAGCCAAGGACCCAGCAGCAGGGGTCGAGGAAATAACAGAGGAGGTGGTCGAAGAGGTTATGGCCGATCCCAGGAGCAGTGGTACGGACTCAACCAATACCAGAACCAATACCAGAACCAAGACCAGATGCAAGACCAGAACCAGCAACAGAACAGGGGCCCAGTGAATCCGTCCAGAGGGCCGGAACAGGAGTTCTGACGAGGCCCAGAGAGTTCAATGGGGGGGTGCCAGCTGTCATTGTCACACTTAAGGGAGGAACCGATAGTGCACGTAGCGGTGAATAATAAATCTGTCAGGATGATGGCAGACACCGGGGCGGCGTACACTGTGGTCCAACCTAAAGATGCGACACACCTGCCCATGTCCAGTCGATATGTACGGACCATTGGATTTGAAGGGATAAAAAAGCTGATTCCAGTGACAGAGCCTGTCACCCTGAAGTACAGAGGCAAAGAGGCGACGGTTTCCATCTTGGTCTCCGACACCGCACCCATTGGCTTACTGGGCAGAGACGGCCTTGGTATGTTGGGGATGAACATTCTATGCACGCCGGATGGTTGTGTGATCGACGTCCCAGAAGACCAATACTACGAAATGATGCAAAGAACAGACCCCCGACCCCCGGAAGTATACTGGTTGGGGAACCTAAGCCAGGAGTTGCTCGGACCAGCGTTGGAATGGGAGACCTTCATCACCGCCAATATGCCATCGGCGAGGAACCCAGAGACACCATACCACTGCACTCTACAATACTATAAAGATGCGGATGAAAGCCGAGGAGTGGATGAGAAATCAACCAGAGGAGGTGCAGCTCAACGCCACCAGCATAGTGATGGGTCCCCAAGGAGCAGCAATACGGCTTGCACGAAGCAACTATCTACAAAAGGAACACGAGATCACAGACAGCGTTCCCCACGTGACGCTAAAAGTGACCGACTCGTGCGACCAACAACACATCGGAAGGATGATGAAAGAGGCAGAAGGAATAAAGTTCGAACAGACGACGGAGAACCGACTCATATGGATAAGCCCGGACAAACGGTTCATCAAGATAATGATTCAAGGCACAGGGATGGGACGTCCCCAGACGGTGCAGCTGTCACAGGAGACAGTAGAAGAAACCCCCCAGAAATTGAGCCTCCAGGAGGAGATGATGGGGGCCATACCAGAAGTGCTGTGGTCAAAACATAGCACCGACATTGGACTGATCAAATCTGCTCAACCAGTGAGGGTGGAGCTTAGACCGGGAGCAACCCTGCCCTGGAAAAGTCAGTACCCACTGAAGGAAAAAGCGGTGGCCGGAATTGAGCCACAAATCAAAGGACTTCTAGAAGCCGGAGTACTACGAAAGACAAAGAGCCCCAAGAGCAACACGCCGTTGCTGCCAGTGGAGAAACCTGACACCTCGTACCGTCTGGTACACGACTTGAGGGCCGTCAATGAGGTTTTAATTGACTATCCCGCCGATGTCCCAGATCCCCACACACTACTGACATTCATCCCGCCGCAAGCTGAGTATTTTACGGTTATAGATTTGTGTAGCGCCTATTTTAGCGTACCTTTGAGCAAAGAGTGCCAGCATTTTTTTGGTTTTACCTATAAGAATGAGCATTATGAGTACACTAGGCTCCCACAGGGATTAAAGCATTCCCCACACATCTTTAACAAGATCTTGAGAGAGGATCTGGACGGGTTGGACCTGAGATTAAAATCCAGAGTCATTCAGTATATGGATGATATTATCTTGTGTGCCGACGATCAGACAACGTGTGGAAATGACCCAAGGAATCTATTGAACTATTGCAACTACTAGCAGAGAAGGGACACAAGGTGTCTTTGAAAAAATTGCAGTACTGTCAACCTAAAGTAGCATATCTAGGTCAAACGATTTCAAAAGGCCATCGAGCTATTACAGAGGAACATTTGGTGGCTATTAAGAAAGCTCCAAAGCCAGTGACTGTAAGACAGATGATGATGTTTTTGGGAATCGTCGGGTATAGTTCCACTTGGGTGGAGAATTATACAGAACTAGTAGGGCCTTTAAGAGCTATGATAAAAGTTTGCGGAAATGATAAGTTGAGTGCTAAAGTAACCTGGACTGAGGAGGGCCTAAGGGCATTTGAGACCATAAAGACCCGTATGTTAGCTGCCCCGGCCTTGACTTTGCCTGATTATACCAAGCAGTTCATACTGTATGTCTCTTCCTCTTCAGATCAGAGGTATGCATGCGCAGTACTGGCACAAAACACCGGAGTGGGGATCCATCCACAACCAATAGGATACTACTCCATCGCCTATTCAGAGGTGGAAATGGGAATGCCTCCGTGCTACCGAGATTGCGCCGGAGTCTTCCTGATGTACGAGAAAGCTGCAAGTATCATGATGGGGTATCCAGTCAATATTATGGTAGGACATGCGATCCAAAATTTGTTGGAATCTGGTAAATCTGCACTAACGATACCCCGTCTGAAAAACTATTACAGGATTTTGGAACAGGAAGATGTTACTTTGACTAGGTGTTCCACAGTGAACCCAGCGCAGACCCTTCCTAAGCCTGAGGATGGAGAACCTCACGACTGTGTGGAACAAGCTGAGAGGTACTCCAGACTTAGAGCTGACTTGCAGGCTTTCCCGTTTAGCAGTCCTGATTTGGAACTTTGGACAGATGGCTCATGTTACAGAGTTGGAGAGGACCTAAAAGCAGGTTACTCTGTAGTAAAATCACAAGGTGATGGGTTCGTCGTAGAAAAGGCCGAAGCCTTGACGCAACCCTGTTCAGCTCAGCTGGCGGAACTAGTCGCTCTGACTGAAGCGTGCAAAATGGCAGAAGGTAAGAGCTGTAATATCTTTACGGATAGTAGCTACGCACAAAATATAGCTTTTCTCTACGGAGCGGTGTGGAAAGGGCGAGGTTTTAAGAGAGCAGATGGTACCGCCATAAGACACTGTAGTCAGATAACCGATTTGTTGGAAGCAATAATGAAACCCAAACAAATTGCGATTATCAAATGTGCTGCCCATCAGTCTGATGAGTCTAAAGTGACCAGAGGTAACAACATGGCGGATGTCGCTGCCAAGCAAGTGACAGGTGCGGACAGAGCAGGTAAGGTATTGGTTATCACACATGAGGTGGAGTTGGAAGATAAGATTACTTACAAAGATGTTTTGACCTTTCAGGAAGAGGCGAGTCAGGTGGAGAGAAATCTCTGGTCAGCAAGAGGGGCTAGTAGGGATGGGACAGGTTTGTGGCGGAACCATGAAGGACTTGTGGTTGCACCAACTGGCCTGGTCGGACTGCTGATCCAAACTGCGCATGAGTTCTGTCATGCCCACCGGAGAGAGGTGAGTAGGAAAATTGAGGAGTATGGGTTTTGGGCGCCAAACCTGCTACGGCAGATTGATTGTGTAATAAGTAGATGTGCAATTTGCTTGAAGAACAATGCACGCAGAGGGATCGTTGTGTCTCCGGGACACATCCCCACCCCAAATGGCCCAATGAGAGAACTTGTGATTGACTATGTAGACCGATTAACCAAAAAAGGTACATTCTTGTCGTGGTGTGTCGATTTTCAAAGTGGGTGGAGGCTTGTGCGACTAAACATAAGGATGCTGCCTCAGTGGCTAAGTTCTTATGCCGTGATATAATAAGCCGTTACGGAATTCCCGATAAAATCGCGTTGGATAATGGAAAAGAGTTTGTGGACAAAACAGTACGTTTAGTACTCCAACAGATGGGGATAAAACAGCGTTTCGGGTCCGTTTACCACCCTCAGAGCCAGGGGGCTGTGGAACGCATGAACGGGGTACTTAAGAACAAATTGGTTAAGATCTGTCAACACACCGGTCTAAACTGGCTGAGCGCGTTACCGTTAGCATTAATGGCTTGTAGATCTAGCGAGATCCGGGGCCTGCGTTTAACTCCGCACGAAATGTTGTTTGGCCGATGTATGGTTGTGCCCGGATTGCGCGCAGCAGGAAAAGGTCCGAGTTTGGATATTCTAGACCACGAGATGCGTGAGTACGTGAAGTACATGTCAAAGCTCCACGGGGCAATCTATGATTATGTCTCTAGTAAACGAGAGACAGAGGAGGAGGAGGATAGGCGGAATGTTCCCCAGATAGTACCAGGGGACTACGTTTATGTTAAAGTGTTCAGACGCAAGTGGTATGGAGCGCGGCGGGAAGGACCGTACGAGGTCGTAAGAGCTACGGAAAGAGCGCTACAGGTAAAAGGATCTTCAATGTGGTTTCACCTTTCGCATTGCGTAAAAGCCCTGCAAGATGGGCAAGAATTGGAATCAAGAACAGGAGGAAAGGCACGACGAAGGGGAGAATGAAGACGATTATGGGGAACCAGACAGAGGCGAACATGATGGTCCCTCTAGGGGAAATGAAGGATTTTTGCAGGAACCAGACAGAGGAGATCATGAATTGGAATTGGAAAATGATGATTTTTCCTCTGTGGATTTTGGCGGAGTACCAACAGCGGAACCAAGGACGTTGGAGGAGAGAGCGATTAGCGCAACTGCAACGAAAGAGACACGGCCAAAAAGGGTTATTAATAGACCTCAGAGGTTTCAGTGAGGATAACTGGTAGAATTGCAGCTAAGAGGAAATAGACCTCAGAAGGTCTTTTGCGAAGGAGAAATTTAGTTTTTATATGTTTATGGTTTAAGTCTCCTTCGGGGTTTTTATTAGAAATGTTAGTCTTCTATTTGTGTGAAGTAGAATCTTTTCTTGCAGAGGCCATTACACAAATAGACACAGGTGGTAAGTAAGGACATGGATAAATATAGTCGTAAACAAAAAGAAACTGAGAATGGTACGATCATCTCTTTGCATAGAGAGACGGACCTAGACTGGATGTCATAATAATAACTGATAATGTGTATAACTGTGCAAGAAGAAGAGGTAAGTGAAATTTTGGATTTTTTGAATTTTTGAAAATTTTGAAAAATTGTTTATATTTTATGGAAATTATATCATTTTTGATTTTGGAAATTTACTGGTTACATAATGAGGGTAGACCCCTCAGAGAAGGGATTGTCGTAAATTAATTGAATCAAAAAAGTATGGTACAAGTAAGGTTAGGGTTTTAAGGAGACACAGGGTCATAGCTAAAGAGGAAGGGCGCTCGAGTCAAAAGCAAACAGCAAGGAATGCATTTTGGTTAATGGTTGAAATGACTGTGTCCCCACATCCCCCCTGGCGAGGTTAGTAACGCCATAAAAACCTACCCCTCCGACACCAGGAGGAGGGGTTGGTGTATTTTAGGGTAGAAACAGACCAAACCATGGTGCTATTCTCCTCTGGTGACAGTTTAAGTCTTCTGCCAGGAAGACAGATAAGATGGTTACAGGGTCGCATTCCTTAGAAAGACAGTTGGTGGTTTAGATGTGAGTAGGAGATAGAAGGCCAGGAGGAAATAACTTAGCAGCTGGTCCAAAACAGTTAATGACTTAAAAATGCAGAAAGTTAAGACTCTAAAATAAGCAAGTTATTAAGCAACAGATAACTATAGGAGACAAATCAAGAAAGTACAAGCACAATGACACTAAAAAGGAGACTAATTGATCACTGAGAAGTGTAATAACCAGAATTCTAGTTAATTTAGGACTAATAGTTAAAGACCATTACCAGCGAGAGACTAAATTAAATAACACAGGATTTAGAACTTAAATTAAGACAAAGTAAGATTAAAACAACTATTATCTTTTCTCCTGATACATTAATTAGATATGGAGTTTTGCATCAAACATTATACAGGTTGTTATAAGGAAACTGTGGCCACAATGATCTAAATCTGAATTATACTATAGGATTTAGATAGTCTAGCACAATCTGGAATGTAACAGTAAAAAGCATTTAGTCATTTAGTAAGAAAAAGGTTAAAACTAGGAAATTGAAAATGGGTGACCCTGATGTAAACTTTCCAAAGAGGGTTTTTGCTAATCTAAATCCCTTTGGCAAAGTTGTGTGTATTGTGCTGTGTTGTACCCATTCTGCAAATCTGTGAGCAAATTATTCATTCATTTAGTCAATCAAATAATAAAGGTTTAGTCCGTTTCAGTAGAAGGAAGGAAACGGTTGAAATAGATGTCCCTTCCTTATTTGGTTAGAGATCGTGTTAAACCAATGAAAAATAGGGATCGGAGTCTCCTTCTGTGACATCACGGAGCGGAGACTCGACCACTGGGGGAGGGGTTTTGAGTCCTATAAATCTACCACAGGTTCGAGACATGAGACACGCACGGAGACGAGAACACCACGAGGACGCACGGAGAAAGCAGCTTGAGAAGACCTCACCAGCGCTGAAAACCTATCCAATCGAGACGTGCTGCAGATGCTGTTATAGAATAAGAAAAGTTAAACGAGAACTTTAAGCTGTCTTTGGATCTTCCAATAAACGACAGCCGACTGTCATTGTACCTTAGCGCCTGGCTCCGACTCCATCTCATTTTATAAGAATTGAACTAAAAACGTGTGAGTACAACAGCAGAGATACTAGAAAGAGATCCACTATACGATCAGTTATTTAGAAATACACGTCACCTTCCCAGTGAGTTTTATGACAACTTCATGTTGTTTTCAGTGGCCATGTATTTGTTTTTGTCTCCTGGAACTTCTGGCCAAATGGTTGAATTTGCACATAGATTAATGATATCCTTTGTGGGCCACTTTGGACAGTTGTATGGTACGGGTGAGATTGTGTTCAGTGTCCACCAGCTTATAAATTTAGCAGATGAATACAAACAATTTGGACCTTTAGATAATGTTTCAGGGTTCCCTTTTGAGAATTATCTTGGCCAAATAAAGCATCTTTTACGCAAGCCACACCAACCTCTACAACAGGTAGTCAAAAGGCTGTCAGAAATGCCACATGTTGAGGTTCCATTAGCAACAGATCAACCAGTTTTAAAGCACATTCATACTGATGGTCCACTTCCTCAACATTTCAGTGTTGCTCTACAGTACACAAAGGTCTCCAGTTGTCGTTTTACCTTGTCTACAAAGCAGGGGGATAATTGTATTCAGGTGGGAGATACAATTGCAGTAGTGCAGAATATAGTCCAGGAAGAAGGTGAGGTCTATGTGATCTACAGAAAGTTCAGACACCAAGAATTATATTACACTTATCCCTGCGAGTCCTCCCTCATAGGTACATACAAGGTTAGAGAGTTGTGTGATGAGATCGGGGTTGGTAAAATTAGCTTTATTAAACGTAAATGTGTTCTGTATCCAGAGGGAAATAGCCTCATAGCTATTCCAATAGCTCATCTGCAGTAGACATCTTATGATTCATGTTTTTGTCATTATAATTTTTTTATCATTAATATTATAATTTAATTTATTGTACACAGAATGGAAAGTGAGGTGGTGCTCTGGGGCGTTGTACTGTTTCCAAATGGCGGAACTGCAACAGTTCTTTCCAGCTGGTTCAATCCAACGGAAGGTACATTATTATGGCCCCCAAAAAACACAAATTATTCAAAGGCCCTTAAAGAAAACATGATGCCCTGTGAAGGATGGACCACATATGACAAAATTCGGCTCTTAATTACTTGTGGTAAGTATAGTCACTGCTATTGTCTGATGTGAATTGTTCCTCATACTTCTTATTAATGTCATGCTGTATTTTCTGCTTGTTCTTTTACAGACTCATTTGTAAAGGCCAAGCAACATGAAGACAAGTACGTGACTACTGGATGTCTAACCACTGATTTGGAATCTGAAGAGGAAGCAGATGTACGTCGGAAAAGAAGAGCAAGGTACAGTTGAATTCCTCGTGATCGTTTTTGGTTAAACAGAAATGGGCCATGGGCTGGCTCCTGAACAGTGTCTCAAGGATTGCTCAATTAATTGAATTATCCTGGGAGCCTGGGAATGTTAAATGTTTTTTTTTTAGGACAAATCATATGCACGCAGTGGAGTCAGATGAAGAGCCAGACAGCAGGGTGACGCGAAGATATGCCAAGCCACCTGATGTTCATTTCCCAGGTATAGTGGTGACACTTGTCAGTTATGACACTAACTGCTACACCTACTTTAAGTATTGCCATGTATAATTCCATTTATTTATTAATACAGTGCAGCCAGAATCCAGCCAGTACCCCTCGGTGCCAACATCAAATGCAAGCAGTGGTATGTCATTATTTACTAACATAGCAGAACAAAATGTAGTTGCATGAGAGCTTTACAAGCATTTAGTTCCTCTGTCAATACATCCAAACATATCAGTCAGGTTATGTGTTCAAAAGTTACAGTGTCCACTATTCATGTCTTGTGTTCCCTTCTTTTAGTCTCTGGAGGAAGCTGCTCGGTCTCTGGAGGAAGCTGCTCGGAGAATAACCAGCCTAATAATGGTAAGTGAATCACTTCACACTACTAAGTCAGGGTGGAGCCGGTGGACAGATTGTAAATGTGCTTTTGATAGCATTCATTGTTCATGTTTTGTTGTGTTCTCTCATTTTAGGCTTTGGTGGAAGCTTCTTGGCACAGTTGGTGTCAATGGACCACTGCAATGATGGTAAGTAGATTAATAAACTAGATATAGCTATGTGATTCTCTCAGCCACTCTTGTGTCTCCAGTCTGTTTCAATAGGTGGCGGTTGGATTACTAGTCCTGCCTTACTGGATACCTTACTGACTGGAAATGTTAGTTAAATGGGTGGAAATGTAAAGTTGAGTGCATATATGAGTAGCTTATTCAGTGTCTCACTATTTTGCAATGAGCTGTTAATGTTGGCATGATATTATATGAGAACTTGTATTTTACAGTGACTAATTACGGTTATTTTAATCCATTTCAGGAGGGAACCACACTGGACAAGTAAGGAATGGTATGTCTTTTGCTTGCTACTGTATATGGTGCTCATTGATACTTTGATGGTGCTTACCTTATTTTGTTAATTCTGTCGCTCTTTCTCTAGGAAAGCCAATGTATAACTCCAGCCCCTACCACACTGTGCCATCAGAGCGAGCAAGGAATGGTATGCATTTCTCATCTTAAATGTTGGTTTTTTGGGTAAAATTCCATAATTCGTGTTCAATGTAAACAATGATGTGTGTCCTTTATTCTCTTTCTATTAGACTTCAATGCCAACTATAGCCGTGGCTCCAGATCAGCTGACTTCAACTCACATCGCCTGGGTAAAGATGCCTATATTCCACTTTACCCCCCGCCTCCCTCATACACAATGACCTAATGTGCAATGCTGATGCCATGTTGATTTCTTCAGCTTCAGCTCCTGAAACGCCGCGGGGAAGATTCCATGGAGAGCCCAGTCAAATGTTACAAGGCAAGTATCATTTTCTGATGCATTGAGAAACATATGTCCCTTGTGACTTTACAGTCTTTGTCACTTTTTTTTTTCATGTAATTTGTCATGGTGTTTATAGGCTTAATATTTAAGCACTTAATGGTTACTATAAGTTAGGGGTGCAAAGACTTAAGCGTCACATTTAAATGTAAATAGTAACGTTGTTGTCATGTGATGATCCCTTTAATTAGACGTGATTTGAATGTGCTGAAGGCCCTTATTGCTTAGTGTCATTCTAAATGATTGAAATGGTGAATCTATCCTTGAAATTTAATGTAAAACCAATTGTTTTTCTTCAAGACCTTGCTGCCAACAAAAACACCAGGATGCTTGCAGAGCTACTCGTGGAGGTGAAGCAAATTTCACATGACGTTCAGTTTCTGAAGACTGAAATGGCTAAATCCACCTTTAACGATCACGGAGCTGGACCTGAATCACAGAGAGAAGAGAACTTCCCCATCGTGCTGCCACTCACCAATGAGGAGCAGTTTGATGAGGCTGAAGCTGCACTGAAGGACGAAACAGTCCGTCGAAAGATGGTGAACATTTTTGTATTTTGTTAAACATTTATTGTTTGAAATCTAAGTGTTTATAATGTCTGAATTGTAGGAGTGGAGGCATTTATTTAGTTTTTTGCTTGGATGTGTGCTTGGCATAGAAATATTGTGAAAATAGCCTTGCAATGATATGCGGGATGATATTTATTTCTTAGTCAATATTTGACAATTCATTTAGCTAATTTGTTTATAACATTTATCTCCAGCATCTCTGGTTGCAGCTGTCGCGTGCATGCGTGTGTGCATATGTTTAGCCCCTAGTTTAGCCTCCAGGACCACCCCCTAATTTAGCCTCCAGGACCACCCCCTAGTTGAGACTCAGCCCCCCTCAGGACCACCCCCTAGTTTAGACTCAGCCCCCCTCAGGACCACCCCCTAGTTTAGACTCAGCCCCCCTCAGGACCACCCCTAGTTTAGACTCAGCCCCCCTCCAGACCACCCCCTAGTTGAGACTCAGCCCCCCTCAGGACCACCCCCTAGTTTAGACTCAGCCCCCCTCAGGACCACCCCCTAGTTTAGACTCAGCCCCCCTCAGGACCACCCCCTAGTTTAGACTCAGCCCCCCTCCAGACCACCCCTAGTTGAGACTCAGCCCCCCTCAGGACCACCCCCTAGTTTAGACTCAGCCCCCCTCAGGACCACCCCCTAGTTTAGACTCAGCCCCCCTCCAGACCACCCCTAGTTGAGACTCAGCCCCCCTCAGGACCACCCCTAGTTGAGACTCAGCCCCCCTCAGGACCACCCCCTAGTTTAGACTCAGCCCCCCTCAGGACCACCCCCTAGTTTAGACTCAGCCCCCCTCCAGACCACCCCTAGTTGAGACTCAGCCCCCCTCAGGACCACCCCCTACTTTAGACTCAGCCCCCCTCAGGACCACCCCCTAGTTTAGACTCAGCCCCCCTCAGGACCACCCCCTAGTTTAGACTCAGCCCCCCTCCAGACCACCCCTAGTTGAGACTCAGCCCCCCTCAGGACCACCCCTAGTTGAGACTCAGCCCCCCTCAGGACCACCCCCTAGTTTAGACTCAGCCCCCCTCAGGACCACCCCCTAGTTTAGACTCAGCCCCCCTCCAGACCACCCCTAGTTGAGACTCAGCCCCCCTCAGGACCACCCCCTAGTTTAGACTCAGCCCCCCTCAGGACCACCCCCTAGTTTAGACTCAGCCCCCCTCAGGACCACCCCCTAGTTTAGACTCAGCCCCCCTCCAGACCACCCCTAGTTGAGACTCAGCCCCCCTCAGGACCACCCCCTAGTTTAGACTCAGCCCCCCTCAGGACCACCCCCTAGTTTAGACTCAGCCCCCCTCAGGACCACCCCCTAGTTTAGACTCAGCCCCCCTCCAGACCTTAGTGTGACGATGTACCTTGGCACGCTGGCACGCCACACAGGAGGCCGCCCATACTTTGACGTCCTTCCTAAGGCCCGGCCAGACGAACTTGGCCCCTACCAACTTGACCGACGCCTTTACCCCAGGGTGTGAAAGGGCATGAATGGTGTCAAATACCCGGCGGCGCCAGTCAGTTGGAACCATGGGGCGGGGCTGGCCAGTGGAGACGTCACAGAGGAGCGTGGCGCCGCTGTCGTGAAACACCACATCCTCAAGTCGAAGTCCTGTCACAGCCGTCCTGAACGCCTGAAGGTCTGAGTCGGTGAGCTGGTCAGCAGCCATGGCAGCATAGTCGATGCCCGGGTGCACAGGGCTGACGTGCGCCCGGGAGAGGCAGTCTGCCACCTGAAATGCTAATTGTTGGTTTTGCATGCTTATTCAAGTTCAGAAGGTTGTCAGTAGTCGGTAGTCTGAATGGAGTGATGATTAATGATGGATTAATGGATGCTATTTATAGTGTGGATGTGAATATATTATATAGATGTACATCTCTAATGTGTCTCTATAATACTCTGAAGTATTATACTTAGTTTAGCAATAGGTAAAAGTGTTTTTAGATAGATTTAACTTTTAGATTTGATTCTGTGTTGGAATTTTGGAAAACAACACTTCCTGGAAGATTCTATAGGGGTTCAAGGTTCAGAGTTCTGTATGAATATTTTCAATAACTGTTATTATTCGGTCATTTTTGTATGGGAGAGTCAGCTGAATGTCAGCTGATCTGGAGCCACGTGCGTAGTTGGCATCGAAGTCTAATAGAAAGAGAAGGGACACGCATCATTAAATAGTTTCAATGGTGCCACCCTGATAAAATAAAAAAGCTACTGTACATTACAGTAGATTTCATTATCTGTTCTCATGCACGCCTGGTGATACTAAATCCAAATTGAACTCAGGCATTTCAAAGAGAATATGTATGTGCGAAGGTTCAGAGTTCTGTATGAATATTTTCAATAACTGTTATTATTCAGTCATTTTTGTATGGGAGAGTCAGCTGAATGTCAGCTGATCTGGAGCCACGTGCATAGTTGGCATCGAAGTCTAATAGAAAGAGAGGCATTTCAAAGAATATGTATGTGCGAATTAATTGGCTTTAATAAATGGTTAAAGCAATAAATTGTCTGTTTCTTTGTTCATAGAGCATGTCGTAAAGCAGCTGTTCTCAACCTTGGTTTCTTGAAGAAAAAAAAATTCGAAATAGCCGATCTACAAGCTTGCAACATATTTTCGAATATTCACCTAGAATGGCATAATTATAATCAAGTTTGGAGTCCCCAAATATTTTTCCTGTGAGGTCTTTGTATAAAAAGGTTGAGAACCACTGCAGTAAAGCATATGGACCATTTCAGCATGTTTCAACCTTCCTCTGTATGTTTTTAATATGTCTCATTTAAGCCAAAAATAATCACTTTACTCTATTTGGTGTTTTAAAGTTCTGCAGGGGTTGCTCCAAGCCTGTCTATCAGTGACATCACTGCCATTCAGGCATATGGCAGTAATGTCACTAGTAGACACCTTTTAGCATGCTCCCGGTGGAACTACAACTAATAATATAATTTAGATGTAAAGTGATTATTTTTCTTTATTAATGAGGCATATTAAAAGCATACAGAGGAAGGTTGAAAAAGTGCTGAAATGGTCATTCAATAATATCATTATTTCAATGTATAATGCAATATATATATATAGTTGAATCAATGTTGATGCAATGCTACATTATTTCAATGTTGATCATATCATAGTTGAATCAACGTTGATTCATTGTCGGCTTTCAAATTGAAATTTCTAAATTTTGGTTGAAAATCCAATGTTCTTTCCATGTTGATTGTAACTGAGGGGTACAATTCCCTGACTGTATTGATAAGTATGGTATCATTAAACCACTACCGCTTTATGTACTTTAATTACTGGCCATACAGTACACGATATATGAATATGATGAACACTTCCCACAATGAAATCGGTTCCAGTCAAAGGTATTAATCAAGTATTTAATGGAGCAAAAGGTACATAGGATACTTTACATTATTCTTTGAATGCACTTGTAAGGCAAAGGAGTATGCGTAGGCAAATCAATAACGAATGTCCATTCTCTGGTTACGCAGGAGGTAATTATACAACCTGAATCTTAGGGAATTATATCTATGGTACACTAGTAATAGCGGGAGATACTGGAAAGGGTTCCCACTGGTTGTAAGCCAGCAAGGGGGTAGAAGATCTGTCGGTAGTAGGACGTCTGGTCAACGATGACTAGGGAGACTTCAGGTACAGAAGCCGGTGCAGTAGTCTCTTGATCCACAGACGAATACAGCTTGGTTCTCTTGTAGACTGTAGCTCTACAGTGAAGAAAGCTAGGCAGCCTCAGGCTCTCTGAGCGCCGACTCGACTTGACTCCTCTCGAGGTAAATCCAACACGTGCAGGCGTCGGCGATTATCCGCTCCATAAATCATAGGACCAAAGCAAATATATTCCAGCCGCAAAGGCTATGTAGTCGTCGGGTAGATTAATCCAGTGTACATGTCCATACGGTTCTCGCCTAGGTCTCCTCGGGTGAAAGCGCCATGCGGTCGGCCCAGCCTGGATAAGAACTCTAGCTAATACGAGAAAGCGTTAGAGATGCTGGTCACTATAGAATTCTAACCGCACGATACACTATACACAAATAGACTATTAAAGACTCAATAGAAATATGTCGCACTCGACGGTATAGCGCCAAACTCTGACAATTCAGTTACTAATTCGCACGCGGTCTCGATGCTCTATTCTGAGGCCAAACAGGCCATACTTCACCGCACGTTGTATCGTGGGTGAGGCTTCAACTTATCGGTAACATACTAAATGGACGAAGGGTACGGAGGTAAGGGGCTAAGGGGCTTCTACATTCACCTGCGCCGTATTTATATGCACGGTGCACAAATAGTGCCACTCTCATTTCTGTCGCCGTATCACTTTGCTTACGCGGCCAGCCGGCCACATAGCTCGGGGTATTGACTGGTCGATAATCATGACGACTGTTCCTTCTGTCAAATTGTCTCTCTCTTTTACCCATTTCTGGCGGGTCTGTAGAGACGGTAGGTAGTGGAGTAGGAAGCTGTTCCAAAACTTGTCAGCCAATACTTGACTGTACCTCCACATTCTTCGGCCGTTCGCTTCTTCAGGCCTGTACATTGTCTGGGGTAGCGCGGGGTCCAGCCGCCCCATCAAGAGTGTGTTGGGGGTGACTGGGTCGACATCTGCTACATCACTTGAGACGTAACCGAGGGGCTTCGAGTTCAATACTCCCTCGATCTCCGTGAGGACTGTCATTAGGACTTCTTCCGCCACGGTCTGGGCCCCAAGCACGGCGTACAGGGCTGTCTTTATTGAACGTACTTCTCGTTCCCAAGTTCCACCGAAGTGAGGTGCGTTCGGGGGATTAAACTGGAAGTCAATCTGGGATGGAGCGAGGTGGGTCTTAAGTTCTGGGCCCATAGCTTGGAAGCTCTCTCTCAGCTCTCTTTCTCCGCCTTTGAAGTTTGTCCCGTGATCAGACAACAATATAGACGGTTTGCCTTTCCGCGATGTGAATCTTCGGAAGGCCATAAGGAATGAGTCTGTGCTCATGGTTGGAAGGAGTTCTATATGCATCGCTCGGGTGGTCATGCATTTGAATACAATACCCCACCGCTTCTCGGTGCCTCTTCCTTTCTTTATATACAGCGGGCCGAAACAGTCCATACCGGTGGAGTGAAAAGGCTTGTCGCCGAGTCGGAGGCGACAGGGAGGTAGGTCAGCCATCCGGGGTATACTGGGCTGCGCTCGCCACTTACGACAGTCTAGACAGGTTCGCTGGAAGCGCCGCACTGCTTCTCTCCCTTGCAGTATCCAATAACGACGTCTGATCTCCGCGAAGACTCTCTCTGCCCCTGCGTGGTGCACATCCTCGTCGTATTTCTTTATGATCAGCTCTGTGACCTTGTGTCGGCTGTTCAAGACTATCGGGTACTTGACGTCATCCGGTAAGTCTGGGGCTCTCCGCAGACGACCACCCACTCTGATGAGACTATGGGCGTCGCTCTCGGGGGCTAGGTGGAGCAGTCTGCTGTCTGATGGGACGGGCTTTGCTCCCTGTAGACAGTCTAGCTCATCGGGGAACGAGTCTCTCTGGGCTCGTTGTAGTAGAAGAAGTTCCGCTTCTTCGTAGTCAGCTGCAGTAATGTCAGTAGTGAGCTGAACCTCTGGGTGGTGCCACAGGAATGTCTTTAGCTGCGCACTCTCTAGGGTGAGGCAATCGTCTATGTCGGGGTCTGTGGAGACGAGTGTGTTCAATCCACAGAACACAGATTTCTTGTTTTCGGCCTCCTCTTTACTCGCCTCCCGTGGGGTGGGTGTAGGCCACTCTTCTTCCGGGAGCTTGAGAAACTCTGGTCCGTCACTGTATGGGTTGTGACGGGTGAGGTCATCCAGGGACATTCCCCGGGTGATGACGTCAGCTGGGTTGTGTTTTGTGTCCACATACCTCCAGCTTGCTACTTCTGTTAAATCTTGAATCTCTGTGACTCTGACTCCCACGAAGACCTTGTATCTGCACGAATCAGACCGGATCCATGTGAGTACTGTCATGGAGTCTGACCACAAGATTGTTCTTTGCACCGGAATGGTGAGTTCACGTTGGATTAACGTGGCGAGGTGCGCTCCTGCTAGGGCTGCGCAGAGCTCTAGACGCGGGATAGATTGTTGCTTTCGTGGGGCTATTCTTGAGCGGGCCAGGATGAAGGCAGTATGTATTTCTCCTCCCTCCTCTCGGGCACGCAAGTAGGCCACCGAGCCGTAGGCTACTTCGGAGGCGTCGCTGAAGACGTGCAGGTCCATCTGGCACGTCTCCGGCCTCACTGTGGGTGGGAAGTAGCTGCGGCGTATGTTAACACCTGGGAGTGAGCTGAGTTCCGTCTCCCACTCTCTCCATGTGGATGCAAGGTGTTCGGGTATGGGGTCGTCCCAGCCCTGGTCCTTGTCCCATAACGCTCTTACAATCATCTTTGCCCTGGTGGTGTAAGGTAGAATACATCCCAACGGGTCATATTGTCTGGTGAGTGTTCTGTATACACTCCGTCTGGTGGTCGGTAGTGCAGTCGACCTTCCCTGCTCCTTGGTCAGGGGTGTGTGTTTATAATGGAGCGAGTCTGTTTTGAAGCGCCAGACTAGTCCTAATGTCATTTCTTGGGCTTCTCCTGGGATGGTCGCCATCCAGGTCTCGCTGCTTGCTGCCTTGTCCTCGGGGGAGAGGCTGCGCAATACTTGCGGGTCGCTGCTGGCCCACTGCCTGAGATCAAAGCCGCCTTTGATCAGGGAGGCGCGGAGCTTGAGTAGAAGGGCCTCGGCTTCTTCTGGCGTCGAGACGCTTTGCAGACAGTTGTCCACGTAGAAACTATTTTCTACACTTTTTCGGACCTCTTCATCAGCTGCTGGGTCCTCTGCGACGTGTTTTTGCAGTGCAAACGTAGCACAGCATGGGCTGCATGTGGTTCCGAAAGGGAGGACTTCCCATTGATAGATGGCTGGTTGCTCATCCCCGATCCTCTCTCTCCATAGGAAATGCAGCAGGGGCTTGTCCTCCTCCACTAGTCTCACCTGCAGGAACATGATGTCGCCGCTGATGGCCACCTTGTCCTGGCGGAAACGTAGTAACACGCCTAGTAGGGAGGGGCCGAGTGTTGGGCCGGGCAAGAGCTCTTTATTCAGATTTTGTGATCCGATCTGGTAGCTGCAGTTGAACACAATACGATCCTTGCCGTTGTGGTGGACTTTGTGGTGCGGCACGTACCATGATTCGGTCGTCTGATCGGCCTCTTTAATGTCAATTTTCTTTATGTGTCCCGCTGTGATTAGCTTGTTAATCTCAGCGCGGTACACAGTCTCTTGAGCGGGGTCTCTGGCTAGGCGCCGCTCTGTGTTCAATAGATATCACTCCGTCGCTTCTTTTGGGGCGTGGAAGGTGGGCATACCCTCTCGCCTCAGGAGTGGAGTTGCGTATCTCATCACTCCGTTGACTTTGACTCTCTTTGTCCCTTGCTCGAGGAGTGCTATGGCGTAAATGTCTTCCTTGGAACGAATGTCTTTCTTTTCGTTCTTAAAGGGCATTGTCTCTAGTGTCCATAGCCTCTCGACATGCTGTAGGAGGGTGGTGTCTTCTTCTGTCACTCTGGAGTGGAGGCAGCTAGTGGCTGCTGTTCGGTTAAGAGACTTAGCGAGGGGGCCTTGTAATGTCCATCCTAGGCGGGTCTCGACTGCTGCAGGACAGCCTCTGGGCCCTATGTGGACCCGGTCTATCGGGACTATGAGGTCTGCATGGTCGGAGCCTATCAGCAGGGTCGGGGTGGCACCGTCTATGAGCGGGATAGGTAGTTGACGCAGGTGCACATATTTATCCATCAGCTTGGCGATGGGGTAGGTGTACTGCGACAGGCCTATTTCTTGGCTGGTGAAAGCATTAGTAATCCTATACCGTCTCTCTGGCTGCCCGCTTGCTGCGATAGTGAAGGAGACATTCTCGCCCTTTATCGTCTTTAGATCTCTTCTTATTGTCCGAATCGTCATCTGGTTTTCGCTCCCCCGCAGCCCCAGCTGGGCCGCAGCGGATGCGAGGAGAAGGGTCTTCTCTGACCCGTCGTCAAGGACGGCGTAAGTGTCCATGACCTTGTCTTGGTAACTCAGTGTTACGCGGACCACCTTTAAGAGCACTCGGGCGCCCCCGCTGCTGGCGGGGTCAATGTACATAACACTTGCCTTTGTGCTGCTTGAGGGTGCGGGCTTTCTTCTGTTACTGTCGTGTAGGACATCTAGGTGGGCTCCGTCACACCGACTACACCTCTTCTTTAAGCGGCACTCGGCTGCCATGTGACTGCGCGCACATCGGTAACAGCGTCGGTTGGACTTTATCCATTGACCCACTTCGTCGGCGGTCATCTTCTTGAATGTGTCACATTGTGACAACCAGTGTTCCTTCTCGCAGTACGGGCACACCATCTTCCACTTCTCTTTCATCGAGGGGGTACTGTGGTTCTTGCTGCTCGGTACTGGTTCTGATTGGTGCATGACAGTCACCAATCTTCGGCCATCGTTTGCTCTCCTAGGTCCCTCTCTGGAGCTTGGTGTGCTCCGCACGAACGTATCCAATCGCAGGCTGCTGACTTCTCTCGCCAGGAACTCGGCTAGGTCTAGGAGGGATGGCTCGGGACCGTTAGGATCACGGTGGTCTCTTTGCCGCCTGAAGCGCTCTTGTCGGGCAGGCGGAAGCTTCTCTAAAATCCTCTCGACATTAGAGTTTGCGTATAGTTCGTGCATACCCTTTTCTCGTTGCGCCCCCAGCATCCCTACCAGGGATTGTACCTTGATAGACAGGTCGTCTAGTGAGCGATTGTCTGTTGCTGGGGGTAGGCGGTCAATATGCCTTATCTCTTGTATTACGTAGTCCCATATGCGTCCATATCTTTGGTCGAGTGCTGCTAGAGCCGCTGTGTATGGGGTAGTAGAGGTGGCATAGGCCAGCGCTATATTGTGCGCTCGGGGCACCTTGAGGTGCTTCAATAGGATAGCATACTTGTGGCGTTCATCAGCCATCATTGTCTCTAAGCACATCCGTAGCTCCGTGTACTGTGCTCTGTTCTCATGGGTGAAGTCTGGAAACGTCGGTGTGCCAATGTATGATGCCGTAGATGGCTGGCACATCGGTGAGCGTTGGAAGAGAGGCCTCCTAGGCGAGTCTCCTCTTACGCCTCTCGGTGGGCTGGTACCGGCGGGGTACCATGGCCCGCGTATCCAGGTGCTATTCCTCGGGACTGGTCGTGCGTCAATCTCACCCGTGAATTGAGTCGGGGGTCTGTAGCGCAGAGCCGCGGGGGTAGAGCCTGGGCTGTACTGGACCTCCTGGTCCTGTGGAGTACTGTGCTGCTGTCGGGCTTGACTCTCCTCCTCTCCCTCTTCTTCTTCCTCTGTCAGGTCCTCTAGATCCTGTAGTCGTCTATTTAGCCTCTCCGCGGTGTATACCGTTCCTTCCTTGTAGCTGGGTCTCACTGGGACCGGTCGGGGAAGGAGTTCGGAGGGGGGTATAGGCTCTCTCTGGTGGTCGGGCTCAGGGTTGCTTGCTCGGTTAGGGGAGGGTGCCCTTGACCCGTGTCTTGACGAGGCCCTGGAACCCCGTGCGGAGGGAGGGGGTGTTGCCCTGGCGATCAGCTGCTCCATTAGCTGCGCTTGTAGTCGGTCGCGCTCGGCTTCGCGCTTGGTGAGAGCGATGTCGCGCTCTGCTTCTCGCTTGGTGAGAGCGATGTCGCGCTCTGCTTCTCTTTGGGCACCGGCAGCGGCGCGCTGGGCTTCGGCGGCGGCGCGCTGGGCTTCGGCGTGGTCTCTTACCATATTCTCTTCCGTCTGAAGGCGTCTAATCTCTAGACGTATATGATCTTCGTCGCTCCGTTGCTGCGCTTGGAGGCGTTCTCTTTCCATGGAAGAATGTTCGCGCTCACTAAGCGTCTGTGCTTGGAGTCGATCGCGCTCTGTTGAGGCTGCTAGGCTGGCGAGGAACGCCTGTGCCAGCATCTTGTCCGCCTCGCTGGGGGAAGACGCTGGTTGAGGTGATCCGCTCCTGGCAGTACTCGTTGGAGATGCGTTCTCCTGCGGGGAGTCCTGGAGCTCTATCTCCTGGGCGCTCTCCTCTTCTTGTACCAGGCAGAGTTCCATCTCTGGAGGGTTGTCTTTCTCCTGGAGCTCTCCGGGGACTACTTCTTCGGTCTTGGCGGGGGGTAAAGTCGTGTCAGTTCCCTCCTGGTCCCTACCGTGAGCTTGGTCAGTTACATTAGAACCCACTAGGGCCTCTGTTGGCGGGGTAGCCTGGTTGATAGGGTCGGACATAATTTTACTTTCTACTTTTTCCGCGTTTACCGTCTGTAGAAGGCTAGGTAGTATACTGGCAACGTAATCCTCTAAGTACTGAGGTGGCTGCCGTCTACGCTGCGGGCGATCTACTTTAGGAGGACCGTTTTGTGGAGTGTTCATCATAGGCCATTTCAATATTAATACCACTATATTAATATTACAATAGTTACCATCCGGCTCGAAGGACCAATTGTAACTGAGGGGTACAATTCCCTGACTGTATTGATAAGTATGGTATCATTAAACCACTACCGCTTTATGTACTTTAATTACTGGCCATACAGTACACGATATATGAATATGATGAACACTTCCCACAATGAAATCGGTTCCAGTCAAAGGTATTAATCAAGTATTTAATGGAGCAAAAGGTACATAGGATACTTTACATTATTCTTTGAATGCACTTGTAAGGCAAAGGAGTATGCGTAGGCAAATCAATAACGAATGTCCATTCTCTGGTTACGCAGGAGGTAATTATACAATCTGAATCTTAGGGAATTATATCTATGGTACACTAGTAATAGCGGGAGATACTGGAAAGGGTTCCGACTGGTTGTAAGCCAGCAAGGGGGTAGAAGATCTGTCGGTAGTAGGACGTCTGGTCAGCGATGACTAGGGAGACTTCAGGTACAGAAGCCGGTGCAGTAGTCTCTTGATCCACAGACGAATACAGCTTGGTTCTCTTGTAGACTGTAGCTCTACAGTGAAGAAAGCTAGGCGGCCTCAGGCTCTCTGAGCGCCGACTCGACTTGACTCCTCTCGAGGTAAATCCAACACGTGCAGGCGTCGGCGATTATCCGCTCCATAAATCATAGGACCAAAGCAAATATATTCCAGCCGCAAAGGCTATGTAGTCGTCGGGTAGATTAATCCAGTGTACATGTCCATACGGTTCTCGCCTAGGTCTCCTCGGGTGAAAGCGCCATGCGGTCGGCCCAGCCTGGATAAGAACTCTAGCTAATACGAGAAAGCGTTAGAGATGCTGGTCACTATAGAATTCTAACCGCACGATACACTATACACAAATAGACTATTAAAGACTCAATAGAAATATGTCGCACTCGACGGTATAGCGCCAAACTCTGACAATTCAGTTACTAATTCGCACGCGGTCTCAATGCTCTATTCTGAGGCCAAACAGGCCATACTTCACCGCACGTTGTATCGTGGGTGAGGCTTCAACTTATCGGTAACATACTAAATGGACGAAGGGTACGGAGGTAAGGGGCTAAGGGGCTTCTACATTCACCTGCGCCGTATTTATACGCACGGTGCACAAATAGTGCCACTCTCATTTCTGTCGCCGTATCCCTGGGCAGGGCCGGGGCAAGTACAGACATGTCGTGTCGGTGACTTTGAACTTGGCTCCGGGGGCCGGTCCCTGGCGCCGGTGGACCACTGTCCAATAGGAGAACGAACTATTATGGGCTGGACTAAAGGGATATTCCGTGTATATGTACAAGGAATATACAAGGGATATCAAACGATATACAAATACTATGCAATATATATCAATAAATAAATATATATATTCGGTTTAATCTGATCCTTTGTAACATTGATCATAGCGAGCACTTTCAATGCCATTTTCTATGTCTGATATCAATGTTGATTCCAATCTTCAGCCTGACAAAAACACAATGTTGATTCAACGATTTTTTGCTATCTGGGAAAGGTCTACGAAGCCAAGGCCCTCCCGACACGCTTGCAGATATCCAGCCAAGACGACGGATACGTCACACGCCGCCAATAGTCATGACAGACTCAGCGGCATTAAATCTAGGTGATTTAATGAAGGCAATCAAAGACGGGACTGATGTCTCAAACAGAATTGCCTACCAAGTGGATAAAATTCAATCTGCCTTGACAGCCATGGATGGTAAGCTGACAGGTTTGACAACAAGAGTCGAGACAATTGAACAGCGGGTCAGTGACGTCGAGGACCACACCCAACAAGCTGACAGCCGACTTCAGAAACTCGATAAAAGAAGTCCTATATCTGACGGAGAAAAACACTGACCTGGAAAACCGCAGTAGAATGTTTAACCTCAAAATCCACGGTCTTCCCGAGGGGAGAGAAGGTCCTGATCCAATCGCCTTTTTTGAGACTTTCTTCTCGAATCTGTTCGGCTCCGACGCTCCGCTCCCGAGGCGCATCGAACTACAAGCAGCGCACCGGGCCCCAAACACGCGTCCAGCCGCAGGCCGTCCACCTCGCAATGTTTGGGTTCGCTTTCTTCGTCTCCAGGAGAAAAACAAGATCCAACAGCTGGCCAGAGAGAAGCGTTGAAAACGCGAAAATCCAAATATTCCAAGACATTCCAGCGTCTATTAAAAAAAAGAGGAAAGAGATGTTTCTTGAGGCCAAAATCGCCCTACAAGACAATAACATTGTCTACAGAATGCGCTGGCCCTCGTCGTTACAGATCGACTTCAAAGGGAAACAAACAATGTGTCACTCAAAGGAGGACGCTGATGTATTTCTCAAAGAGAACAATCTCCTTCCAAAAGCGAATAAAAGCGTCCCAGCAACTGTTGAAGACTAAGGCCAGTCTTGCAGCGGACAAACGACGGATCAGCTAAGTGACTGTTCTATGAACTTGAACTGTTTCTTCTCTATTTAATTTTTTTTCTCACCTATACTATAGGCTATGCCTACTACTAATATTGGAGGAGAAACTATCACTAAATAACTGTCAACAGCCAACTTGGTTGCGTTTGCCGTTTGACCAATATGCACATGCAGTGCAGCTGAATGGTTTCGTTCTATTTGTCAACACTGTCCTAATATAGGTTAATTAGCGGGCTTTGTTTATTATTGTTATTGTTACAAAGGATCAGATTAAACCGAATATATATATTTATTGATTGATATATATTGCATAGTATTTGTATATCGTTTGATATCCCTTGTATATTCCTTGTACATATACACGAAATATCCCTTTAGCCCAGACCATAATATTTCATTCTCCTATTGGACAGCGGTCCACAGGCGCCAGAGCCATGCCTCCGGAGTCAGGTTCAAGGCCACCGCCAAGACATGTCTGTACATGCTCGGCCTTGCCCAGGGCTACGAGACAGAAATGAGGTTGGCACTAGTTTGTTTGCCGTGCATATAAATATGGCGCAGGTGAATACAGAAGCACTTAGTCAGAAGTCAAGAGTTACCCAATAAGTTGAAGCCTCACCCACGATACTCCGTGCGGTGAAGTATGGCCTGTTTGGCCCCAAATAGAGCATTGAGACCGCATGCGAATTAATAACTGAATTGTCAGAGTTTGGCGCTATACCGTCGAGTGCGACATATTTCTATTAAGTCAGTAATAGTCTATTTGTGTATAGTGTATCATGCGGCTAAAGTTCTACAGTGACCAGCATCACCAACGCTTCCTCGTATCAGCTAGAGTGCTTATCCAGGCTGGGCTGCTTTCATGGCGCTTTCACCCAAGGAGACCTAGACGAGAACCGTGTGGACATGTACACTGGATTAATCTACCCGATGACTACATAGCCCTTTGCGGCTGGATTATATTTGCTTTGGTCCTGTGATTTATGGAGCGGAGAATCGCCGACGCCTACACGTGTGGGATTTACCCTGTGAGGAGCCAAGTCGAGTCTGCGCCTCAGAGAGCCTGAGGCCGGCTAGCTTTCTTCACTGTGGAGCTACAGTCTACGGAGAACAGCTGTATTCGTCTGTGGATCAAGAGGCTATTGCACCGTCTCCTGTACTTGGAGTCTCCTTAGTCATCGTTGACCAGACTCTCTACTACCGACAGATCCTCTACCCCTGCTGGCTTACAACCGGGGGGACCCTTCCAGTATCTCCCGCTATATATTACTAGTGTACCATAGATATAATTCCCTAAGATTCAGGTTGTATAATTACCTCCTGCGTAACCAGAGAATGGACATTCATTATTGATTTGCCTACGCATATTCCTTTGCCTTATAAGCGCATCCAAAGTATAATAGAGACGTATATTATGTACCTTTTGCTGCAATAAATACTTGATTATACCTTTGTGTGGAACCGATTCAATGTGGGAAGTGTTCATCATATTTATATATCATGTACTGTATGGCCAGTAATTAAAGTACATAAAGCGGTAGTGGTTTAATGATACCATACTTATCAATACAGTCAGGGAATTGTACCCCTCAGTTACAGTTATTATTATTATTATTATTATTATTATTATTATTATTATCATTATCACTTGTTCTTTTTCTTTTTTTTTTTTTTTCCCCTCCATTTTCCTCCGATTTTCTCCCATCCCAATGTTAGTCGTATGCCAATTCCCAGTCCCTTCCTGGTCGCTGCGCTTTACCCCCCACAGTCAGATCATTTGGGAGAGTGGAGGCTACCACGTGCTTCCTCTGACACACGTCCAGCCAATCACCGCTTCTTTTCACCTGGCAGCGCGGATTCTCATTGAGAGGGCGTAGCGTGTGGGAGGACCACACTATCCCCCTCACGTCCAATCCGCGCTTAGCAGGCGCCCCGACCGAACTGTAGGAGTCGCTGTTTACAACGACCCGGACCCACCCCGCCCGCTTCTCCCACCCTCTGATACAGCCAATTGTATCAGTGCAGACGGCCAGCCAAGCTGGTGACAACCCCGGAGCTGTGAGCTGGATTCGAACAGGCGAACCAAGCTCACAGATCCGGGGCTGGTGACGAACGCAATCTCCGCTCGACCACCTAACCGCCCTTGTTCTCTTTTTTTTTAAAACTATTTGCATTACTATTGCAGCTTGTTATTATGCGTTTTCGCGTGACAATTAAATAAAGTATGCAAATTCTGAGATTCAAGTATAATAATAGTCTATCAAAACGAGTATTGAAAAAACTGCAGTTTGTCACACTAATCTTTTTAGTTTCAAGGCTCATTTCATGCACATAGCCTGACGCCGTAATCTGAGGCCCGATGACCAGGCCTGACTGGGCCGCGCACACTGTCTAATAAACATATGACTAAAACACACAAAGATACTCATCTTTCTCTTTCTTGGATCTTGCGTTTGCATTCTTTAGCCTATTCGAGCATATACTGTGGACATGTACTTTATAGGCTACATGTGGCCATCATGTTATTGGCTACAAGTATGCACGTTTTTTTTTTTGACAATTAGGGTGGTGTTAGGCTTGCAGATGCATGCACATGGCTGCATGAATGTGTGTGAGTGCACATGCATTCGTGCAGTGTGTGTGTGAATGCACAGTTTAAGCATGCACTTATTATTATTTCACCCATAAGCCCATTTACAACTTTGCAGCATGTATAGGAATGCATTTAATTTATTTAGCTTAAAGCCCCACTGCATTTGTAAGTGCAACATGAATACAGCATTTATTCTTTCATCTAAAGTATTTTTTCTTTTTTCTTTCTGTATATATTTTTTTGCGTATATGCTTGGGCTGCAGGTGTAAGCATGCACTTATTATTACTTCACCCAAAAGCCCATTTACAGCATATGTATGTGCAGCATGTAGGAATGCATTTAATTTATTTAGCTTCATTTTCATTTTCAAATCTTAATTCATAAACGTTTGTTACATGCAGATATATAGTGCTGCGGCAGCCATACATTTATGACATACAGGAGAATACATACATTTGAGGGGGAGGAAACTGTACATTGGCAGGTACCCTCTGCTCTGAGTTTTAAGAGCGAACTTTAAGAAACAATAGACTAATAGTCAATGTTGCGCCCTCCCCAGTTTGCAGGATGTGCTGCCCATTTGTTATCATGCAGTTGTGGGTGTGTGTCGACTTGTTTAAACTTAATTAAACCACTACGGTTTAACAATAATGATAATAATTATTATTATTGATATTATTATTTTTTCTTTTCTTTTCTTTTCTCCTCTACCTTTTAGAGGCATTTAATTATACTTTTTTTTGTTACTGTTGTGGGAGCGTGGCGTGTAGCCACTGAGAAGGAAGTCTGCTTTTTACCTGGCTGTTTGCGTTTTAGTTTGCAGACGACCAGGTGGGATGCAGCTTAATCTCCGGATAGGAGAAGTTATAGTAGTGGGGGGGAGGGGGGAGGGAATGGGGGATTGTGTTTTTTGTTTTTCTTTTCAGTCGACTCGCTCTGTTTTATTTTTGTTTTCACGCTCACGCTCGGTACTCAATGGAACCTTAACAAGTGAATATGTATCTATTATAGTTTTCTACTCCAAACGAATTACATTCAACCAGACTGCATCCCTTTTAGACTATAGCTAATTTGAATATCCTGATCTGGAATACAGGGGGTCTCAATATACCACATAAACGCACAAGTGTACTAACGTGGCTAAAGAGGAAGCAAGTGGATCTGGCTTTGCTGAGTGAAACTCATCTTTTATTGGCGGATAATGCAAAATTGGCAAATAAATTTTATCATAACATAAGTTCTTCTTCTTTTGGCACCAAGACCCGAGGGGTAGCCATAGTGGCGAAGAAAAATTTGAATATTAAACTGTTAGATGTGTGGTCTGATGCAAATGGTCGAATCACTATTGCTAAAATAGAATGCTCTAACCGGAAAATTGCGCTGATTTCTGCATACGCCCCTAATTTGTATGACGCTAACTTTTATGCTGCACTAACTTCAGCTATGTTGAAACTACCTGATTACTCTTTAATAGTAGGAGCTGATTTTAATGCAGTTTGGGATCCATTGATCGATAGATCCAATCACACGGAAAACTCTGATCAGAAGCAAGCTACCACAGCCCTACAGGCCTGGTCTAAGGACACAGGGGTAATTGATATGTGGCGTTCGCTCAACCCATCTGCGAGGGATTACTCCTTCTTCTCGTCGAGACATAAGACCTCTTCCAGAATTGATTATGTTTTTTCTTCCCCACATCTCTTTGATAGCTTTGATGTTGACTTAGTGCCCATAGCACTCTCAGACCACAAAGGTATCCTCCTCAAAGGTTCACTCAGTAAAATAACATCCCGTGCCCCTAGATGGCGTTTTAACTCAACACTTCTGAAAAACAGAGAGTTTAACTTGCAATTTAAAGAGAAGCTCACTGAATTCCTACAGTTTAATGTTGGCTCTGTACAGGACCCCAGAATCCTATGGAATTCGGTTAAGGGATTTATCAGAAGTAACACTACTCTCTTTGCATCTAATCTCCGCAAGGGACGTCTCTCCAAGCTAGAGGAACTGGAAAAGCTTCAAGCTATGTTGATCTCTTCCTTGCAGCACAACTACTCTAATCGACTGGAGCTTTAAATTAAGGTAGTGAAAAAAGAGATTAACTCTATTTTAAGACAACAATCTGAATTTCAGATGCACAGAACAAGACAGCACTACTACTTTCACGCCTCCAGGCCTAGTCACCTATTAGCTATGAAGATACGTGCCAGTGAGCAATTTGCGGATATCCCTTCCATTAAGAACCAACAGGGGGAGGTAACCACCAACCCAAAAAAGATTAATGATACATTTAGCTGTTTTTATTCCAATCTGTACAAGTCAGAGGTGGTCTTTGATCATACCAAGCTAGAGGATTTTCTTGATCAAATCAATCTACCACAGATCTCAGAAGATAGTGCTAGGTTGTTAGCTGCACCTATCATGCTGGTTGAACTTAGAGAGGCGATTGCGGATATGCAACGGGGCAAGGCTCCCGGATGGGACGGCATTCCACCGGAACTCTATCTTGCATTCTGGGATGTACTCGGCCCCTTATTACTCTCAATGATCTTACACTCAATCAAAGAGGGCAATTTTTCTAGAGATGTCAATATGGCGCTTATATCTGTTTTACTCAAGAAGGATAAGGACCCCACCGAATGTGGCAGCTACAGGCCCCTAAGTCTCCTCGGAGCCGATCTTAAGCTATATGCCAAGGTTCTAGCCACCAGACTTCAAAAGCACATGACATCTCTAGTTCACCCTGATCAGACCGGCTTCATAAGAGGCCGCCTGGTTACTGACAACATCAGACGGTTACTGCACGTGATTAATGCCAGCAAGGATATTGCAGCCCCTACAGCGGTCATATCCTTGGACGCAATGAAGGCATTTGACAGATTGGAGTGGTCTTACTTATGGGCAGTTCTCAGAAGGATGGGGTTGGGTGAGGGTTTCATTCATATGATCAAAGTATTATACACTGAGCCTTCGGCCATGATCTTAACGGGAAAGTTCTGTTCGCCACTCTACTCTGTCTCGCGTTCTTCTAGACAGGGTTGTCCTCTTAGTCCCGGACTCTTCGCTTTATCCCTCGAACCCCTAGCTCAATACATAAGACAATCCCAAATTATGTCTCCTATTTCAATTCAGGGCACACATCATCATATTAGCTTATACGCAGATGATGTACTCCTGTTTATGCAAAATCCCTCCATCTCTCTACCTCATCTGCTCGGCGTGATAGATGAATTCGGCAGCCTGTCCGGCTTTAAGATCAACTGGCCAAAATCTGCTTTTCTTCCACTTAATGAGCCTGCGAAGGCTACCATCTTACCGGCAAACATGCTTATGGTGGAGCACTTTAAATGTCTCGGGATTGAAATATTCCCCACTATAGGCCAGACGGTAAGGTATAATTACTCCAGCTTGGGTGACAGGATTACGAATGACTTTAACAGATGGTCCAAATTAAAAAATTCATTACAGGCCCGTGCGTCAATAATTAAAATGAATATTTTACCCAGAATTAACTTTATCAGCTCCATGCTCCCGTTACCTCCTCCTGTTGGTTACTGGCAGAAATTGCACTCTGCCTCGTATAAATTCGTTTGGAACAATAAACGCCCGCGCTTGAAGAGATCAACTGCCCAAAGGAGTAAACTCGATGGGGGCTTAGCATTTCCAGACTTTAAATATTATTTTCAGGCTTTCTCTCTGAGACCTTTGATCACTTGGTTTGATGCTCAAGCAGCTGTATCTTGGCGACCATTGGAGGAGAAGTTGGTGTCCCCATATAGACTTCAGGATATTGTGTATACCAACATATCAATTAAACAATGTAAATTAAGATTTGGCCCTTTAATCACACATGTGATCCAAACTTGGCGTGACACTCAGAAAGTGGGTACAAACCGCCATCAATGGCACACGCATTCCCCTCTATTTAATAACAATCTTCTCCTTATTGAACAACAACCTATTAGGTACCCTAGATGGGAAAAGAAAGGTATCCACACATTGGGGGATATCTTTGATAACTCTGGCCTCCGATCTTTCCAGGATATATCCAACGGATATGATCTCCCCGGAACCTCCTTTTTCTTTTATTTACAAATAAGAGCAGCTCTGAAGGCTCATGGCGTGCCATGGGATGCTCCACTAGTGCATCACCGCTTTCACAAGTTATTTTATGACAAGGAGACATCGAGAGGCTTTGTCTCTGACTTTTATCGCCATTTACTCATGACCTCGTATAAAGAGCTCCCCCTGGATACGATTTGGAGAAAGGATGTTCCGGAGTTGGATGTAGATTTTGATTGGGATGCAGTCTGGGAAAATGTTCGGTTATCCTCACACAACCCAGATCACCAACAGATTCATCTGCATTTTATTCACAGGACTTATTTAACCCCTAGACCAGGGGTGGCCAACCCGCGGCTCGCGAGCCGCATGCGGCTCTTTGCCCGTCAATGTGCGGCTCTTCCATCCATAAAATTTTTTTTTTTTTTTTTTTTACTTTTTTTTTTTTTATTTATTTTTTTTTTGTCACTCATTCCATAAGGACGTAGAATAAACATTTACAATTTTTTTTAAATTGTCCATTTGCATGTTCTTGGTATCTGAATCTAGGGACATATATGGATCAGTGTCAGAAATAGTGTGTCTGTTACTAGGCTTGAGTAAATTGTAATGAACCAAAGGAGAATATCAATTCTATTTAAAAAAAAAATTATCTTTGACTGTAAATAACACCATGCTAAAATTGACCAGACCTGAAAAATCTAAGCAAATGAATAAAGGGAAGATGATTAAACAGAAGGTTTTGTAGATACAGTACTGAATTCTGCCATCTTTTTTATAATGTAAATTTCTCCACCATTCTTCATCATATTGCAACACCGTTTTTTGCAAGACGTTCACAGAAAGGTAGAGAAACTAACTGCGTTCTGTTTTATGGCAATAACGTTCAGGTTTGTGGGAGATAATCCCAAAAAATAAGAGAAATTAAAAAGTAAATCCAGAAGTCAGATGATTGACAGGGGCTGGTGTGAGCTGGGTAGGGTAGTTTTTCGAAATTTGAAAGCCCTGAGTCTCTTCCTTCAAAAGACTACACTCACTTTTGGCTGTGCCACTTCCTCCTGTCAATATGCGCCGGTTTCCGACTCAATGCCCTGAGATTTCTATAATCTTATATTTCACTAATAACAGTTAAAATAATTGGTAAACAAACATAATGCTGAAAATATACACTTTTACTGTATATCTCGGGCTTAAGAGGTTAACCCTGTGAGGCCCAAATTAAAAAGAAATTAGCAACTTCAGAGGCCAGAGGGTGGGACATATAAACACATTTACTATCAAATAGCATTGTGAGGCTGAACAACAGGACCAATTGACTATACATGTGCTTAAAGGGGAACTATCTTATAAATGGCTTTTTTCAGTGTTTACCATTGTTTCTTAGCTATGTGGACTTATATTAATAGGATATATGTCTCTAATTCTCATATTGACGAATTCTTCCAATTCTCCTCTCACAATATTCACCCTCACTGAACTGAGTCATCTGAAAATGTGCATATCTGTGATGTCAGAGATTTCTCAGCTGCATAATAATGTGGCAGTTGATGTGGCAGTTGGCACCAGGCCACACAGTGGTTGGAGCCCAGCCTCAAAACGGCTTAAGATCTTGAGGTAGAAAAATGCGGTTTTTAGTACTTGATTAGAAATACAAAACAATGCATTTTTTTTGAAAAAAACCTAGGTGTTCCATAGACTCACAGGAATTGTGTAAAAGTGCCCAAATAGTGAAAGAAATAGTAAAATAGTTCCCCTTTAACATTTTTTAAATAAACATTATTTTTTTAAATGGCTAAAAGTGATTTTGTAATTTTGCAACCGTGGGTCTCACAGGGTACTTTTAACCCTGTGAGGCCCAAATAAAAAAGACATTAGCAACTTCAGAGGCCAGAGGGTGAGACCTATAAACACATGAAGGGTGCCGTGACTGAAAAAAAAGGTTGAGAAACGCTGGTATATGGTGTGGCTCTTTGTGGTACCACAGTCATTTTTTTGTGGCTCTTAGTCTCTGACTGGTTGGCCACCCCTGCCCTAGACGATTGAATTCAATGGGTCTCAGACCTGACTCTCTGTGTACCTTGTGTCCAAGTGGCGCCACAGGTACATTTATGCATATGTACTGGGAATGCCCTCCTGTTGTGATTTTTTGGGAAAATGTTACATATCAGCTCTCAGACATTTTCTCTCTAACCATACCTGTATCTCCTTCTGTACTATTACTGAATGATCTCTCTAAATTACCGACCTCTATACAGGTGAGAAAACTCATTTTGGCCGGCCTCACAGCCGCAAAAAAATTGATTGCCTCACGTTGGTTTCATCCAGATAGACTCTGTCCAAAGGTATGGTTTCTCACCTACCTTGACGTGATCTATTTGGAGATATCCACGGCACGTGTTATAGGGGTTAGGGAATCTGATATCGTAATTTGGTTGGCTACAGTGGCAAAGTTGAGGGAACGCATATAAGTTTGGAAATGTTTGTTTTGATTCTTGTTTTTTTTTCTTTTTTGCTGAGTGATGTATTGTGATGTATTATGAGTGTGACTCATGTTGAGGTCCTGGGGTGAGCGGGGGGAGGGGGGGGGGAAGAGAACGAGCGAGTGTCCATGTTAGGATGATCACTGTACAGTTGTATCAGTAGTTGTCTTGTCATGTGGTGTTGAGTAAGTCTTTTTATGTATTGTTGTTGTTGTATTGTGATATGTTTTGTTTCATGTTGGAAAAAATAAAATAAAATAAAAATATTTGATCAAAAACAAAAAAATAAATAATGTGTGTTTATTGTATAGCAATAAGGTTGGATGAATTTGGCAATTGTATAAAGATGTAAGCACTGTCTATCTGTAATACAATTTTCAATCAATCAATCCCATAACCCGCGCTCATGCCTTGAAACAGCGCTGCTTCTTCACACGGAGGCAACGTCTCTTCTTTTTTGGGAACTACTTTTTTTGCGGATGGTTTTGTCAATAAATCTTCAATTAATGTGTTTATTGTATAGCAATAAGGTTGGATGAATGTGCCAGTTGTATAAAAGCCATTACACCACGCGCAGTCGTGGGTTGTGAGAATTAGACCTACAGTTACAGCATTGCAAATTGAGGTCCCTCCTACCGCCGTTCCAACGCCCTCTGCCGCCCGTTAACGGCCCTCGTCAAATGGTTTTATTAGGGTGGGTGCAGCCCCACCCCACCTACCCAACCCCCCCCCCCACCTCCAATGTACAGCCCCACCCCACCTACCCAACCTCCCCCAATGCACAGTTTCTATGTCAAATGTATATACTCTTCTTCTGGATTTTTTTAGTATCACAAACAGTACTGTATTTGAAAATCTGGTATGTCATAAATGTATAGATGTAGCAGTACTGTCTATCTGTATGTCATGTGTGTCATATGATGAATTGAAAATGGGGGACCCTGATGGAAACAAGACGAAAGTCTTTCTCAGGTCTGCATCCTCTTAGCAATTGTATGTATTGAGCTGTACTGTACTGTACCCATTCTGCAATCTGTTAATAAACTTTTCAATCAATCAATCAAGTGAATAGGAAAATATGATTATTCGATCCACAGGACAGCCTGATCACAAGAGTCGACGGTCCAGTTTACATTTTAACATAGATAAATGCCTTGTATTTTCAATTCATCATAACATAATATGACATACACGACATACAGATAGACAGTACTGCTACTGTACATCTATCCAGCTAAATGAACGTTAGCTAATGTTACGGCCAGCCTTGTGGTCGCATTCTATTTTTCGAGGGACCATAACCATAACGTTAACTTGACAGCAAATGTGGGTATGCTTTATTTGAGCAGTTGCTAGTGTTAGTTGATTGTCGTTCTGACATAACTGCAGTAAACAAACGAACGGTAAACCTAAATTATCTTACCATGATGATCCACCAGCCTGCTCAATCCAGTTACATTCCCCCCAGAGCGTAACTAGAGCCACAGTCTGCGAATCAGAGGCAGAGTAGGGCGGGTCTTCGGTGCCAGCACGTTGGGTTGTCTCGTAAAAAATAATACTGCACTGTATCTAGCTGATTATCCTTAAAAAACGCATGTTAATCGAAAATACCACACCATTACTGTACCCATGACAGTCAAATAATCAACAGAAAAGCATTACATTGCAAAATAATATGTCCAAGACTAGTGTCGCATGCACACACACACAGATTGTACAATAGCCCCCTCTCTCCACCGTGTAACTCGACTCCCCCTACTGGTTGAACCAGGCAGAGCAGCGTCAGCTGACGTCATCTTGCGTCAACAACCGGCGTCTAGCTTGCTACCGGCGTTAGAGACCTCGTTTTCCAGTCCCACATCTGTAGGCATGGTCTAATTCTCACAACCCACTCCTGCGCGTGATGTAATGCGATGTACAAACATGAAGGCCATTTTTTTTTTAATCTTTTTCCCCCTCCATTTTCCTCAGATTTTATCCCATCCCAATGTTAGTCGTATGCCAATTCCCAATCCCTTCCTGGTCGCTGCACACTTACCCCCCACAGTCAGATCATCTGGGAGAGTGGAGGCTACCACGTGCTTCCTCCGACACACGTCCAGCCAATCAACCGCTTCTTTTCACCTGGCAGCGCGGATCCTCCCTGAGAGGGCGTAGCGTTAGGGCGGGCCATTTTTTTTTTTTTTGGAAAATCAATCGAGTGGGGTGTCTAAAATATGTTTTTTTTTTTGTGGGGAATTCAAATATGGGATTATTTTTCTAATCGGATAACTCCTACCTACATTGTTTTGGATTTCAAAATGGCCGATTTGACCATTTTTCACCCCTTGGCCATACATGGATGCCAACATGAATCTGAAGGAAATCCTAACATGCAAGGTGTCTAAATGATGTGTTTCTTAATGGGGAATTCAAATATGGGATAGGATAAATATAACCTGCATAATTTTGGATTTCAAAATGGCTGATTTTACCATTTGAACCCATTGGTATTGTATTACAAAATTGCAAAGATAAAAAATATATGGGAAATCATTTATAATGACAAAGCCATCAAATTTATTAACAAGTGAACTGTATATAACTGGATACAACTCCAAAGATCAATAATAATAATAATACTAACAATAATAAATTGTATTTGTAATGCACACAAACACCTAAGTGCTAAATCTCGATCTCCTGACTTCTTGAACTTTGCCAGGTTCCAATATCTTGATTGGACTCATTCTTGGATGGCAAGATCTCCTACTGTACTGCTTTAGCCACCAACCTACAAACACAAACTTAAAGTCAACGTTGGCCATAAATAGGTGAGCTCTTTCCAGAACTACTCAGCAGAAACCTCTGTAACCATTTTAACAAACGTCTCAATGTATTGAGAAAATCCATGGGGCTCCATCAACCCTCTATCTTCTTAAAACATTGGAAAGGCAGGGGATGGAAAAGAAGGCAGAGAAAAGGAGAAGGGGCAAAGAAGAAAGCTTTGCAGCAGCAGACAAGGTTGCTTCCTTTCTAACCTCCCCAGAGAGCAGTCGCATTTTTTATCTCTCCTCCCTGCCCTCCAAGGCCTCCTTTACCCTCCTCCCTGCAGCCGCTTTTATCTCCGTACACCAGCTCTGTCTTTCTGCTTCTCTCGACGGTGTGGACTCTAAGCTGCAATTAATAACGGTGTGGATCTCTACTTACAACTGCCTTACAACTGCCTCCTTGACGGTGTGGACATTCTACTTTTTCTTCAATATACCTGACTTCCTACTCAATCAATCAATGGATCAACTAGTAAGCTGGGGTTTTGCAGCAGTGGATCGAATTTTCTCTTCAAGAAAACAAAGTGCGACCGAACCATTATGTCCGATAGGGACATTCCAGGCCGGGTTTGCAATTGACAGTTGGAATAATTGGCGATCAATATGCCTATATTCTATTGAGATTGAAGATGTTGAGGATCTGTATCTCCTCGTCATCTTTCTGATCGGTTGGGGAGCGATCGCAATTTGGATTTGAAGAAAGATTTGGATTAAATTAAAGCATCACAGGAATCATTGTAACCTGATGCAACCCCCCCCCCCCCCCCCCCCCGCCACAAAACTCAGGTCTGTGGAAGAGAAGAAGGAATGTTCGAGGTCAATTGAAAGAGGCCGAGGAGAAGAAGTCAAGATAAGACCTGGTTTATGACGTCCGTACCCATCGCAACCAAGGACGGGACAGTATCTGACTGTCTGAAGATAAGATGGATGGCAGGCCCCCCCTCCCCTCCCCATCCTCACGCAAACCTCCCCCCACGAGCACGACTGGCGACGTGCACGGAAGGAGGGGTGGAACCCTTGACTGCCTCACACGCCCAAACCCTAAGCCACTACCCTATCCTTAACTCCCACCCCCCACTCTCCGCCCTCCCTCCCATCCCCCAAATTCCCTCCCCCGAGGGTGCTTCCTGAAACTCACTGACTTTCGGCATAAAGGAACATTGTAACAACAAATGTGCTTTGTTTGTACTAATTTAGGGTTGTGCCATTATTATTATGCAAAGATAATAATTGTGATTAATTCTGTAATGAGTTGTATGTGTGTTTCTAGCATCCTTGACACCCAAGGACAACGATGTAAATAAGTCACTGCGCCTTTTTCGTTTCTATCCTTGACAACAATGTATATTGGAGTAATGATCTGTATATGTTGCAGAGTCTAAATAAAACCTACCTACCTACCTAGGAAGGATGTTGAGAGCTTCCTTACAGTCCCTGAAGTTGAGCTCATTCCTGAAACTGACCCTGCAGCTTCAGCAAAGCTACGGAAAAATGATGATGAGATTCCAAACATCGCCCTTGCTAGTGTAAGGTATGGCATAGGTCTAAGGCCAACTGCAGCTATATCAACTGCAGCTCTGATTGATGCAGGACTCATCTTAGAAGATGACACAAGTAAAGTGATTGATAAGAACAATGTTAAGAGAGCACAAGAAAAGTTGATGCAAGAGCTGGGGGAAGAGTTTGAGGAGAAGTGCAGGGAGGAGGGGGGGATCTCCTGTATCCTATTTGATGGGCGGATTGACATGACCAATGTGATGATGGAAGCTGAGGGCAGTGACCAATCTTTTCCTGCAAAGATCAAGGAAGAACACTATAGTGTTGCTAGTGAGCCTGACAGCAACTATCTGTTCCACTTTACACCAGAGAAAGCAACTAAAGAGGAGTCCCATGCAGAGAAGATTGCTAAGGTCCTGTTTGCCTGGCTGAAAGAGAGAGGTTCTGATAAGACCTTGTGGGCCATTGGAGGAGACTCAACCAATGTCAACACTGGAGTGAAGGCAGGTGTAATGCGGAAGCTGGAGCTGCACCTGGGGAGAAAGCTGGTCTGGTTGGTGTGCAACCTGCACACTGGTGAACTTCCACTGCGCCGTCTCATTGTTGAAGTTGATGGGGCTACTCTGTCAGACAACAAATTGTCTGGGCCAATAGGACAGCTCCTTGATTCTGTTACAGACTTGGAGATCAATCCTAACTTCACCAGGATCTTTCTTGGCCCTCCGCTGATCAAGCTGCCTGAGAAGATCATTCAAGATCTCTCAACTGATCAACACTATGGCTATAAGCTGGTCTGTGCAATCAGGGATGGAGTGTTTTCTACAAGGCTGGCTCTGCTGGAGATTGGACCGGTAAACCACAGCCGCTGACTCACCACAGCAAACAGACTCCTCAGGCTCTGGGTGTCAAAGCATCAACTTAAAAGAAAGAACCTGAATAATCTACAATGCATTGTGGAATTCATCATTGAAGTGTATTATCCATGTTGGTTCAACATGAAGGTCAAGCACTCCTGGATCGAAGGGCCTAGGCACATCCTGTTTCAGCTGGACTGCCTCAAGTCTCAGAGGAGGGAGGTGCTGGATGTTGTGATGCCAACTGTGAGAAGATCTGCTTGGTATGCCCACAGTGAAGCCATCCTCCAAACACTGCTGTGCTCTGAGGATCAAAAAGAGAGAATTGAGGGGGTGGAGATAATCCTGGCCATCAGGGGAGAGAGGGATCCAGACACTCAGCTGGGAGACTCCTGTGTCAGGATCAGAAGAACACCTCACATCAATAGTGACGCTTCCAGCATTGGTGGCTTAATCAGCTGGTCAGAAGATTTGCTCCCTAAGCACCTCCGAGGTGAAGAACTTAATCAACACCCCCATGGAGGTTCTCGACTGGCCTTGCCACACACAAAGCATCAAGAGGGTTGTTAAAATGGTGACTGAGGCCTCTGCTAAGTACTTTTCACAAGAAAAAAGGGATGGAGGGATCAGGGCTCAGGAGACCAGCAGGAGGCTGATGTCCAAGAATGAATCCAAGCAGGACTTGTGCAACCTGATCAAATTTAAGAAGATAGAGGGTTGATGGAGCCCCATGGATTTTCTCAATAGATTGAGACGTTTGTTAAAATGGTTACTGAGGTTTCTGCTGAGTAGTTCTGGAAAGAGCTCACCTATTTATGGCTGACGTTGACTTTAAGTTTGTGTTTGTAGGTTGGTGGCTAAAGCAGTACAGTAGGAGATCTTGCCATCCAAGAATGAGTCCAATCAAGATATTGGAACCTGGCAAAGTTCAAGAAGTCAGGAGATCGAGATTTAGCACTTAGGTGTTTGTGTGCATTACAAATACAATTGATTATTGTTAGTATTATTATTATTATTGATCTTTGGAGTTGTATCCAGTTATATACAGTTCACTTGTTAATAAATTTGATGGCTTTGTCATTATAAATGATTTCCCATATATTTTTTATCTTTGCAATTTTGTAATACAATACCAATGGGTTCAAATGGTAAAATCAGCCATTTTGAAATCCAAAATTATGCAGGTTATATTTATCCTATCCCAAAAATCATTTAGACAGATGAAGAAACACATCATTAGGGGAGCTCCAGTAGCTCACCACGTACCGTGAGTGCTATTTCAGCGCCGTGGACAACCGTGCTCGTCACGGATCTGGGGCTGAGCGAGTTCGAATCCCGGACTGCAGCCATGCCTTTCCCAGAGTGTCTTCCCCCCCATCTGAACCCTTTCAGCCTGCTTCTGTCGGTCGAACTTGACCAAGTATAAATGCGATAAACGTATAAAAGAGCCAGGGAAATGGCCAAAGTAAAAAAAAAAAAAAAAAAAAAACACATCATTTAGACACCTTGCATGTTAGGATTTCCTTCAGATTCATGTTGGCATCCATGTATGGCCAAGGGGTGAAAAATGGTCAAATCGACCATTTTGAAATCCAAAACAATGTAGGTAGGAGTTATCAGATTAGAAAAATAATCCCATATTTGAATTCCCCACAAAAAAACACATATTTTAGACACGCCACTCGATTGATTTTCAAAAAAAAAAAAAGTATGGCCCGCCCTAGCGTAGCGTGTGGAAGGATCACACTATCCCACTCAGGTCCTATCCGCACTTAGCAGGCGCCCCGACCGAACTGTAGGAGTCGCTGTTTACAACGACCCGGACCCACCCCGCCAGCTTCTCCCACCCTCTAATACAGCCAATTGTATTAGTGTGAACGGCCAGCCAAGCTGGTGACAACCCCGGAGCTGTGAGCTGGATTCGAACAGGCGAATCCAGCTCACAGCTCCGGGGCTGGTGACGAACGCAATCTCCGCTACGCCACCTAACCGCCCTCATGAAGGCCATTTTCAACCAATGAGAAGGGTGAACCGTCACTCACATCCTGCTAGACCAAAGTATATTCCGCCATTGTTGTTGTTACCTTACATGCTAACGTGAATGGCAGCGACCATAGCATTGTGGCTAGGCTAGCTACCATCGCTTAGTAGAGCTGTAGACTGTTGTAGTTTGGTCAAATCAAGCTAATTTACATCATGCTCCAAAAAAGAAAAAATTCTGCTGAGCGAGCTGTGGAGCGGGGAGCGCTTGATTCGTAAATGAAGGTGAGCGCTGAGCGGCGTGGCGGCGGGATCAACAGGAGCGATTAGTAGAGCAGAACAAGCCGTCTAGAGCGAAGAGCGGATTTCTCGTCCGCGCCGCTCCGCTCACATGCTCTGGCACACACACATATACCATTACTTCCTGTCATTGGCATACGTTTTCTTTTTCTTACTAACATCTTAGTGCCTCATTAGCCTAGGGATTAAGGATACGTGAAGTATTAACTACACCATAATAATATTGAGGTTTTGATCCATAGAAATGTCTGCTACACAATTTCAGTTAGATTCGATTTATTGTCCTTTAATTTTGCACTCATGACATTAGTTGCTTGCCGTTTAATCAACATCAAAAGACCCCCCACTTCCTCCCAGACACCCATTCCAAGAGCCTGTTATTGTAGAATAACTACGTTCCAAAAGAATAGATTGTCCAATACGTCGGATTCCAATAGGTTGTACTTTATATAGAATCTTCAGCGCACGTTACATTACAGTTGAGTTCTCATCAGGTTCATTCATAAAACGCTCTGTCAATCACCTAAAAGGACGCAGCTGGTAGCAGGTGCAATGCATCCTGGGACTTGTATTTCTATCTATGACTAGAATAAACAAACACTCTTCCACTTCCACTTCTTCTTTCAAAGGTAAACAATAATCGATATTAACATATATGTAATATAACTCATAATCATTAACCTGGCCTATTAAGTTACAACATTCTCCCCCCCGATGAACTGCTAGTTCATCCTAGACCTCTAAACAATATAATAACTGAATAGGTCTCCTCAACAAAGTTCCTGAGGTAGTGCGAACTGTGCACGACCTCACAAGTCCATCTCGGCCTGGGAACAGTTCCTTGATTCTTCCCAGCTTCCAGGTTTGTCTGGGAGTGTTATCTTCTCCGATGAGTACAATGTCACCCTCTTTCAGAGGGGTGGGTGACGGCGTGTCACAGCGATGTGCTGATTTCAGATCCAGCAAGTAATCCTTACGCCAGCTATTCCAGAAGCTGGTTGCGAGTCTCTGCCTGTACTTCCATCTTCGGTTGAGCTCTTTACACTTTTGAGCGTTGTGCGTCAACTGGGAATGTCTTGGGCGGCAGAGACGTGAGTCTTTTACCCACCAGGAAGTGGGCTGGGGTCAGCGGCTGTGGTTCATCCACTTCATTGTGCACAAAGGTCAGAGGCCTAGAGTTCAGGATAGCCTCAACCTCCGTTAGGACTGTGCACATCTCTTCAAAGTTGAGTGAAGCTCTTCCAAGCACCTTCCTTAGGCATGTTTTTACGGATCTGACGAGCCTCTCCCAGAATCCGCCCCACCATGCAGCTCGCTCGGCTATGAACTTCCAGGTGATGCCCTTTTCTGAGAAGAACTCCAACAGCTGTGGGTCTTTGATGGCCTTCCACAGCTCCTTCAAGTCCAGCTCAGCTCTCTTGAATGTTCTTGCGTTGTCCGAGTAGATAACTTTACATATTCCTCTTCTGGCAATGAATCTTTTCAGAGCTAACAGGAATTTCTCTGTCGACTGATCTGAGACCAGTTCCAGGTGTACCGCCCTGGTCACAGCACAGGTGAACAGTGCAATGTATGACTTCGTCACCGATCCATTTGCCTTCACATAAAGCGGTCCTGCAAAATCCACACCTGTGACTTCGAAGGGTGGGGATTCAGTTATTCTGTCTCTTGGTAAAGGTGCAGTGATCTGACATCCAGCCTTTGCCTTGAATCTCTTGCAGACAGTGCATCTTGCTAAAACACGCTTGACTAGCTGTCTAGCACGCAGGATCCAGTATCTTTCTCTTAGTTGTACTAAGGTGTCCCTCACTCCTGAATGCATTATCTTTTCATGACAGGACTGTATCAGCATTTCTGAGTATCTTTGTTTTCCGGGCAGAATCCACGGGTGCTGCTCTCGGAAGGTGAAGTTGGACTGTTGCAGTCTTCCTCCCACGCTGAGCAGTTCATATTCATCCAGGAATGGTTGGAGTTCCTTTATTTTACAGTCGTTCGTCAGATTCTTTCCTGTCTTCAGTAATTTGATCTCCTGACTGAAACTTTGTTGTTGTATTGTCTTGATCCAGTACCTTTCTGCCTCAAAGAGCTCGTCAGCAGTCAGCTCTCCTTGTGTCTTTGTCTTCCTTTGAGCATTGGTTATGAATCTCTTGATCCAGGCAGTCACTCTTAAGACCCTTCTCAGTTTGCTATATCTTGCCAGCTCCAATACTGGTTCCGAGAAATCTGCGTCATTTGCAGTAAGCTGTACTGTGACCTGGTGATGGCACTTGAGTTCTGTGTGAACTTCTTCTGGAACCTGACCCTCATCAGTCTCCTCTGACTGATCAGGTGACTGGTCAGGTGTTGTCAGAACTTCAGGTCCGTACCACCATAGCTTGTTCTGTATCAGGTTTTCCACAGTCTGTCCTCTGGTAGGGAGGTCAGCTGGATTTACCTTCCCTTTTATGTGTGACCATGACTCTGGGTTGGTCAAGGACTGGATCTCTGTCACTCTGTTTGAGACAAACTGTTTCCACTTGTGAGCGGAGCTGCAAATCCAGTGCAGCGTAATCATAGAGTCTGTCCACATTGTGATCTGTTTGTGTTCCATTTTCAAAGTCTTCATCAAGTGGCTGGCTAGTCTTGCCCCAATCACAGCTCCCATGAGCTCCAGGCGTGGCAGTGTCATTTTCTTGAGAGGGGCTACCCTGGACTTGGATGCCACTAAGCTCGTTCTAAGTTCTCCATCTTGGTTTTCGCCCTGCAGGTAGGCCACAGCACTGTAAGCCCTTTCACTGGCGTCACAGAACACATGTAGTTTCAGGAGGTGGCTGTTCTCTGTCTGCAGGTCTATTCTGTACCATCTTGGGATAGCGAGCTGGTGTAGCTGGGGGAGCTCCGAACACCACTGTTGCCATTCTCGAGTCAGATCAGGTGGTAGCTCCTCATCCCAGGAGAGTCCTCTCTCCCACATTTCTTGGAACATGCACTTGACTCTGACTGTGAAAGGAGTCAGGAACCCAAGGGGGTCATAAATGCGTGCAGACGATTGCAGAACACTTCTCTTTGTGTTCTCCTTCTGTTTTAGAATGCTCACCAGTGGCCTTAAGTCAAAGGTGAAGTCATCAGTTTCTGGCCTCCATACCAAGCCGAGCACTTTCAGTACCGCTCCGTGTGTCTCTGGCGCCACCGTGAGGTCAGTTTTGCTCTTCTCCCATTTTTCCATAAATTCAGGAGAGTTTGTCATCCACTTGCAGAGGTCCATGCCTGCGGTCAACAGCATTTGTTTAGCAATTGTCGTCACAGTGTAAGCTTCTTCAACGTTGTGTGAACTTGCAATAAAATCATCGACATAAAGTGATTCTTTCAATGTCTCTACAACGGATGGATGTTCTGTCTCATACTGTTTCAGGTGTTTCCTGATTGTAGCAGCGAGTAAGAATGGACTTGGGGAAGCGCCAAAGACCACTCTGGTCATCCTTAACACTCGTGGCTCTTCCTCCTCTTCTCCCTTTGGTGGGCCAGTGAGCCACAAGAACCTCACGGCATCTCTGTCCCTTTCTGCAAGGGATACTTGCAGGAAGGCCTTCTTGATGTCTGCCATGAAGGCGATCGCATGTTGCCTGAACTTAATCAGGACGTTGAGGAGGTCTGGGTTCAGGTTGGGTCCTGTTAATAAGCAGTCATTGAGGGATGGATGGCCATTTTCATGAGATGAAGCATCAAACACTACTCTCAGTTTCGTCGTCACCTTGTCCTCTCTGAGTACTGCGTGGTGAGGTAAGTAGTATTTCACACTGTCTGTCCTTGCATCATCCTTCGGCACGTCCTCTGCTATGTTCTGTTGTAAATAGTCCTCCACTACTTCATGATACCTGCTGTAAAAGGTAACATCTTTCTTTAGTCTTTTCTTCAGACCATCAAACCTTTTCTTAGCGATTCTGTAGTTGTCTTGGAGTTCTGTTCTTTCTGCCTTCCATGGCAACTCCACTTGGTATCGCCCATCTTTAAAGGTTGTTGTTCTCTCGAACATCTGTTGAGCTTCTTCTTCTGCTGGGTTCTGTGTTTTCTCGCCTGTTATACCCAGAGACTCAATTTCCCAGAATGCCTTTAGTTGATTGGAGACAAGTGTGTCTTCATCCATGGGGATGAGCATGCATGCTAGGCACCTTCATCACTGCTGAGCACACCTGTGGGGTCTCTATAGCCTCTATTTCGATTTTTTTGCTCTGTGTCCCAGACATTCCTCAAGGTGACCTTCACTGTGTTGTACTGTGACATTGTAGGGACAGAGGATCCAAACGTGTGAAGAGTGAGTTTCTCTTGTCTCAGTACTGGTAACTTCAGGCTCTTCACAAGGTTTCCATGGATGAAGCTCCTCTGACTCCCTCCATCTAGTAAGCAACGAGCTATTACCCTGCCTCCTGGGCCTTCCACCCATGCCTTGGCAGTTTGTAACAGCACAGTGTTCTGTCCATCTGGTTTCATCTTCACTGAATGAGGAATGACTGAGGAAACAACAGCCTCTTCCGAAACAGGGGGTTTCTGCTCCTCACTTTTCTTGCCAGTGCACACAGCAATGTGATGTCTTCTTCCACAGGTTGCACAGGAGACCTGCTTTTTACAGAATTTGGCTATGTGTTTCTGTCCTAAACACACAAAACATCTTCCCATTCGCATTAGTCTGTCTTTACGTTCAATAACGTTGTTGTCTGGGCAATGTTCTGCTTTGTGATCAGCACTGTCACAGAACAAACAGTTGTACACCTGGCTGGCTGTATACAGTGTAGCAGTACATTGCATGCTGGGTCTTTTTGGTCTCACTTCGCTGAATGAGTAGGCCTGTTTCCATGGCTTGCTCTCTTCTTTCTGATGGTTGGATGTTGTTGTCATTTGCAGTGCTCTTTCTCTGCTCTGAACCTCCCTCTGTAGGAATGTGACTATTTCAGAAACTTTCCATTCATCATCTACTCCCCTCTGACGACTATATTCAAGAGCTATGCTATCTGGAATCATCTGCAGTAAAATTGGGCATAGCAGGCTCCCGTAGGTTTCTGACACTACACCCAGTGACTCCAAGCTCCTCATTTGAATTTCACATTCATCATATAGCTGCCTCAATGCATTCACATCAGAGGCTTTCTTCACAGGAGTAAGATTCAGTAGTTTTGACATGTGAGCACTGATCAGTAGATCTTTCCTTCCAAATCTATTTTGCAATAAAGTGACCGCATTGTCATAGTTATCATCTGTTAATGTCAGTCCTGCTATTGCCTTTGCAGCTGGTCCAGTGAGATAGGTTTTCAGGTAAGTAAACTTCTCTCTTTTACACAGTCCATCATTATTGTGAATAGCAGTTTCATACTGGCTCCAGAATTCCTGCTATTTACTGACATCTCCATTATATTTCTCAATGACCAATCTTGGTAGCTTTACTGACTGTCTCTGTGATCTTGCTTCAGTATCACTCACCCGCCGGGCCTCTGCTGTCAGTTCCTTTTGGTTCCTTATCACTCGTTGTGCGCGGCTCCGTTGGATAATGATGCGCTCCTTGTACGTCTCCGATGATTCAATCTCCGCGTCCAAATCATCCATCAAAGTTAGCTGCTCTATTTCCCGGTTTATTTCATGCAAACTGTCCTCCTTCGATGCCAGTACATCCAACATAGTTGTCAAGTCTTCAACACTCGGAGCCTCATTTCCAATCTCAGCGTCAATCTGATTTAAAATACGTGTAGTACCACCTCTGATGGCACTGCGCTTCCGTTTCTGTCTCTCGATTTCACTCCGACGTTCTGTTTCATCCATTCTATCGTTAGAATAACTACGTTCCAAAAGAATAGATTGTCCAATACGTCGGATTCCAATAGGTTGTACTTTATATAGAATCTTCAGCGCATGTTACATTACAGTTGAGTTCTCATCAGGTTCATTCATAAAACGCTCTCTGTCAATCACCTAAAAGGACGCAGCTGGTAGCAGGTGCAATGCATCCTGGGACTTGTATTTCGATCTATGACTAGAATAAACAAACACTCTTCCACTTCTTCTTTCAAAGGTAAACAATAATCGATATTAACATATATGTAATATAACTCATAATCATTAACCTGGCCTATTAAGTTACAACAGTTATATTATCATACTGGTCATCGCGTCTCGCTCTTTGCCATTATGAGAACTCTTATCTCCTAGCACCTACTGTGCTCATGAACAAACAATTTGCACTCACATGCACGTGACCAGGCCACGCCCCCGCATCCTGCTATAAGACGCCGGACATGGTCACACTCTACTTTCCTCTTTTTTTTTTTTTCAACATGGACATTGCAGTGCACTCCGTTGAAAGGGATAACCTGGGAGCCGTGAGTTCTTAATTGATATAGTTGTGGACCAGTCGACCAAAAGATTCGCGGAGACAGAGTATTTCAAACGGAGCCTTTATTTCATCACACAGAGAAGAAGAGAACTCTCCTGCAGCCCATGGGCTCCGCTCCTCGCCAGCATCAGAAGAAAGAATACACACATTACATGACATTTATACCCTCTTGCACAGAGGAGGAGGGGAGGGGTGCGTGTGTGCCTGTGCGTGTGTATGGTGTGTGTGCATGTATGTGTCTGCTTGTCTGCGTGTGTGTGTGTCTAAGTGCAAGAGTTAATTGATGTTTTCTGAGACGCGGTGAGGGGGCCATCTGGTTAACATGGTTAACTAGTTTACCGGCCCACTGGTCAAGGGTCACCGGGTCCTGAAGAGTCCAGGCACTTCATCTAATAGTTGTGTATGTGTGTGTGTGTGTGTGTGTGCTTGTCGATGTGTGTGTGTGTGTGCGCGTCGGAAGAGGAGGATGTGTGTGTGTGTGAGGCGCGCGTGCGTGTGTGTGAGGAGGGACTAGCAGGATGGATGCAGCAAACGGGGTCATCAGGTCACAGACTGAGAGACGCCCTGGCTACAGCGTGAATCAGACAATAGGTGCACAGATACATAGGATATTGACAACAAATATTACTACATCAATGAACTAAAAAACTATCACCGTGAACTAGTTGTTATGAAACGCAGGGAGAAATTACACAATGTTGGGTTTTCGCCGGAGGTTCACCAGCCCCTGGAATCTTCTCGCACATCCTAACGGTGCATCGGACCTGTCCTGGGGTTCCCTCATCTCGTGACAGCAGATCGAGGGACGTTGCGCGACGGCTAGCAGTCGAGCTACGTCGCGCACAGGTAGGGTCTGCGCTGCCAGGCATTATTGCTAGCATTTGTGATACTGCTCTGTAACACTTCCCCCGGTCCTGTGGGACCAGCCGGCAACCCTCTGCCCGGTTCGGTTGGTCCAGGACTCAGACATTCACAACCCCCCATCAATACCCTTCACAACACAACATTGGCAACCGGTGGGCTGAGCCAGATGTGGCAGATCTGGCATCAGCTCACACACCTAATTAACATTATCATCTGCCATTTATGTTTGTTATGTTCATTGTCTATGTTGTCATTGTTGTTTCCATTGTGTTAGATTTGTTTCCCCCGCCTGAGGTACCCTGGACACAAAGAAAACAGGTGATCGCAAGGCCGACATTAGATGAGCACGCCCTAAAAAAACTTCGCCATCTAGCTCGCTCTCACTCCCTGTCACTCCCCCCCCCCCCCCCCCCAACACCAGCAGGATACGTGCTCTGATTTGTTCCCTTTGGCTGGGGGCCGCGTGCCTTCAATGAGGCGCAAGCGGCCCCACGTTTCGCTTCTCATGGGGACAGGGGCTGACACCCAGTTGCTGGCTAGGCCTGGGTCTGTCCGTGAGAATGCTGTGCTGTCAAGCGGCTTCCACGCCACATGTTCTGCATCTGTGTTTGGTGAGCCTGGTGTTGTGTCTGTCAACGACAAAGGTTGTCAGCGAGGGAACTCGAGGCCCAGGGGGTCGCAGCGCGAGTTCCCCCAGCCCCGCCCTCGCCAGGCATCACGTTAGTGCCTCCCACGGCCGGAAGACCGGCGATGGTCAGGCAGGCGCTCGTGATTTGGGTGGTAGTAATATCACTGCAGGGCTACGGTGTGTAGGAACCCACCCTATCGGGCAGTGTGGGGACCTCGCGCCTTGAATGTCCAGCTGTAGAGCGGTTCCTCAGCAATCCATGCCGGGGAGGTGTTCTGTGGGGGAGCTTTTGTCACCCAGTGTGATGTCAGCTTCCCCCGTATCAACCCGGCCCTTTCTGTCGGGGTCCCCCCTTGGGTGCAATTGCCTCGTTGGTAGTGTCAGGGTGCGATATCCCGGCTACACGAGACGCCCTGCTTGCGCGGTTGGCGGGTCCAGGGTTGGCAACGCACAGCGGGTGGGACCAGGCCGCCTATCTACGGTTCCTGGCAGACCAGCGCCAAATGGCGGCGGGTGCGCTTTGGGATTATCATCACATATGGCTACAGCAGTGCCGTATGTCGAGGTGGATGGAGAGAACGCTGAGGCGGGGGCTTGTGTTGCAGTTTGCGCAACCCCACCCTCCGTTTTCAGGTTTGGTACAGACCCTGTTGTCAGGGTCAGCAGCAGTGACAGCTCTGGCCGACGAGATCCAATCTCTGTTAGTGAAGCAAGCCATCGTCGTGGTCCCAAAGGAGGACACGATGTGTGGCGTTTACTCCCGGTATTTTCTGGTGCCCAAGAAATCTGTCTGCGTTCAATCGGCTGATTGTGACGAGGCGGTTCAGGATGTTGACCGTCAAACACCTGATAAGCTCTGTCAGAGTGAGGGACTGGTTCACCTCCATAGACCTGAAGGATGCGTACTTTCACATCCCGATCTTCCCTCCTCACAGGAAATTCCTTCGCTTCCTCTTTCAGGGTGTAGCGTACGAATACCAGAGGCTGCCGTTCGGCTATTCTCTGGCACCTCGCACATTCACCAAGTGCGTAGAGACCGCGCTGGAGCCTCTACGTCGTCAGGGGATACGAGTTATTTTCTATCTCGACGACATTCTGCTCCTCAGCCGGTCGGAGGAGGTCGCCAGGTCTCATACCAGGCTGGTGGTGGAATTCCTCACCAGTCTGGGTTTTGCTGTGAACTGGAAGAAGAGTACTCCTCTTCCCAGTCAACAGGTGGAGTACTTGGGCTTGGTTCTAAGCTCAAGGCCCATGAGGGCAACCCTCTCAGAGCGACGGCGAGTGGATATTCTCGGCATGCTCAGGGGGCTCCGTCCTGGCAGGACGGTTACGGCGCTGTCCATGATGTGCATGCTCGGTATGATGGCATCTGCTCACTCTCTGGTCCCTCTTGGTCTCCTCTTCATGAGGAGGATACAGAGGTGGTTTTCCAGTATGAAAATAGACCTGGTGAGAGGCAAGTGGAAACGATGAAGGTTCCCATGTCAATACTGGGGGATCTCGACCACTGGGGGAGGACTGGTACCCTCACCAGCGGGATCTCCATGGGCTGCAGGCTGTCACACGTCACAGTCTTAACCGACGCCTCCCTCACGGGATGGGGGGGGACGTGTCGGACCAACGCAATAGGGGGCAGCTGGACGTGCCATGCTACCCGGTCTGCACTGCATATCAATGTGTTGGAATTGAAGGCGGTCCTTCTGGTCCTCAAGCGGTTCGGCCACCTGGTGGTGGGAGAGCACGTGTTGGTCAGGACGGACAACACGACGACAGCATCGTATATCAACAGACAGGGTGGAGTACACTCCGTCTGTCTGCACCGGGCGGCGGTCGAGCTCTGGCTATGGGCGTTTTCCGCACTTTGGTGGAGTTGACTGCCTCCCCCCCTTCGTTAGGACGCGCGGGTGGATGGGACTCCCCTCCTCCCTGGTAGTGGGGCTTACAGCCCTCAGGGGGTAGACTTGTCGGGTCACGCGTCTGCTCTGTCCCATATCTCATAATGGCAAAGAGCGAGACGCGATGACCAGTATGATAATATAACGAAAGGTTATCCTATAACCTAGTTATATGAATACTGGCAGAGCGTCTCGCTCTTAGCGCCCTGAGGTCCCTTGGTTGGGTTTTCAGTGTTGGAAACTTTTTTCCGAGGAAGGTAGACTGTGACCATGTCTGGCATCTTATAGCAGGACGCGGGGGCGTGGCCTGGTCACGTGCATGCAAATTGTTTGTTCATGAGCACAGTAGGTGCTAGGAGATAAGAGTTATCTCATAATGGCAAAGAGCGAGACGCTCTGCCAGTATTCATATAACTAGGTTATAGGATAGGATAATCTCTCTCTCTCAGGGCGGCTACGTGGCGTAGTGGGCAAGTCGCTCGCCACGAATGCAGAGACGCTGGGATCGCCTGTTCGATCCCAGCGCTCCACATTGCTTTCAGTTTAGCTGGTCGTCCATACTAGTGGTCTGCAAGGGCCTTGAAATGAAGCCCGTACCCAGCCCGTGAACTTCAGGCCCTGCCCGAAAATAAGCCCGACTGTAAATAATATTTTAGGCCCTAGCCCGCGTGAAAACCTGATTCTTTTTTTTTATTATTTATTATTAATATTTTTTTTTGGTATTTGTTTTAAATATTCGAAACACGGTTTTATATGAACTTAATAAATAAACAAAAACGAAAATGTTCAATAGGTCTACCTAAATAACAGCTAGTGAAAACGAAAGAAACATTAATATATATATTATAACATATAGCCAAAAATTATTTAATTTTTTTGTTTTAAATATTCTAAACACTGTTTATATATTAACTTAATAAATAAACCAAAACGAAAATGTCCAATAGGTCTAACTAAATAACACATATGCTGAAAACTAACAACCATTATATAGCCTTTTTTCGCAAATTCTATTTCCCAGCGAGTCAGCCTCGTAAAACTCGTAATTTGAAGGCTATATGGAATCTTCTTTGACACACACACACACACGACGCAATAGCCTACTCAGTCACTGTACAAACAAACAGAAAACATAAATCAGATTTCGAGCAGAGCAACATTTATATAATGAAAGCGCAACAGAACAGGGCAGCAGCGACGTCACCCCACACACCAGCAAATAATAATAATCAAACTCACCACTTCGCTGTGTTGATGTCAGCAAGGCGTTGAACAACGTTAACAACGTTAACATCCAAGAACAAATTAAAACATTCGCCAACTGGCTATATTCCAACTTCAACCTATGCCGCTTCGGTCTGGTTAATTTGTTCATCATCCACCTGAGCCGCGCGCTCCCCTCGAGTTATCCCTGCAGGCTGCGGAGGGAGACATCCAAATGTTTCCAAAAATGCAACTTTCCCTTGACTATTTTATCTGTTAACCTATACATCTTGACTCCTCAGACACGAGGCTTTCACGCTCTGATGACAGCACTACGTTACGCGAAAATGAAACAGAAACTTAAGGTTATCCTATAACCCTAGTTATATGAGTATAGCGAGCAAAAAAAAAAAAAAAAGACGCAATAAAAAAAACAAAGAGGGCACTGCCCGGCCGAGCCCGAATTATTTATTTAGAAAACAAAGCCCTACCCAGCCCGAACCCGTCGGGTCGGGTAGGGCCCCGTCGGGCTTGGGCAAGGTTGCAGCGCACTAGTCCGTACTAATACACATTGGCCGTATTAGGGGGTGGGAAACTGATGGGTGGGGATCGGGCGTTGTGGACAGCGACTCCTACAGGTCGGTTGGTGCGCCTGCGCAGTAGAATCAGGAAGTGTCGGGGGCAGCGTGAGCCTCCCACGCGTTACTCCTCGCCACTGAGAGATCGAGCTGCGCAGGTGAAAAGATGCGACTGCTGTTACCTCAAGTACCGGAGGGGACTTGTGCTATGTATGACTTAGTCCACATTGCAGCCGGCTTGTGGGAGGCAAGAAACAGCGTTCGTGACAGGGGAGGGTTGAATTGGATGATACGAAATTGGGATGGGAGAAAATATAGAAAATGGGAGAAAAAGTGGATCAAAAAAGGATAATCTCTCTCTCTCATATGCTGGGAGTGAGATTGGCTTGAGCGGAGGTGTTTGTGGAGGGCTTTTATCCTAATTTCTCCTATTTTCCCCCTATTTTTGGTTTCTTATTTTTCCGTTTCTTTTCTATGTGCACAGTGAGGTGTGGTTTTATGGGTTCATTTTCCTATTGGGGCAAGTGGTGCAAGTGTATAGTGTTGGAGGCGAGTGTATTGTTTGGTGAGTGGAGGCGGCGCGCTGAAGGCCAGTGACACGGCCTCGTAGTCAGCAGGACCTGAGCCTGTGTCGCTCCGACACGGAGTGAGGTGTGTACCCGAGGGGAGCGCTACGGTGGAAGAGGTTTTGAAGGCTGTCGGCGAACAGGTAGGATGCGAAAATCTTGCTTATACATTATGCATGTAGTTGTGTCTAACGTGCCGCCGTTTATCAAAGACGAGGCTCTGTCGAGGGAACTGATCCGCTTCGGGAGGTTTGCGAGTGGATTCAGACCTATTGCTCTTGGGTGTAAAGAACCTGGGTTGAAACATGTACTCTCGTTACGTAGGCAAGTATTTATGTACTTGAAAAACGCAGATCAAACGTTAAATGTGAGTTTCACCGTGAAGGTTGGTGAGGGCTTGTATGCTGTGTATGCGAGCACCGACAGCTTGCGCTGTTTTGAGTGTGGTGACATTGGACATAAGCGGTTCGCTTGCCCGCATCCAAAGCGTGCAGCGGGAGGGGCATCATGTCAGCCAAGTAAAAAAATAGTAGAGGTTAATATTGTAAACACTGCAGAGCAACAGGCAGATACAGGAGGAGTGGAGGAAGATACTGGGACAGAGGGGCTGGTGGCGGAGGGAGAAGCTGCAGGAGGAGTAGAGGGTGATACTGAGACAGTGGAGCTGGTGGTGGATAGAGAAGCTGCAGGAGGAGTAGAGGGTGATACTGAGACAGTGGAGCTGGTGGTGGATAGAGAAGCTGCAGGAGGAGTAGAGGGTGATACTGAGACAGTGGAGCTGGTGGTGGATAGAGAAGCTGCAGGAGGAGTAGAGGGTGATACTGGGACAGAGGGGCTGGTGGCGGAGGGAGAAGCTGCAGGAGGAGTAGAGGGTGATACTGAGACAGTGGAGCTGGTGGTGGATAGAGAAGCTGCAGGGAGTAAGCATGCTCCCGAAACAGGTGCACAGCCAGGGCCGGTGCTAGGAGGTTCATCAGATGGAGGGGGGGGCCCTCTCCCCGTGGTTGTAGGGGGGAATGAAGGTGACGCAGAGGCCAGTGGTGTTGTGGAGGGAGGGGGGGGGGGGGCAAAGTGGTGGAGCAGGGGGGGGCCCTCTGGGGAGGTGTTGGCTCGGAATAAGCCTACCATGGGGCAGAATGGGAAGGAGAGTGAAGTTGAGGGGAGCGCACTGTTGGATGAGGAGGGGATGGATTTAGAGGGGGGTGCTAAGGAGAGGGAGAGTGGGTCTGATGAAGAGGCATCTTTATCTGCTGGTGAGAGTGAGGATTTGGAAAAGGAGGAGGTGTATACTGCAAGGGAGCTCACCCGGTTTCTTAGGGAAGCAAAAAACAGGAAACATTTTCCACTGGAACGTTTCTTCCCAGACCAAGAAACGTTTTTAAGGTCTGTGATGCATGCTAACAAGGCCACAGGCGGGGGATTAATGACACCCAGGAGGAAGTTCCGACTGAATAAGTGGGCTACTAATGTCAGGAAAATACTGTCATCAAATACAGGTTTATAATGTATAAACTGTATGGTACACATCTGCTGGTGGGTTTCTTTTTCTGGTTCTTGTACTCTGTTTTCTCCCTCTTTTTTCACATGGAAGTCCTTCGGATAGGCTCCCTTAATATTAATGGTGCTAGGGATGGTGTGAAAAGGGGTCTGTTTTCTAATTATGCAAAACAGAAAATTTTTAATGTTATTTTTGTACAAGAGACCCATAGTGATGTGGGTAATGAGGTTGACTGGGGACTCGGTTGGAGGGGGGTATTGGTGATGAGTCATGGCACTAATAATAGTGCAGGGGTGGCTGTCCTGTTCTCTCCTGGACTTGGGGTCAATATTACATCACAGAAGGAGGTTTACAAAGGAAGGCTGCTTGTGGTGAAGGCTACTATTAACACATTACCGCCCGACAACGTATATATCCGTGTTTCGAATCCATGCTTAACACAATGGCGTTCCATTTTAATATACTATTCAAGGTCGCCGAGCGGCACTGCAGATGTACCCTACTCTTTGAATTCGCCAACGTGCATTACCGGCCAGATCCTCTTAGGGGCGCTGTCGCGATAATGGAGTGTGCCCTGTGGCTGAACGGTGGACTCTTTTTTTTTTTATACTTTCAATGGAGTTTTCAGTTAGCTCGATTCTGGATGTGCAGCCTGTAGCTTGGATTACGTTTTGGATTGCAGATTTCACTATGCAATAAGGGGATTTATCATCAGCCAATGGACATATCGATCTACCAGATGGCGATCGATAAGGGCGAAATGCTTTGGGAGATCCCACCAGCCCACGGTAAGATCTTTTTCACGTAAAGTACATCCCGATCGGGCCTTGTTTTGATAGCCATCCATCCGATCAATGAATGAGGCTAACGCGGTTATTGGTAATCAATAATCAGAAACGACGTCCCCCGCCCCCCTTTCATGCATACATGCTTGAGGATTGTGCCGATCATATGCAGTTTGAGTTTTAACTAGCATATGTATAACAAAAATGCCATTGGATATAACGGTAGTAGCTATTAGCCGTTTATCTCGCCTTCCAGGAAATATACTAGACCAAATCCCGTATAACGCTTATATTCACGGCGCTATAAAATGAGATCGTATTGATGATTTTTTTTCCCTTTAAGCAATTTTGAAGGGACGGTTTATGGTCTCAATTGACAATGAGAATGGACAGATAGCAATACTATAAAGTATAGATTTAGTTCTACAAACAGCCCCACGTCGGTTTACATTTGCCGGTCCTCTAGAGATTTATTAGACGCATCCCAATGGCCCCGAATGTGTTAAAGGACCAACCATCTCCGTGGCAAGGTTGTTTTGGCTTTTATTCCATTTTAACACTTTCAGTGCCACCAGGGGGCGCACGACTTAGTGCTTGAATGCCACCATCGGCGCCCATGTTAATGTTAATATCGCCTAATCTATGTTTTAAATTATGGCTATGTGTCTAATCTGCCCGTCGCTTATCAAAGAATAATTTTCCAGTCAGTGCTGTCAAGGCAGATTGGTTTTTTATCACTTCATTTCCGTTTGAGAGCATTTTGAAAAGCACCCATTTTTGAGGTAAAAAACAGCCCATTCTGTGATAATCGACTTTTACTGGAATATTCCAGAACGTTGATATTTTTGTCGGCCTATTTATGAATCGTTTTAAAATAAACGCTAGATGATCAATAGTATACGTGCGCGCACGCACATTCGAGGCGCGCGCTGATAATAGCCGTTTTCATTTCCTCATGGATTTTACAGTGAAACCGCTGGAGCACATATCAGAAAAAAGCTTATATCTTCATCAAAACGAGTCTGATTATCCTAACACTGATAACATAGATTCCTTACCTGACATCAGATAGTATCCAACTGGTATATTCCAATTCCTGATCACCATTAGAAAAAATCGATAAGTGTATAGATCTAACGTGTATACAGTAGAACTCATGCTCGCCAAGGCTCAGAGTCTCCAGAATGAACTCTGGTAACCCCGGCTGCATCAGTGGACTGGAAAATGTGGACTGGAATACATTTTTTTCCCATCCATTTTCATTGAGTCCATTCCAAAATCCCTGATGTCATCTGGGAGACGATAGGGGGCGCTTTTTTCACATCTGATCGCCGGCGGCCCTTGGGTAGGCTAGGGTAGGCTCGCGTGATGCAATATGATTTCAGATCGCAAAAAAAATTTCAAAATCCGAGAAAACTCAACGTAACTATCGTAAACATGAGATTAGCCGTGAGTGGCACTCAAAGTGTTAATAATCTGCACTGCAGATGTACCCTACACTTTGAATTCGAAAAAGTGCATTACCGGCCAGATCCTCTTAGGGGCGCTGTATCGATAATGCAGTGTTCCCTGTGGCAGAAGTTGTCTTTTTTTTTTCTGGATTTCCAATGTAGTTTTCTACTCACCTGAAGCGACCCCTATAGCCTGTTGCACGGAATATGTTTTGGATCACGGATTTCACTATGCAGTAAGGGAATATATCATCAGCCAATGGACATATCGATCTACCAGATGGCGATAGATAACTGGGAAATGGTCTGGGGGATCCAACCGGCTCATGGTAAGGTCTTTTTCACGTAAATTACATGCTGATCAGGGCTTGTTATGATACTCAACCAGCCGATCAGCGTATGTAGCTACTGAGACGAACACGGTTATTGGTAATCAATAATCAGAAACGACGTCCCCCGCCCCCTTTCATGCATTCATGCTTTAGGATCATACAGATCATATGCAGTTTGAGTTTTAACTGTAGCTTCTGTATAACCGAAATGCCATTGGATATAACGTTAGTAGCTATTAGCCCTTTATCCAGCCTTCCAGGAAATATACTAGACCAAATCCCGTATAACGCTTATATTCAAGACACTATAAAATGAGAACGTATTGATGAAAAAATTATTTCTTTAAGCCATTTTGAAGGGACGGTTTATGGTCTCAATTGACAATGAGAATGGACAGATAGCAATACTATAAAGTATAGATTTAGCTCTACAAACAGCCCCACGGACTGTGCAAGTCTGTTTACATATGCTGGCCGTCTACAGTGATTTTAGACGCATCCAATGTGTTAATAACAGAGAGTCTGCATTTATAAATATATATGCTTTTAATACGGGAAGGGAGAGGATAGCCCTTTTTGGGTTGTTAAGGCAGGAGCTGTCGGATGTGAATCCTGACACGGTGTTAGTGATGGGGGGGGGGGACTGGAACTGTACCTTAGATCCTCCCCTGGATAGAAGCGGGGGGGAATCTCATGTTGGGTCTGCAGCTGTTTAAAAAGATGTCATTAGGACTTGTGATCTTGTGGATACATGGAGGCTGATGAATCCACAGGGGAAACAGTTCTCGTGGGTCAAGGTGTTGGGGGGACAGGGTGTGTGCAACTCAGCTTGACCGCATTTATATTGTGAGAAAACAGAGTAATAGGCTGGTGAAAGCTGAAATCTGCCCAGTCAGTTTCTCAGACCATCATTTTGTAATAGCACAGCTGGCCATATCATCAGGGCCTCGTCACTCTGCATACTGGAAATTCAATGTAAAGCTTTCATATTGAACTATATTTGCAGTATGTACTATTATATTATGGTACTATATATCTCACATCACATTATATATGTGCTGTATACACTATTATGTACTATATACTATTATATACTGCAGGTATACTATAATGTAATGTGTACTATATGTGTGCACTGAAATGTGTACTATATGTATCTACTATGTATGTATGTAAATAAAACATTTTTAATTAAACGTAAGTCTTCAGGGGTAGGGCCCGACAAGCCTAGTGCTTCTCCCTAGCCCTTTTCGGACAATTGGACAATGCTGCAATAGCCGCTGGTAAAACGTTGGTGATTTATGGAATGACCGTTGTTATGTGTCCAAAGCCCAAAATAAAAAATGAACTGAATGTAAAGCTTTTACAAGATGCCACCGTTTGCTCGAGTTTCCAGGAGTTTTGGGAGAGGTGGAAGCAGAGAGAGGGGGATTTTGAGTCTCTGAGGCAATGGTGGGATACTGGCAAAGCGCACATAAGGCTTTTTTGTCAGCAGTACACTGCTTTCTCCTCAGCTGAGTACAGGAGGGCCCTGGAGGCTCTGGAGCAGAGCTAGTGGGGGGTGCCAGTGGGGGGCTACGGGAGAATGTCAGAGCTATGCAGGGACTTGGGGGTTTTCCTCCAGGACAGAGCAAGGGGTGCGCTTGTGAGGGCTATGTTCACCATGCTGAGAGAGATGGATGCTCCTAGCTCTTTTTTCTTTGGACTGGAAAGGAAAAAAATGTAGGAAAAACAAATGCACTGTCTGCGTCTACCCAATGGACACATCACATCTGTGATCGGGGAGATGCGGGCAGAGGCTGTGCGGTGTTATTCTGTATTGTATGGTGCTGAACAATGTGACCCTGTGTGTACGGACACATTACTGAGGGATCTCCCTCATCTCTCTCAGGAACAGAGGACTGAACTGGACACTCCGTTAACGTTTGGGGAGCTATCGAAGGCAGTCTCCCAGATGACTCCTGGTCGTGCCCCAGGGGTAGATGGTCTGCCTGTGGGCTTTTATAAACACTAGCCATAACACTGATGAAGGAACAATAGTTCCGAAACATGTTTGTTTCCATTTCAGGCTGCCATTAAAAACTAAGGAACCTGAGAGTGCTGGTCTGGCTTTCCTGCTTTCTTTAAATTCAACTTTATGGGATTACAGCACCCAGTGTCAGACTTTGAGAGCGCGGTCTAACTTGACATTCCGCATGGAGGGGCCTGACATTACCACAGTTACCAGGGGAGTTACAGTGGGGTGGGAATGGCCTCAGACTTTTGGGGGTATATCTGTGATCAGAGGGGTGGGTCAGTAAAAACTGGGAGGGAGTAGCACAGTCAATGGTCAATTCTGACACCGACTCTGTGGAGGAAGTTGAGGAAGGGGCAAGAGATGACATGGAGTCCGTTGACTCCGATGTCGACGTTGCCATGCGGACTGCAAGGAGACCATGCACACCTCCGATAGGTATGTATAGTGTATATATCTCGCTCTCTCTATCTCTCTCTCTTTCTCTCATGCATTGTGACAAAGCTGACGTCCCTTGTTATTTCAGCGAAAGGCCCAGCTGCTGAGGCAGAGACGGATGCTGAAGAAGAGGATCTTCACGCTAAGCAGCGGGGTGAGTTTTGATCACTATCTCACACTGACTCATTCACTCACACAAGTTTCTAAATATGTATTATATGAATGTGTCTACAGTATGTGCATTGTAGTATACCAGTTAGTTATTGTAATCTCATAATTTACAGGCAAAGGTCGAGGCCGGGGCAGAGGCCGTAAAAGCACAGCTGGTGGGAGCGATGAGTGGATCAAAGGTACCGGTAATTTTGTGCCACTCGAATTTACCTTTGATGCAGAGCCAGGACCACTACACGATGCGGCCACCATCACATCCACCAAACCCCTTGCCTTTCTGCGGCTGTTCCTCACTGATGAACTCATGGGTGGCATTGTAGAGCAAACAAACTTGTACGCTGAACAAACAATGGCCATCATTGATCCCAACAGGGAGAGTAACAGGCTACGCAGGTGAACGCCTGTCACCCTTGCGGAGTTGTGGAAGTTCCTAGGCATACTATTCCTAACGGGGATCAGTCGGAAGCCGCAACTCTACATGTACTGGTCAACTCTAAAGTTTTTCCATTGCGCCTATTTCTCCAAAACAATGTCACGCAATAGATACCAGGTCATTTGGGGGTTCCTACATTTTAGCAACAATGAGACGATAGACAAGGCTGATAAAATGTACAAAGTACGCCCGGTCCTTGACTACCTTGTCAACCGATTCCGGGAGCTATTTCAGCCAGACAAGAATATTAGCATAGACGAGGGGATGCTGGCCTGGCGTGGCAAACTACAATTCAGAGTGTTCAGCCCCCTGAAGCCCACCAAATATGGGATCAGGTCATATGTGCTCTGTGATTCTCACACTGGTTACTGCTTTTCACTGCGACCATTTTGTGGGGACTATGCACCCCTCAAGGACACGGTTGTTGGGCTCCTAGGACGTTTGTCAAATCAGGGATACTTTTTGTTCATGGATAATTTTTACAATAGTGTGTCCCTGTCTGACATACTCCTACAGTTGAGGACCCACATCTGCGGTACCTTGAGGATGCACCGGGGAGAACCGGCGCAGATAAAGCGTGTAACCAATGTTGACCTGTCGGTGGGCGAGACCATGGCCCTGCACAACAATCGGGTCATGGTTATCGCCTGGAGAGACAAGCGGATTGTCAAAATGATCAGCAGCTTTCACCATGGCACTCTAATGGAAACACTCGTCTGGAAGAAGGGTCATAAGAAGAAGGTACCGGTCATGAAGCCAGACTGCGTGCTCACATATAATGTCTGCATGAACGGCGTCAACAAATTAGATCAGCATATCAGTTACTATCCGTTCATTAGGAAGACTGCAAAGTGGACCAAGAAGTTCGTAGTCTATTTGATTCAAATAGCCATGCACAATGCCTATGTTCTGTACAGAGCCAGACAGCCAACAGGACCGCACAAGACACTTATGCAGTTCCAAATACAAGTCATCGCTGACTTGTGTGATGAGGCAGATGCAGCCGATTTAGCTCGGACAGTGGCCAGTGCCGCACGCGCCGCAGGTGAGGCAGATGAGGCAGAGGCAGGTGCCGCAGGTGGGGGGGTGGGGGGTGTGAGGTGGGAGGGAGCTTCCAGGGCCCAAAAGACAGATCCGCACTGCAGGTTGGATGGCAAGCTAAGAATGCATGTTATGGAGAAGTACCCACCCACCCCAAAGAAGACGCATCCCACGAGAGAGTGCCGGGTCTGTAAGAAAAAAGGCATTAGGCGGGAAACCAGATCATACTGCTCGAAGTGTGGAGTCCCCCTACATCAAGAGTGTTTCACACCCTACCACACAAAGAGAGATTATGCTAGCTGAGCATTATCGCTAGCATAAGCTCTCTTTGTGTGCTAAGAGTGGAAACACTCTCCATGAAATATATATATATATATATGGATGGGTGCGTACTTCCCCGTAGTATGTGTTATGATATATGAGTGTATACATTTAGTCATTTAGCTGACGCTTTTATCCAAAGTGACTTACAGGTTCTGTACGACAAGTCATCAGGACGGGCACAACTCTATCAGCTGAGTAACAATGTGTGTCTGAGGCGGCCATACGATGCAGAGCGTAGGGGTATTGAGGGTGTGTAGTATATTGTATAGTGTCTTGTAAATAGTGTAAGTATTTCACAATATAGGTATTACTGGTTGTACAGAACAAAGGTGTTGGCACACAGTACATTTTGCTGAGTATATTTTACTCAAACTGAGTACATTTTACTCAAACTGTACTGGTCAACTCTAAAATGTTTCCATTGCGCCCATTTCTCCAACACAATGTCACGCAATAGATACCAGATCATTTGGAGGTTCCTACATTTTAGCAACAACGAGACAGCAGACAAGGCTGATAAACTGTACAAAGTACGCCCGGTCCTAGATTACCTTGTCAACCGATTCCAGGAGCTATTTCAGCCAGACCGGAATATTAGCATAGACTGAGTCCATTTGGGCTCAAATGGACTGTTTGAGTAAAATTTACTCTGCAAAATTTACTGTGCACATGGATATATTTGAAACACTATTCTTGGTCCACTTTCAGAGTAGCAATGTTGGTCTATCTTGTCAATGCCGTTCATCAGTGTCCTGGTGTTAGCTGCTGATCATTTTCACAGAGTTTCACAGAGTACATATGGCTCACTTTACTAACTAACACACTATGTACATGTGTTCTGATGCACAAACATAATGGTTATCTGCCATTTTGTCAGGTCAACACTAAACATATTTTATATGTGCATCGGCCATTTTGCCAGGTCGAAAATGAATGTACTTGAATATATACACATTGTATGTTGTTTTTGCTACTTTATAGATATGTCCAGGTCAAAACAATGCACTGTACATGTTGTGCCTTACCTAAAGTGAACACATATTGTCCACTTCAAGTGTTATACACAGTTCATTATGCTTTTTTTTATAGCATGTGAATGCACTTTACATGGTGTACCAAAATGGTGCTTTTATCTGAAGTGAATACATCTTTTACACTCCAAGTGTTTATAGTGTGCCGAGTATGGGTTGAACACATGGTCTTTATATGTACATGTGTGCTGATGCACACACATAATGGTTATCTGCCATTTTGTCAGGTCAACACTAAACATATTTTACATGCACATGTGCATCGGCCATTTTGCCAGGTTGAAAATGAATGTACTTGAATATATACACATTGTATGTTGTTTTTGCTACTTTATAGATATGTCCAGGTCAAAACAATGCACTGTACATGTTGTACCAATAGTGCCTTACCTGAAGTGAACACATATTGTCCACTTCAAGTGTTATACACAGTTCATTATGCTTTTTTTATAGCATGTGAATGCACTTTACATGTGTGCTGATGTGCACACCCAATGGTGCTTCATCTGAAGTGAAGATATATATATGTCCACTTCATACAGAAGACATTAGTATGCAATGATTTTTTATAGCATGTGTGAACACATGGTGCACACAATCTGATGGTTATATATTTTATGTTGTTTTTGCTAATTTATATATTTTCGGGTCAAAATGAATGCACTTTACATGGCGTACCCAATGGTGAATAAATCTTGTCCACTTCAAGTGTTATACACAGTTCATTATGCTTTTTTTATAGCATGTGAATGCACTTTACATGTGTGCTGATGTGCACACCCAATGGTACTTCATCTGAAGTGAAGATATATATATGTCCACTTCATACAGAAGACATTAGTATGCAATGATTTTTTATAGCATGTGTGAACACATGGTGCACACAATCTAATGGTTATATATTTTATGTTGTTTTTGCTAATTTATTACAGATGTGGGATTGGAAAACGAGGCGTCTCCCGCCGGTAGCAAGCTAGATGCCAGTGTTTGATGCAAGATGACGTCTTTTGACGCTGCTCTGCCTGGTTCAACCAGTAGGGGGAGTCGAGTTACACGGTGGAGAGAGGGAGCTCTAGTTAGGCTCTGGGGGGAATGTACTGTAACTGGATGGAACCCAGTTGTGAGTAGGCTGGTGGATCGTGTAGTGAATTAACTGGTAAGATAACTTAGGTTTACCGTTTGTTTGTTTACTGCAGTTATGTCAGAACGACAATCAACTAATCAACTAACACTAGCAACTGCGCAAATAAAGCATATGAAGCATAGCATGTCAAGTTAACGTTATGGTCCCTCGAAAATAGAATGCGACCGCAAGGCTGGCCGTAACATTAGCTAACGTTCATTTAGCTGGATAGATGTACAGTAGCAGTACTGTCTATCTGTATGTCGTGTATGTCATATATGTTATGATGAATTGAAAATACAAGGCATTTATCTATGTTAAAATGTAAACTGGACCGTCGACTCTTGTGATCAGGCTGTCCTGTGGATCGAATAATCATATTTTAAAATAAATGCAACTACTGCAGAGTAGGAATATCATTCGAATATTATTCTTTTGGTAACGTTTTATTTCTGACTACAGTACAGTATGTAATGGGTTGGGTGGACTGTACATTGGATCCCAACCAACGATCCCAACCAACAAACTAGATTCTTGTACCGGATCTCCTCCCTGGTAAACAAGAATACCCTGAAGACTCTGGCAGGAGCACTCATTCAAGGGTACTATGACTATGCATGCACCTCATGGTACCAAAGCACCTCAAAGGCGCTTAAAACAAAATTACAAACATCACAAAACAAACTGGTCAGACTACTACTTGACCTTACCCCCAGAACCCACCTCACCCCTGCCCACTTTGACAACCTACACTTTGACAACCTAGGATGGCTTAGAGTAGACGACAGAGTACAGCAACTTGCAATGGGCCTGGTCTACAAGATACACTATAATGTCATGTATGTTGTGTATGTCATAAATGTCTATATGAATTGAAAATGGGGGACCCTGATGGAAACAAGACAAACGTCTTTCTCAGGTCTGCATCCCCTTAACAATTGTATGTATTGAGCCGTACTGTATTGTACCAATTCTGCAATCTGTTAAATAAAGTTTTCATTCATTCATTCCAACCCAACCCCCCACCCACCTACTGTACACAACCTCCTCCAATGTACAGTTTCTACGTCAAGTGTATATACTCTCTTTTTTTAGACTATTTTTGTATCACAAAGTACTGTATTTGTAAATAGCTACAGGCTATTCAATGGCACATTTTCATATTATTCCTTGCACACGGCTTAATATTTCTCTTTTCTAACAGGGGCATCAAAGAGGGTGGTGTCAGATCCAGTCAAGACATTCTCATGGCTCTGTAAAGAACTCATGCTTAAGGGACCCAACACAGAGAAGGTCTTAATATACTGCAAGAGCATTTTTCTGACTGCTCTCTGCTCTACACAGATGTGTTCAAGCCGACCCTTGGGAGTATGTTTTTTCACCCAGAGGGAGCAAAAGACATTTCAGGCAATAGACTAGTGGACATGTTCCACTCAGAGACACCTTCAGACATCTTCAACTCCTTGAAAGACCAGGTGGAAAAGTTTTGCAGGAGAGGAGTAATACTGTAGGAATAACGTTCCTCACCCTTGAGTTACCATTGTGCTTCCTTTATGTTAATAAATAAATATCATTTGTGTTTACAAACCTGGTCATTTCTGAACCTACAGTACGTAGAAAGGTTAACCATCTGTACATTAGTGTGGTAGTGAAAGTTTAACCTTCTGTAGTTTCACCCTTTTTAAGTTTTAAATAGACAATAATAAAAATAGTAAGATAAAATAGACAGAGTAAAATAGTGCAGTGCAATAAAATAGTAGAATAGAATAGATAATTTTTTTTTAATAATTTTATTAACATTAACATAGTCAATACACACAATTGTTAAGGGGATGCAGACCAGAGAAAGACGTTTGTCTTGTTTACATCAGGGTCCTGTATGCCTCCAAATTCACACTAAAATGTGAGAATAATTAAATCACAACAGAGTTCTTCCTGGGATCCTCTGTCCGTGGCGTTCGTAAACGCTCATTGATCCGATCACGAACTGCTCCATACTCAAAAACACTATAGCGGCGTTTAACCATATCGAGCAACGACTGTCGTAGGTTGAGAGGTAAGGCAGACTTTCCCTGTAGGCCGCTCCAATTAACCTTCTGAGCCCACAGTTGGTATGTTGGAAAGTCAATTAGCAACATGAACATTCAAGCTGCATAGTCATCGGCTCGATTGCCGGCTTTGCTAGACATTTCGTACGACTTTTGCTCGTCTTCTGCTGAAATGGTTTGCAGTTGTATGTCAGGCAAAAGTTCACCATTTGTCGGCCTCTTTCGTTTAGCCACTGGCGGCTGGGGGGTTTTGAACGGTTCTGGGGTTTTGAACGGTTCTGGGGTTTTGAACGGGGACACCGACAAGCTTATGGTAACCCCTTCAACCGCTGCAGGCGGCTTCGAACGGAGACGGAGAACCTTCATCTCTAGCTGGTGGTGAAAAGCCCGAGCAGTGACAGAGGGTTCGACTAGCCTTGGTCTGTTTAGTTGGTTGCGTAGCTGTCTAAGCTGTGTGGCGTGCAGATGTTCTGTAGCCTCATGTCGTCTCTCCAGCGTAGCACGACCTTGCTCTGTGGCCTGAAGTTGTGTACGCAGTATGGCCAAGTCTTTCTCCGTCGCCTCATGCCGTGTCTCCAGCGTGGCAAAGTATATTTTGACTATCGACATGACGATTCCATTACACATCTCAGTCATGGTTTTTTCTGCATCTGCTGGTGTTGGTCCAATGACAGTGGACTGTGGCGTCAACACGCTTGTAACTGCAGCCTGCACAGGAAAAAAAGGGATGCAAAATAAATTATTATTATTATATATAGTAGTAGTGGAATGGCGAGGATTGCAAAGCAGGTTAGATTGAATGATTGATTGATTGAAAAGTTTATTAACAGATTGCAGAATGGGTACAGTACAGTAAGCTCAATACATACAATTGTTAAGGGGATGCAGACCAGAGAAAGACTTTCGTCTTGTTTACATCAGGGTCCCCCATTTTCAATTCATATAGACATTTATGGCATTTATGACATACACAACATACATGACATTTATGGCATAGGGACATATAGGTATTTAGTACTGATACATTTGTGACATAAACGGTATTCCAATATACAGTACTGTTACTGTGTGTGTTGGGTCTTGAGGGGGTTGGTTGAAAATGTTATTAACAGATTGCAGAATGGGTACAGTACAGTAAGCTCAATACATACAATTGTTAAGGGGATGCAGACCAGAGAAAGACTTTCGTCTTGTTTACATCAGGGTCCCCCCAATATGCGCAAATGTTCTACGTTATATGCGTAAATGTCCGATGTCTCAATAGGAAAAGTATGTTGATGTAATACTTACAGCCTTTTTCTTAACCATCCGAATCTTGCTCTTTGGCGGCTGCTTTTCTTTGATTGGAGCTGCGATTACGCACGGCCGATCAACAGTAGATCTCTTCGTTTGTTTACTGTAAAAAGTCGTCATTGCGATCTGTACTCAGTAAGAATACTATACTGTAGTGATTACACTGAAAAAAAGTGTATCGCTGTGAAATAAAATGTATTCAGCTGCTTGTCGCCCATTGGCCCAAGCTCACCAACCAACCAACGTACATTGGAGGAGGTTGGGTAGGAGTGGGGGGGGGGGGTTGGGTAGGAGGGGTGGGTGGGGGACACTGTACAACTGTACAAGCAACACTGTACATTGGAATATGTGTCAGAATACCTGTGGACGACTACACCATGATATGCAGGTAAATTCATCACGAACAGCTGTGAAGACATATTAGTATGCTGAGATATACAGTAATTGTGTGAAATTGAAGCGATATATATATACATTATTATAAAAATGCATATGGCATGCAACGCAATCTATATAAAAATATCCCTATATGCATTGCATTTCATGAATGATAAAACACCAAGTGGTGTAGTGTACAATGTGTGGCATTATGCACTTGGAATAATTTATGTGCAATCATGATCTCTCCCCCCCCCCCATTTATAGAATGTGAAGCGCGTATGCACAGTTTTGCTAAATTACTGCGTTTTCTATACATATTTTTGATTTACCTTGAAAATGTCTATATGTAATATTAGTATGCCGAGAGATGTATACAGTTATTGTGTGAAATTGAAGAGATATATATATACATTAGTATAAAAATACATATGGCATGCTCGTAGGTCTAACTTCAAGTCTAGGGGGGGACGTGCTTTTGCGGTCGCAGCCCCTGACCTCTGGAACAGCATCCCCATGTCCATCAAATCTGCCCCCTCCATCGAGTCTTTTAAATCAAAACTCAAAACCCACCTATATCGCCTGGCCTTCACTGACTCACTTTGACTCTTGCCGTACCTGTTGATGTGTTGTTCTGTTTTTCCTTTGTCTATCCGTTGATTTTATTTTATTTCTCTGTTTATTTTATACTTTTCTTTGTACTTAGCTTAGCCATGTGAAGCACTTTGGTTGACAAGCGTCATGTTTAAACGTGCTATACAAATAAATTTGATTGATTGATTGAACGTAATCTATATAAAAATATCCCTATATGCATTGTATTTCATGAATGCTAAAACACCAAGTGGTGTAGTGTACAATGTGTGACATTATGCACTTGGAATAAATGCAATCATGATCCCCCCCCCCCCCCCCCCAGTTATCGAATGTGAAGCGTATGCACAGTTTTGCTAAATTGCTGCGTTTTCTATACATATTTTTGATTTACCTTGAAAATGTCTATATGTAATATTAGTATGTCGAGAGATGTATACAGTAATTGTGTGAAATTGAAGCGATATACACATTATTATAAAAATGCATATAGGCATACAACGTGATCGATACAAATATCTCTATATAATATATGCATTGCATTTCATGAATGATAAACACCACTAAGTGTTGTGTGTACAGTGCATGACATTATTGCACTTGGACAATGTGTTTCAGACGAGGAAATATGATTTTGCGCTGCTGCAGCAAAACGATAATATCTCGGCTTTGATGAAATGCGCCTGGATTTGGGCTTCTGTTTACCTTTTTTGGCGTGGAATTGTGAACGAACGACGGCATGGATCAACAAACGGCTTTTGGCGTATTGTACATCAACTAGCATGTTGTCAAATGAGCCCAACCATTTCCACATAGCTAAAATATATAATAAGATAAGATAAGATAAGATAAGATATTCCTTTATTAATCCCCTTGGGGAAATTCATGACACACACATACAGCTCAACGTCTCATTAATGATATTAACAACAACACAATCATTACATTTTTACAGTAACAATGGCACAGCATAAATTCAACAGACATGTACATTTGTTGACACATGTCATCATTACAGGAGGCCTGAGACACTGTATGCGATAGTCGGCTGCATTCCACCATGTAGAATATAGAAATCTATCCGCGGAAATCATGAGTTTTCGCCAAATCAGCCTCTTAAGAGCGTGGAATAGTGGGGGATTTAACGGCTCCCCCTGGTGGCGCTCAAAGTGTTAAAAGGTGAGGTTAGCTTTCAAAAATATAATTTATTCAAATAGAATTTCCAAAATGATAAACAAAATGTGAAACATTTAACTCATTTTCAGTCACATTAACACTTTGGCTGCCGGAGGTTAAATTCATGATATACCATCTGTTGCCAGCTCTATTTGTCTATGGATAAGTTCCCCTTCTTTGCAGGGCTATAACCTTTTAAATCCTATTGCTAGATTGCCATTATTAGGGCCCATTCAAAGTTATATATGTATTGTTCATTGTGTAGCAACGTTAAACTTTTTCATTCACATATTCATAGTAAAATATGGTCTAAAGTATAAGTATGTTTTTATCGTTTTCTGCAGCTTTCTTCAAAACGTAGCTCCAAATGCATTATATTGATGATGAAATACAGTTTGGTAGGAATCTGTGCCAGATGAAAAATTTCAACTGGATGTACTTCTAGAATGATCTACGTATGATCTGATGATGACCGGATGGGCGGGGGATCGTTTATAATTCTGTGGGCAGCGTTAGATGATTCATCCAGAGTGGGTCATATGTTCATCATAGCAGTTTATATGGAACACGTTAGAATAAAACGCTGAATCTTACCGTATGTTCCTCGCGCCGTTGGACGATCAGCGTGGTGTAGACCGTTTTCGATTATGGGATGTTTATCCTGATGAACCATTTCCAGGTTGTATAATACTATATACGTCCAAATAACGTTGTTTATTGAGTTAGGGCGAGCGATTGATCATCCAGTGTTGAGATGGAGTCCGGCTACCAATCGCGAGTGCCCGGAGCCCATATGGATGAGCACTTCCTGTTTGGCGCGCCCCTCCCTCTGCCGATCGGCCACCAGATGGCGCTCTCGAACCGTTAGACAGTTGATGGGAGCTCACCGGTACATCTCAGGGCTCCGGAAAGAAAATATGATTTCGATCACAGATTTTTGAAATATTGATATCAAAGACGAGTTACGGCGTCCTCGGCAACTTGAGCATGGCGGGGAAGGACGCCTAAAAGCGTCTTCCGGCAGCCAAAGTGTTAATAACAAAGTGTTTTCTTAGCTTTCTAAAGACATCACATCATCTTTGTAGCCAAAATAAACAAGACATGTGACTGAACTGTGTAAAGAAAAGTGTCCCAGTTTTGTAGCCTTTTTGACTTTATTTCAGAACTGTGCAAAAAAGATCATGTGTCCCATTTCACTTGTTATATTTCCACATTTTAGTGTTCTTCAGTTCTTTTTTTTTACTGTGCAGAAAAAAGAAAAGGATCAAGTGTCCCATTTCACTTGTTATATTCCCACATTTTAGTGTTCTTCAGTTCTTTTTTTTCATTCAGTGTGAGAAATCCAGTCTCTTTTGAGCTTTAACAAGTCCATCAAAGTCAGGTTGAATGTCTGAGGTGGAGATGCGAAGCACAGTTGACAGATGTTCATCAGTGAGAGAGGATCTGTACCTGGATTTGGTAAACGTCATGACTGAGAATGTCTGTTCACATATGTAGGTGGATCCAAAGAGAACCAACATCTTCTGAGCATGTCTCCTCATGTTTGGAAAGTTCTCCTCCTTGAGTCCTTGAGAGCAGAGTAGAACTCTAGCAGTGATGCGTGATGCTGACTTAAAGTGCTCTTTCAGTAGTGAATCAGACTGCAGGTCAATGAGTTCAAGCTGAACTATCAACACTGCAGGTAAAGGGAGAGGAAACCAGCTGCATTTCATCCTCAACCTTTTTGAAATCTTGAAAACGCCTTGAAAATTCATCATGCAGTGCTCCCAACATGGATGAGTACCTGTGCCGGTGATCAGCTGATGGTTTGACTTCTTTCAGGGTTTTCATGTGTTCGAGATTGTTGCTGCCTAGTTGCCTTGAAATTAATTGCAACTTTGTCATGAAGGCTTTCACATGGCTATGCATTTCATGAGCAAAAATGCCCTTGCCCTGAAGTTGTGTGTTCAGTAGGGATGGGTACCGTTCACATTTGAACCGATACGGTACCGGTACCTGTGAATCGATACCGGTACCCAACGGTACCTTTTTTCTGTACTTTAGTCTCTAAAAATGTAATCTACTTACCTCAGTTGTGAAAAAATAACCAAATAACCACACTTTCGACCGTTTTCTGCTTGCCCCGACTGCTTTGTTGTTGAATCAAGTAAAATCCTAGGTAAGCGTATATTGTGCGTGTGAACGTTGACATGAAAAGAAAAAAGTTAAAAAATAAAATAAAAAGATATAAAAAAATAAAATTTCTAATTATCATGTCATCTTTCGCGGGCCGGTCAGAATCATACGGCTGTAAACATGTCTCGTGGACAGACTTGGGCGAAGTGAAGAAAGCCCTAATCGACATATGGGCAGAAGACCAAATAAAACAGCTGCTTGTGGGCACTCACAAAAACAACGAGGTGTACAAGTTGTTTAACGAGAGGATGGCGGTAATGGGAATTATAATCAAACGATGGATCAATGCCACGCCTCTGCTACTGCTACTATCACACTTCATGCAGTTTGTGTTGATGCGCATTTCACTTCCTGAAGGGGAGGGATTTCCACTCTCCATTGTGTCCAATAGACGAGCGTCCTTTTCGACCGTGTGACATTGTTCAGATAGTTTGGTGCGCCTGACAAATTGCTGTGTGAATGCAGACGAACCAAATGATGAATGCAACAATGTTGCAACTTCACCACCAGAACCGCACCGAGTCCACCAAAACTATGTGAAAGCACCCTTAGTTAATTTAATTACCCCTCTTGTATGGGGGTAGATTTCTATCAAAAATAAACAAACGCAAAAGTAGAATCCACAATCGTAAAAACGATCCACTCACCTCTCAATCTGTGTTTCATAAATCATAAAAACACGGTTGATCTGCTTAGATTTACGTACGGAATTCTAAAAACACAGTTGATCTGCTTAGATTTACGTACAGAATTCTAAAAACACGCTTGATCTGCTTAGATTTATGTACGGCTTTCTAAGGACACGCTTGATCTGCTTGGAGTTACGGACAGAATTTTGAGACAAATATTTCACTGTTTTCCCCATGTGGATTCGTGTGTGAAGCTTCTTCTTCTTTACACTTTACAATTATTATATACTGCATAACGTATTTCTTACATAATACAGCTGCAGTGTTCATCAACTCCCCTGGGATAAATGGGGAAACAATGCTCCATAAGCAATAAGTTAAAGCTAATTACCTTAGCATATTTGACATGTACAGTGTCATGTACAGTAACTGACTTATGTTTAATCAATACAAATATAACAAATAAACGATGGGATTAGAAACTACAAGGCTAAATTAATTCAGAATGCAGTTGTTTGTTGAAATGTGGTGGCCGGGCAAGATTTTTGTAATAATTTCTGTATCAAATATGAAAGATAAGGACCTTCCTCTCGGCCACCTCGCCCGCGGCGGGCGTGGGAAATGTGGCGTACAGAAGTCCGTTTACCCGGTGTCGCTCGGGGGCCTGAGTCCTTCTGAAGGAGGCTCAGCCCGTGGACGGTGTGAGGCCGGTAATCGGCGCTCAGACACGCAGATATAACGTTCCGGTTTTCCAACAACTAAAAAGTGAAGATGCAGAGACTCAACCGCTTTGTGCCTGGCACGCCCTGGCGCACCACCTACAACACCCCAGCTTTAAACCAACGAGCCGTTAACGTAGGACGACTGGTGGTCGCCTCCTCTCCTTACTATCGGGATCTTACATTTAGTGTCCATGAAATTGGGTTAATGGCCCAATTTAAGGAGCATTGCTTGTTCTATTCTGCCGCCAGCGAGGATGAGTACCTCACGATGTTGGAGTGGGAGATCTAGCTCTACGTGCGGGTGTATACGCTGTGATGACCCAATTTCAGAGAACTGAGCGAGAGTGACCTTACATGTCCGGCTGAAATAGAACAACGCTCTGCATCACTTTTCAAGCCCAGTAACAAAGATGTTCCACAAAGCCCAGAGGCACCAGCAGCTTTAAACTGGATTAAAAAAAAGATATTCCCCAGCCTTTGATCGGCAGGTGGTCTTTCCCGGGTGGCCGTGATGGTGGAGGTGGAACCGCCATGTATTTGGGGTGGGAGGAACGTGATGGTGGTTAAGACTTTTTTTGGCCCGCCGCCAAGTGGTGTTTCCGAGGTCGCAACGGAAAACGAACACCATACACCGTCACGTTCCTCGTCAGAAAGTACACACTCTGTGCTACATCACCTGCCAATCCGAGGTTGGGAAATATTTGTTGTTATAAAAGATTTTTGGAATCCAGCTTAAAAAAACACACCAACATTTTGGGAAATTAGCTCACCGTCTTCTCCAGAGAGAGATAGATACCAGTTTCCTCTCTGATAGATAGATAACTGGTATCTATCTTCTATCTATAAGATTTATTCTTATTCCTGCTCCTTTTGCCCATGGTATGGTATTTATGATTTTGTATGAAAAACTCTATGATTGTATTGTTTCCATGTGGCAAATAAAACTTGGGGAAAAAAACGAGAGAGAAAAAAAAATATGAAAGATATGAATAATATATTACTTTGAGAATACCCACAAACAGATATTCATCATAAACCCATTCAAGTAAATTTTCAGACGGAATTGTTTTATTACTATCACTATAATTATCATAACTTTTGAACAATAAATTATATTTCTAATCTGTCAGCTGTTCTATATTGCCCACATAATTGTCTATGTCCCACACCCTCTAAGTTTCCTACTAGCTTGTCAGTAAAGTGGTTGAAAATGCAGTTGTTTGTTGAAATGTGGTGGCCGGGCAAGATTTTTGTAATAATTTCTGTATCAAATATGAAAGATATGGACCTTCCTCTCGGCCACCTCGCCCGCGGCGGGCGTGGGAAATGTGGCGTACAGAAGTCCGTTTACCCGGTGTCGCTCGGGGGCCTGAGTCCTTCTGAAGGAGGCTCAGCCCGTGGACGGTGTGAGGCCGGTAATCGGCGCTCAGACACGCAGATATAACGTTCCGGTTTTCCAACAACTAAAAAGTGAAGATGGATAAATAGATAGATATTATTATTACAGAAGTTAAAATGTTAAGACAATCCATGTCTATCGGTAAGAATGATTTCTTTGTTGTTAGTTTGTTTCTTACGTGATATTTGGCCGATAGGCCGAGGGACTTTTAGTTTGACAGGATAACGGTGATGTCATTGATTACAGCTTGGGTTTAGAAAGAAAATAACGCAGATTGTACCAGTGGTCAGGCCGGGAGCATGTCTATGTTCCCCGGGTCTTATGTTCCCCGGGTTCTATGTTCCCCGCTTTGATTGATTGATAGATTAAAATTTTTAGACCACCAGCCCTGATTCCAAACTCTAACCTTAACCAGTTCGAACGAGGGCCTAAGCTTAACCGTTCGAAACAAGGCGGACATTAATAATTAATAAAATAATAAAAATTTATAAAATTTTCAATCTATTAATCAATCAAAGCGGGGAACATAGAACCCGGGGAACATAGGACCCGGGGAACATAGGGATGATCCCGTCAGGCCAAGTGATGAGAGAGTGGAGCCAGACAGTTTTTAGATCTCTCTCTCTCTCTCTCTCTTTAACTTTGTTAATCTCGCTCTATAGATAATTAGGAAACAAGAAAGTGTAACCCGAGTTGGACATTAAATAGTTAATACTACGTCGTGGTCAGTGCTTTCTTGTGTGTGGATGTGGAACGGGAGGATTCAAAGTTTGAGAGCGTCTGAAGTTTATGGCATCAACGAGTTTTGGATACTACACCGTCTTCTCCAGATCCAAACCAAGCCACGTGGAGGAGAGGGTGGTCATCCAAATTATGAAGCAGCTCACGCAGGCGCTACAGGCGTGCCACACGGGTCCGTGTACGTTTTGATAGTTCGTTTTTCGTTTCAAAAGGAAACACGAAAAAACGAAGAAAAAAAAACGGAAATACGAGGTGTTTCCTATTTCCGTTTGAAACCAAACTCGAAAAAACGGGGAAAAACTGAAATACGGACCTGTTTTTCGTATTTTGGTATCAGAATCAAATGAAAAAAACGAGTCAATAATGGGCCGTGTACGTTTTGATAGTTCGTTTTTGATGTGAAGAATGGAGAACGGAACCACGTGACAAGTACATTTTTCAATGTAAAAGCCATGCACGATCTAACGTGAACGAATATGTATAACGTTATGAATAAATACATGCATACAGATCTATACCAGGGTAACGTTATGATACATATACATTTTTTGTTTTGTGCATTTCATTTAGACATTATATTTATTGTCCGTGTGATTGAAAACTTTATTAACAGATTGCAGAATGGGTACAATACAGTACAGCTCAATACACACAATTGTTAAGGGGATGCAGACCACAATAAGCCGTGACATGGTCGACAAATCATATTGATTTGCAGTAGGCAGGCTTTTTATTTGATCAACAGAAACATTTTCGTAATATAATCTAGGTATTTTGGCGCATTAGTAGCCTCCGGTATTTCATCAGTGCAATACATATGCCTAATTTCTATGCGCAATTTGTACATGTCCATCGTTACTTCTGTGTATTCTAACGTGCAGTAAAATATTACATGGACTTTGTTAACTGTGTAAATACACGTACACTACAGTAAAGTGTGGAAAAACATACAATCTAAAACTACTTACAGAAACTGACCAGCAGGTGTCGCACTGTCAATTATTATTATTATGCCACATAATTATGGCATCACTCACCCAAATGTGCTTTCTTTTTCCTCAGAAATTTCATAATGTAGGCTATTTGGTCTAAAGACTGAGTTTCATACAGATCTATACCAGGGTAACGTTATGATACATACATTTTTTGTTTTGTGCATTTCATTTAGACATTATATTTATTGTCCGTGTGATTGAAAACTTTATTAACAGATTGCAGAATGGGTACAAACAATACAGTACAGCTCAATACACACAATTGTTAAGGGGATGCAGACCACAATAAGCCGTGACATGGTCGACAAATCATATTGATTTGCAGTAGGCAGGCTTTTTATTTAATCAACAGAAAAATAATCGTAATATAATCTAGGTATTTTGGCGCATTAGTAGTCTCCGGTATTTCATCAGTGCAATACATATGCCTAATTTCTATGCGCAATTTGTACACATCCATCGTTACTTCTGTGTATTCTAACGTGCAGTAAAATATTACATGGACTTTGTTAACTGTGTAAATACACGTACACTACAGTAAAGTGTGGAAAAACATACAATCTAAAACTATACTTACAGAAACTGACCAGCAGGTGTTGCACTGTCAATTATTATTATATGCCACATAATTATGGCATCACTCACCCAAATGTGCTTTCTTTTTCCTCAGAAATTTCATAATGTAGGCTATTTGGTCTAAAGACTGAGTTTCCACTGTGCTGTATGCCTTTGGAAGATACTCTCCCAATTCTAGGGAGATCTCATGTATTTATTCTCCCTAGTAATGAACAATTTATTCAACATTGCACATACTTTCAATAGCAAAAACACCATAACAATAACATGCATTTACATAAATTAACCAGATATGGCTGCAGAACATAATTGACTTTGAACTTTACGAGGTCCTCAATAGAAAGTAAAAAAATGCAAATATTACTATTGCACTTTACTGTTACATTTGCACTCTGGTTGGATGCCAAATGTCTTCGTTGTACTGTATAATGACAATACATTTTAATCTAATCTAATTAGACTGATACTTCATGCGCGGGGGCTCTTGCATCGGCCAGGGACCTGTTGTAGATATACGTTGCAGACTTCGCATTTTTCAACACCTTCTGAGAAGGAGTGTATTTGTCAGCTGAACCAGTGTGATTGATCTTGCATGACAGTGAAGCACAAACAGTACTGTTCTGTTTTCTGTGACAATCTTCTTCACCATACTGAATACCCTTTCAGAGCTGGCATTGCTGTGTGGAATGCATAACAGAGCCTTCATAAGTCTCGCCAGCTCACTGAACTTCAAGTCCTTGCCTAGAAGGCCCCAAAATCTGTCGATTCTGTCTTCTTGGGGGAGCTGCTCGGTCTGGTATACGGCGAGTTCCTGTGACAGCAGATTCTGATCGAAACTCAACTGAGGGAACAGGGCTCCTAGCCTTCTCACTGTAAAACAAAACCATACAATACATTATACAATACAGTCAAAGTATCTTGCTGTCTTCAACTGGAAATTATAATTATATTCTAACTGGAAACTGTTGCTAATATCTACCCGTCTTTAAAAAAGGGTTATTACATGGCGTTTTCACATTCGCCAAAATGCTTGATTGTGATCAGTGGTGCAGTCGTAATATGGGAACTGGTAACACGCCACGCCACGCGCACGCGGGTACGTGCATGCGCACGCGTGCGCGGGTACGTGCATGCGCACAGAACAGATTTTTTTTTTTTTTAAATAGAGAAGCTGAAAAAGGTAGCAGGATGTAGCCTTCAATATATAAAGAAATTATATTGTCAACAGATATGGTTGAAAAACAAACAATGTTTTAAATGTAATACCGGTAGTTACAATTTCTTTAATTGAATCAACTTAAACTAGAAAAGTAAATACAAACTAAATTAACAATGTAAGTTACATTGTTAATTTAGTTTGTATTTACTTTTAGTTTAAGTTAATTCAATTAAAGAAATTGTTTTACACACAAACACAAAAGCAAACTTAAAATAATCAGACAACTTGTGTTTACTTGAAGTTTGTGTGTGCATGACTCCTAGTGCACAGCCAGGGAGGTTTGGTGATGAACCTTGTGGTGCGCTCACACCCACTCGCGCGTGCAGTTATACACACACGCGCACACACAAGCGCATATACGCAAGTGCAATCTTTCTATCATACACGCTCTTCTTGCTCTCTATTTGTGTGAATGTGCGCGCGCGAGAGCAATTGGAAAGCTGGCGCGCAGCACGGCAGACGCTTGATTCAATCATAAGCAGGTAGACCCCCATCACGAATTCCGAGCCACATTAGTATTCACCTCCACTGCCGTCACACAGAATGAAGGGGGAGATGCATTCAGATAGCCAACACCCAGACACCTAGTCTACCTGCGCTTTTTGTTATGTAAAACGGTGGCCGCCGGCCGGGTACTAGTCACAACGAATGGATACAGCGCATTTTTGTGTGCGCGTACACGCGAGTACACATCCGTGCGCGATCGCGCATACTTAGTTCTGCCTCAGTGATCTAATAACACGGCGTGTAACCGCGCGTGTGCACGACTGCACCCCTGATTGTGATTGGTCAATAGCGCTCGGTTGCCCATAGCAGCAGTCAATTATTTCTCGATAACTGACGCTGGCATGGGCGCCGCGCAATAATGACCGCTGATACGGGTAACAGAGCGCTATTGACCAATCACAATCAAGCATTTTGATCGCCACTAGATGGCACCATCTACCAGGCTATGCACAGCTCAGTGCATGTTGTGCTGTTGTGAGGAGCCACAGAAGTTATCTTCAGCTGTTTCTATACCTGTCATTGGAGTTATGTCAAGCCGCGATGCAGGGTCTAGCACTGTCAGGTCCTTCAGGAGTTGGGAGTCGATTGGAAAGCAGGCGATCATCTTTCGTATAAGTGCTTCATAGAAGGCTCTTCTTACAGTTCTAAAACAAATCATATTCATTAGTGTCATTTCAGGGCACACAACAGACTTCTCAAGTTGAGATCATAACTACAATAATAATAATATACTCACTGAAAGATTTTCTTCCTGGCTGAGACAGGGATGTCTGCCTGTTGGATGAATGCACGTGTCTGTTCTCCAATGAAGAGCGCTTCATCTGCCAGCTGATGTCCCTCTCCATAGTGCACCTCCTTGAGAGGCACACCCATGATGGACCTGGGTGGTATGAGGAAGCCCAAGAACTGCCTGATCAGCTGACACATATCACGTCCTCATTGCTGTTGAAGTATGCCTATATGGAGAAAATAATCAATGGAAACATACCATAATACATGGAGATATCGGCGGAGTGGAGTTTAGTATTACAATCTTACCTTCAAAGCCTCCCACTGGTTGAGTACTCTCAGTATGCATGTGTGCAGACTGAGCCATCTGATAGTGCAGTAGTTATCTGACTCTGTAAACTCCTGAAACTCCTTGAAGAGCTCACCCCTCTTTGCACTGAAAACAAGAACATATTTTGTAGGTAAAAAACAAAGAAGTTCCAGGCACTCTTCATATATATACACTCTTCATCTAAACACTGGATTCACACTACAAGAACGCTGCAGCCCTCCTTGTTCTAGTTTATATTTTGTAGGTCTGCTCATGGTGTAGGCTACTAATAATAATATATGGGATTAGTTATGAGTGTGTGTGTGTGGGGGGGGGGGGGGGCATAAGGGAGAGATGGGGGTACAGGCAAGAGGAGAGAAATTGTAGTTTTTACCTTTGGTCAAAGTGGTTGTGTATCCCGGCCAAAATGCTCGCCACTTGGCTGCTTTGATTCCACAACCAGTGGCAAGCTGGGCAAGGTGGCAAATGCAGCCCAGGTCCTGGACATTAGGCTGGCTTCCCCTTACTCTGCTAATAACAGAATTGTACCGGCCTTTCATGACACTGGCGTTGTCGGAGTTGAAGGCAACAAGGTTCTCCCATGGAATTCCTCTTTTGCTATTGGAAAAAAATAAAGATATGCCCATAAAACAACCTGACAAAAGCTGCTATGCTCTAATATTAGCTGTTACAATTAAATGCAAACTAGGTAGACAGTGAAATGATCTTACCTCAATACTTGGGATATCTTCGCATACAAGTTCTCAGCATTACCCACATTGCATCTGGGCATGTCTAGGAACTTCGTCATCACCTCCAGATTGGACTCATCGTAGATTCTTGCAAGAATGACAAATTCTTTGTCGTTGTTTCTGTTGTTCGATTCGTCGCACAACAATGAAAAAGGCTGAGCTATGCTTGTAACGTCGTCATCAAACTCCACAGCTATGGCACCTGTTGAGCAAAAGAGTCCATTGATTAGATTTGATTGTCCTTTATATTAGCAAACAGTATTATTTATAGATCCTTTTCACAGCAGCCATTTAACAGAACGCAGGGTAAACCTAGGCTAGTATATTGTCTATTCATTAGTAACGTTAGCTGCTAGCTAGTCTGTGGCTAGCAATGAAAGCCACAAAATGGGGGAGGGGAGCCTGATGTAAACAAGACGAAAGTCTTTCTCAGGTCTGCATCCTCTTAACAATTGTATGTATTGAGCTGTACTGTACTGTACCCATTCTGCAATCTGTTAATAAACTTATCAATCAATCAATCAAACAGCAAACACGTTGGCAGCTAACGTTAGCTAGATGCTAACGTTGACTAACTGGGCTGGATATACGATAGCTAGTTCGCAGTCAAACGTTAGCAAACGAATAGTTTGGTCTATGTTTCTAATACATGCCGTCAAATATTATGTCTTTATGAATTGACCTTACCTTTGAGCAAACATAAGTGTCCTTGGTAATGGTCTTCACATTCAGTTGTTTATGTGGGCGACGACACAACACAATCCACCGCTTGCACTTCTCTAGTTTTCGTATGGGCTTCGGGAAAGGAATGAAATATACTCCGAATTACAGGTACCCCACGCACAGCGTTTCACCATCAGATATTATTTAAATAATAACATAAAACTGAACTCTTGACAGTGGTTTCGATCACAGCCGTCTGGTTTGATACAACCTTCTTCTCTTCTTCTTCAATGAATTAATGGCAGATCGCGACCACAAAAGGCGCATACCGCCACCTACTGTACAATCCATTAAACCCCATAACACACAAAACAGATTCCCTATATGGGAAGAGCAAGGCATACACTCATTAGGGGATATTTTTAACAAACAGGGTTTGTGTAGTTATGGAGAAATATGCAAAAAATGTAATCTCACCAAGTCCACATGGCTTTTTTACATACAGTTACGGCTATGTGTGTGTGTGTGTGTGTGTGTGTGTGCGCGTGTGTGCGTGACTGTGTGCTTGATTGATTGATTGATTGAAAACTTTATTAACAGATTGCAGAATGGGTACAATACAGTACAGCTCAATACACACAACTGTTAAGGGGATGCAGACCAGAGAAAGACTTTCATCTTGTTTACATCAGGGTCCCCCATTTTCAATTCATCAGGACTGCGTGACTGTGTGTGTGTGTCAGGGTGTGCGCTTGCTTACGTGTGTGGATACATGCGTGTGGTTTTATGAAGGTGAACATCGTTACACCTATGCTCATAGTACATTAGGGCTGGCCAATATATATGTTGTGGTTGGTTTCCTCTGATATTGTGAATCGTGATTCACAGTTTTGCTGTACATTTTTTTTTTAACATTTCTCACAAAATATTTTCCGAAATGTTTGAGAATGTTGACTGAAAAGCAAAGTTTAATTTGATAACTGGCCCAATTACCATGTGGTCCGATATGATGACCATCACCTGGACTGTCCTCGGAGGCAGGATGGCCTAGAGGTGTTGAAGATGGAGGTGACCGAAAGGTTGCTGACTCGATCCCTGGCACAGACAGGTGGATGTGACCTGGAACATAACAGTGTTATCTGGTGATTCACCCAAGATACCCATGTACTGTACATGTCGAAATACTTCCCAAAGGTCAGTGAATACCACGACCACAACACCAGAGGGAGTTCCACAAATCATGTTCAACCCAGATTCGTCTCAAACAAGGGACACGTTTAGCAATTATGCCACAACAATGGGACGCCCTACCCACAGCCGTAAAATAATGTGAATCCCTACCCTCCTTCAAAACCGCTCTCAAAGAGCACCTACGGGTGGCTGCAATTCGAAACTGGCCCAGGTAAATGTCCAACCCCCCCCCCCCCCCCACTCACCCACCCAACCCCCTCCAATGTACAGTTTCTTTCCCATAATATATATATATATATATATTGTGACGGTGCGGCTCCGTCACTGACTTTGCGGGCAGTGCGCATACTGTACATACACACACACTCATTGTCTGTCTTTCCATATACCATAACCGTATAATGTAATGTGGTGCGTTTCATGTGGACAGCGCACATGGGACATATGCCGCGGAGCAACACACACACACACACACACACACACACACACACCAAACATTCCCTCTTGTCAGCTTTCGTAGGATGTCCGAATGCGCACAATCATTTCATTCCGTTTCCGTTGTTATAGCAGAATGACGTTCATACAGCAAGACATTCATTCATCACATCACATTTATTTACTCACAGTCATGATGCATTCGCTTCGCTCTGCACTCCTAGGTTGACGTGTTGGCCAAGCAGAAGCACACATATCCGCCAGGTTAAATGGGAGGGGTTGACGCAAGGTAATCGTCACGTGAGCGATATGATTGTATTGTACTGTTTACTTGGTTATCTGTAATTTAAAACAGTTGGAAGTTATGTGATATAGTGGAGGATATATATTTTGTGTGTAGGAATTGGTTTAATGTGTTAAAAAGAATAATAATATGTACATCCTGTTTAAAGCCTAGTGGGAGGGGCTATTGGATACAAGAGAGCTGCTTTGGCCCAGGGACGTCAGTCTTGAATGGACTGAGTTACAGTGAAGGTAACCAGGATCCCTAGTACAACGTGTTGGTATTGCTTGTAGTAGAAGTAGTAGTGTATATTGTGTATTTAGACTTTGTGTAGTGTTAAGTATTAAGTATATTTAGTTTAGTTTATTTGTTTTCTCTTTTTCCACTTTTGTTAGATATAGTAAGTATAGGGTATTTTGGTTTACGTTACTTTCACTTTTCACATTTTTTGTAAAACTATATCACCTCTGCACTTTTGGGAGGCGGGAAATAAACACCCACCAACGAGATCTTTCGACTACGCCTGTTTATGAGAGAATCAAAGGAGTTCGGGAGAGGACCCCGTCACAATATATATATATATATAATTAAGTGCACAAAAGCCACCCCTCATTGCTACGAAAAGTCTAAAGAGAAAAACACCCCTAGAGTTTGCGAGAGCGGGGGCGGAAGATGACTCATCGGCTGACCACCCGGTAACTGACCCTGGAACGACGATGAACCAGATAATCGGCACATCAACTGAAGGACAGGAGCACAGAGTATGTAGCTGTGGCTGGTCCAAGGTAACATCCATCAGAGGCCTACGAATACATCAAGGCCGGATGAAGTGCTTGAAGAAAGTGAGGCCGGGATCTCGCATTGACCATTATCTTCTGAGAGAAAGGTCAAGTCAGGCGAGTGAAGCTCAGCGGCAGGATTTAACCCACAGTCCACCGAGCATCAGTACCCCGGCTGAAAGTAATTCAAGCACATCAGAGAACTTGGAACCAAGTCACTTGCAACCTTCTTTGGAGCTGCAAAATGACCATCGAGGGGTAAAAGCAGAGGGGGGCACACCTGGGACGCCAGGTGTTGCCGTTGAGCCCTTCGGAGGTGTCGTGGGCCTGTCAACGAAACACCAATGAAGGAGGGTGCCCACCTGAAGACCCCAGTGAAGCTTTTACCACTACCCCATTCAAAAAAGTGCTGATTATCTAAGGGATTGTAATATCTAGTCCTATAAGCTCAACTGATAAACTGGAGAAATCCAGTGACTGCTGTGAAAGTGCAGCTGACAACAAGGGAAAGACCATGTGACGGCTTGGAAAGACAGCTGACAGGAAGGAAAGACCCCAACGGGGCTGTCATGGACTAGCTATCCATGATGGCAGGCTCCGTCGCTTAATTAAGTGCACAAAAGCCACCCCTCATTGCTACGAAAAGTCTAAAGAGAAAAACACCCCTAGAGTTTGCGAGAGCGGGGGCGGAAGATGACTCATCGGCTGACCACCCGGTAACTGACCCTGGAACGACGACGAACCAGATAATCGGCACATCAACTGAAGGACAGGAGCACAGAGTATGTAGCTGTGGCTGGTCCAAGGTAACATCCATCAGAGGCCTACGAATACATCAAGGCCGGATGAAGTGCTTGAAGAAAGTGAGGCCGGGATCTCGCATTGACCATTATCTTCTGAGAGAAAGGTCAAGTCAGGCGAGTGAAGCTCAGCGGCAGGATTTAACCCACAGTCCACCGAGCATCAGTACCCCGGCTGAAAGTAATTCAAGCACATCAGAGAACTTGGAACCAAGTCACTTGCAACCTTCTTTGGAGCTGCAAAATGACCATCGAGGGGTAAAAGCAGAGGGGGGCACACCTGGGACGCCAGGTGTTGCCGTTGAGCCCTTCGGAGGTGTCGTGGGCCTGTCAACGAAACACCAATGAAGGAGGGTGCCCACCTGAAGACCCCAGTGAAGCTTTTACCACTACCCCATTCAAAAAAGTGCTGATTATCTAAGGGATTGTAATATCTAGTCCTATAAGCTCAACTATATATATATATATATATATATCTTTCTCTGAAACAGTACTGTATATTTGTATATCTTGTATGTCATAAATGTCTGGATGTAACAGTATTGTATCTGCATGTCGTGTATGTCATAAATGGCATGATGAATTGAAAATGGGGGACCCTGATGTAAACAAGACGAAAGTCTTTCTCTGGTCTGCATCCCCATAACAATTGTTTGTATTGAGCCGTACTGTATTGTACCCATTCTGCAATCTGTTAATAAAGTTTTCAATCAATCAATCAATCAATGAAGTCTCACAGTGTTCCATTAGACATACCAATTGAACACCACAGATACCACAAATTCTTCTATGAAAGAGAGACATCGAGTGGTTTTGTTTCAGATTTTTTATCATCAATTACTAACGTCCTCGTATGAAACCCTCCAACTAGACTCTGTCTGGAGGAGGGATATACCAGACCTGGAAAATGACTTTGATTGGCAAGCAGCCTGGGCAAATATTCGATTCACATCAAGGAACCCGGACCATCAACAAATCAATCTTAACTATATTCACAGGACATACTTGACTCCTATAAGACTGAAAAAAATGGGTCTTATACAAGACTCTAAATGCTCCTTATGTACAAATGGGGACGAGGGGACATTTATGCACATGTACTGGGACTGCCCACCAGTTAAGATATTCTGGAAAGAGGTGACCCAGCAACTATCAAACCTCTTAACTTGGAATATACCTGTACACCCCTCTGTACTAAAAACAAAATAAGAGGGTGAATATAAAAAAATTTGAAAAACCTAAAACAGCGACTCCTACAGTTCGGTCGGGGCGCCTGCTCAGCGAGGATAGGATCTAAGGGGGGTAGTGTGATCCTTCCACACGTTACACCCTCTCAGTGAGAGTCCGTGCTGCCAGGTGAAAAGAAGCGGTTCATTGGCTACACGTGTGTCGGAGGAAGCACGTGATAGCCTCCACTCTCCCAGACCCACTGTGGGGGGTAAGTGCGCAGCGACCAGGAAGGGGATTGGGAATTGGCATAACGACTAACATTGGGATGGGAAAAAAACTGAGGAAAAAGGAGGGGGGAAAAAGATTAAAAAAAAAAACAAAAAAAAAATGCAGGGATGGAACCTTTCTGGCTGAATTAATGCCGTATTGTGTCCTTGAACACATTGACCACGTCCTCCATCCCCGTCAGCTCAAACATCCTGTCCGGGAAGGTTCCATCCCTACATTTAGGGCAATATGGCGTGTTCGCCATCCATTGGGCCATACAGACCCGGCACCCAACGAGGCTTCGGCAGCATGGTGCCACCACGGTCACATCTGCAAGATAAAAAAAAATGTATTAGAACAATTTTAGATCATATAATTATTATATTAGTAGGCTATGTAATGATAATGGTAATAATAACAATTCTATGACTAAAGTCAGTAGGTATTTCCATTTGAATATGAGGATAACCCCTTAAACTCAATTTCCCCATGCATTTCCATTGTATCCCTATCTCCAGTTTTATAAACCACTTGTTCCATATTGTAGGACAATGTCACATGCATATAGTGTTGCATGCATATAGTGCTGGTTGCAGTTTCATTTAAGCCACATCACAGTAAAATATTCAAAGCCAAGATGCCATTGTTTTATGGCTGCAGCTTTACACCAAACATGCATGGCTTTAAACAAAGCTTGTCAGAGCAGTGTGCATTTGTAATGATGAACCCACTAATGGGACTGGCCAGTTTGAAGAGGGTAATGCAATTATTACTTCAATTTAAAACGTCTGAATATGGTTTGTTAGTAGAGAATCAAGGTAAGTTACTAGCCTCTGCAAATAATACACTGGAAGGTGAGCTGCACACTGGACACCTGATCGTCTGTCAGGGCCAGTGTGCTGACCTTGTTGGCCCGGGCGTACTGGCCCAGGTCCCGCAGGGCGTCCCTGATCGCTGGCAGCTCTCCTGCTGCCAGCACCAGCTCCTGGACCTTCTCCAGGGCTCCGTCATCTATGCGACTGGGGGGGGTATACAAAAATACAAAAAGTGAGGCGAGACAATGTAGTCTTGGCTTCACTTGCCAAAATTCAAGCAAGTCTGGGCGGCTGGGTAGCTCAGTGGACTAAGCACTCTCCTACCACCGCAGAGACTCTGGGATCGAATTCAGCTGTCAGTCATCCCTACTAACACAATTGGCAGTGTTAGCGGGGGGGGGGGGGCTGCTTGCGTCATCGCTTAGTAAGGTGGTGTTCAAAAGGGCTCAGTGACTTGAAATTACACATGAGACTATTTTTGTGTATTTAAATGTCACTCTTCAGAGCCTATTGTGGTGAAAGAACTGAGTCTTGCATTAAAAAACAGGTTGAGGCTTAGATAAACACCATGCTTTACCTTGTGCTCTTCCTCTTCCTGCTCTGTAACAGCTCCTTGTGGGAGCTGTGATGGAGGGCAACTATTTTGCGGGCGTTTTGCCTCCAAAAAGCTAGGCCTAAAGAGAAGATAATAGAGTTAAAATAGAAAATTAAAGTGCAGTACTTTTTGTCAATTTTAACAGATTATTTTTTAAGGTTAATGTGGTTCTGATAAAAGGCACAACACAGATCTAACACCCTTTATTCACATAATGAAGAAAACATTTATAAAGGGAAGAAATCTTGGGAAAGACCACAGAGAGAGGGACCCCTTCCTGCCAGCCAGGCTATATTAAATGATCCCTACATAATAACCTTTAAAACAAACAAAAGTGTTGCCATACCCTTTAAGTGTTTACCATACCCTATAGTATAGGAATTAAGTTTTTACAACATACCAGTTGTCCCGGGCCCTTCCACCAGGCGGTTGCCCTGTCCATCACAGAGGACCACCTCCTCCTCTGCCCCCAGGTCCTGCTGCACTTTTAGGGCCATAGTGGCCACATTTGCCTCTCGCTCATCAAATTGAACATAGAGGGTGTCTCCACAAACAAGGAGTCCACCCTCTACCCTCCCTACTGAGATGCTCCTTTTGAGAGAGACAAACAGAGATGGAGAGAAAGATAGAGAGATACGAGATTGTTTATGTCATTCAGCCTTTTACAATGTTTCTATGTTTTCAAGAATAATTCTATAAGGTTGCCCTCAGTGCATGCATTGTAATAATGTATGTTTGGCTCAACAACCCCCCCCCCCCCCCCCCCAAACATTTGGTTTAGGTTGGAACAAACCTTGAAAGAACCCTCGCTTGGGGTGCAGGTCCTGGACGGCCAGCGGAAGCCACAGGCCTTGCACTAAATTGAAATGGTAGTTGTGGTGGCGGTGGCACTGCTACATGTGCAGGTGGTGGCAAGGATGGGGTAGGGGCTTCGTCCCCATGGACCTCATATCTCCTCTCCTCTCCATAGCCCCCCATAATGAAGCCCATTTCGCCGGGCAGCAACACAACGCCATCATCAGAGATGAGGTAGATGCTGGATGGCGTCAGCTGCAAATATAATGATGACAAGACCTTTAAATTATCATGAATGAGTACATACAGGGTTAGGGTTATAAGTATACAGGGCAGACAGGTGGAGGACTATGAGGCACCGAATGGGGGTACCATGCACTCAAAGTGACGAAACTTACATATAATTATTTTAAAGATCTATGTCTGTAGATGATATTTTGATATGATAGCCCTTCCTGAGTGGTAGCTGCATGTGGCAGAGACTATGTGATCAAAGGCCAGACAGGAGAGGAGGGGGGAGGGGATTCACCTGCATCTCTGGGCAGAATAGTTTTTTCACAGGAAATTCACTATTATTTTACAGATTGTTTTTCTACTTTAAGTGTAAATACCAGTACAATACAGACCTTTGATCAAAATATTAACCATTATCATTAAATAAAGGTTGTGATCTGTAAATCTGCACCAATGCAGTCTTGATGCAGATCTGGAAGCCCTTGTTCTCAGCTCAGAACACGATAGGACTAAATGTTTCAATGGATTATTAATTATTTTATGAACCAGACGAATGTATGAGAAGATAATTAAATTATCAATGCTTAGTAATTTGTATTTGTGGAGAATATTACAGTGGTGATGCCGACTATATTTTCTGTCCAAAATCTTCAGAGCTTTCGACGCGTACAGGTCAGGGTCAAAGCGAGGGCATTGCAGCAGTCAGCCAGACTTTCCGTCTCTAGGGTGAACATCAAAGGCCAGAGGAGAGGAGGGGGGAGGGGAGAGGATATTTCACCTGCATCTCACTTTTTCAGTGTGCAGTTTCTTACACTGTCTGGTTTATAAAAATAAAAAGAGAAATTGAGAGTGATTTCCCCCCATTGGTCAACTGTTCTGGAATGTACTTGAAAGTACTGCGTTTTACTTTTACCTCGAAAGTGCTTGAGTTTACAAAAGGTCCTTTGCGCTATATTATAATTGCTGCACTTTGTTAAAAATTGCATTGATCTGTTGGTCTGTGTAGTAGCTAATAAGAGGATTTTGCTGCATAAATAGTCAAGTCAATTTTATTTATATAGCACATTTCCAGGCAGCGTGCTTCAAAGGCATGTCGATAAAAAACAAAATAATACAACACAGTAAAACAATTAATGTAATAAAAACAGGTAGAACACGGTAAGGCCAGGGAGAACAGGTTTTGTATATTCATTGATTCACTCATCATATACCAAAATTAATTTGAATTGAAAAATTTTGCTTTTCGCATCAAATATTGATATGCGCTTAAAATGTTATTCCTTTCGATTAATTAACTATAAAGTCTCGAATTAATTCGATAAAAAAAGCCTACTGCATGGCTCACAATCACCCCAGGCCCTGACAAGAAATAGTATAGGCATATTATTTCCTGTAGCTGTATAATACATACCCTCTAGTCCAGGGCTATTCAACTAAATTGTTCAGGGGGCCACATTGTCAGAAACCCAAGGGGCCAGGGGCCGGACTGCCACGGCGCCTCCCCGTGCTATGAATATATGTACACTCAGGGCGGCCTGGGAGAAATGCGAGGCCCTGTGCGAGATTTAAACGCGAGGCCCCCCCCCCCCCCCCCCCCAAAAGGTTAAAAAAAATATTATATATATATATTTTTTTTAATACAGTCAACATATTCTTAAATAATAGCGCTGCCCGAGGCGGGGCATGATAGTCAACATATAGCAAGAGAGAGAGCGAGAGAGAGCTCCCGTTCTACAGTCAATATACAGTGTACAGAGAGAGAGAGAGAGACACATTGGAAAGAAATTGAAATGCTATTTGGCCCTAAACAGAGAGTACACAGTGGCAGAATACCTGAGCACTGTGACTGAAGATCCTTGACTATGTACAGACTCAGCGAGCACAGCCTAGCCATCGAGAAAGGCCGCCATAGGCAGACTGTGTGTGTTAGAAAGAGAGAGAGAGAGCATGTGTGTGTTTGTCATGTGTGTGTGTGTTAGAGAGAGAGCATGTATGAGAGATCCAAAAGGACAAAGATCAACACTTAAATCCAAAGAGAGAGAGAGAGAGAGAGACACATTGGAAAGAAATTGAAATGCTATTTGGCCCTAAACAGAGAGTACACAGTGGCAGAATACCTGAGCACTGTGACTGAAGATCCTTGACTATGTACAGACTCAGCGAGCACAGCCTAGCCATCGAGAAAGGCCGCCATAGGCAGACTGTGTGTGTTAGAAAGAGAGAGAGAGAGAGAGCATGTGTGTTAGAGAGAGAGAGAGAGAGAGCATGTGTGTTTGTCATGTGTGTTAGAGAGAGAGCATGTATGAGAGATCCAAAAGGACAAAGATCAACACTTAAATCCAAAGAGAAGAGGGTCTATACCAGAGAAACCAAAGCAGCAAGGAGCCAATGGCCGACATCAGCTAAATAGGCTAGCCAGGTACTGTGACACCAGGCCACACACAGCTTTGGCCAACGGCCCAACGCTACCCAAGCTACACAAACGACCAAGACCAAATGTTGTGAAGTAGCATATGTTTTGCCTGGAAAAAAACATCGTTATTAACAAAACATTCGGGAGGGGAAGGAAGGAAGAGTGGGGTAATGTCATGACATTTTCATTAATCTTACCTGCACCAAGGAACGCAGGGCGAAAGGCCGCAACACAGGTCTCCACGTTGACGAAAGGCCTCTCGCTGGCGGGACAAAATAAGCCAGAACCCCCTGCTATTCTCACGGCTAATGTCAATGGTCGACTCGTAGCACAAGCTAACAGCTAACTCTAGCCTAGGCTAACTGATAGCATCAAAGTAACGTGCGCAGCCGGCAGCTAGCCGGCAGCTAGCTACGACGTTAGCTGCTGGCTGCGCGCGTTACTTTGATGCTATCAGTTAGCTCAACCCGGCTATCGCTAACCATTAGCTAACGCACTACCACTGAAACTACAACATGAGAAAAGCAATACAGGCGCTGACACCAGGCCACACACCGTTAGCTACTAACTCCATACTACAACAGGCTACAGCTAGTCGACCAGTTTGGCTCCAGAGAGAGAGAGAGAGAGAGAGAGATCCACGGCGGGAATATAATAATAGGTTGCATGAACTCACCATAACGCAGTATCAATGCCAATGGTAAAGTTGGAAGGAGACTTTCTTGGCCCACGGTGTAATTTCTTCTGATCCATGCTGCTTTTGAAAAGACATCCACTCGCTCCTCTGAATAGCGCTGAATTAGATCATCCCTCTACCTCGTGTGTCTTCTTCTTCTTCTATTTGGTGTATTACGGCGGACGGGAGAAGAGCCCGGAAACACTATCCTAAAATCTGTAGAGCAGCAAAGCCGCAGAAACCGGAACACTGCAGTCTGCAGAGCCGCAGAGGCAGGAACAAGTCAGACACATTCTACAAACGTGTCTAATGTGAAATATATAAGCATATAAGCAAAACTAGATTTTAGGTCTGTGATGAAAAAGGGCCTCGCGGGAAGGGGGGCCTCGCAAAAAAAAAGTAAATAAAACATTTTTTTTTTTTTTTTTTTTTTGCAAGGCCCCCCTTCCCGCGAGGCCCTGTGCGACCGCACTGCTCGCACACCCCCTGAGGCGGCCCTGTGTACACTTGACACAACACGCAACCACATTTTCACAACTTTTATTTAAAGGGGAACTATTTTACTATTTCTTTCACTATTTGGGCACTTTTACACAATTCCTGTGGGTTTATGGAACACCTCTGTAATTTTTTTTTTTTTAATTCATTGTTTTGTATTTCTAATCAAGTACTCAAAAACAGTATTTTTCTACCTCAAGATCTTAAGCCGTTTTGAGCCTGGGCTCCAACCACAGTGAGAACTGTGTGGAAACTCAGCTGATTATCATGCAGCGGTGTCTCTCTGACATCACAAGTCAGCACATTTTCAGATGACTCAGTTCAGTGAGGGTGAATATTGTGAGAGGAGAATTGGAAGAATGCGCCAATATGAGAATTAGAGACATAGATCATATTAATATAAGTCCACATAGCTAGGAAACAATGCTAAACACTGAAAAAGGCCATTTATAAGATCGTTCCCCTTTAACTACATTGCAAAAGTAGTATACTTTTCAAAAAAAGTGCTTCATTTATGTGCCACATCTGCAACATCTCCTGCAAAAAGTGCTTCATTTATGACTGTGCAACAACTGCAACATCTCCTCTTCAACATTTCAATATAAAAATAAAATAAAAAACAAACAAGTGCATGATGTGCATCTGAACATTCTAACATCAACACTTGAACAAAAAAACACATTTATAGTGCAGCTGAGCTTATGAAAAAGTGCTTCATGTCTGTGCAACAACAGCAAATCACAGCATCTTATTAGCACTTATTGTCCACTCTTAACTCTCAAACATCAGGGGGGTGGGGGGCAGACAGGCCTAGCCTACATACACACATCTAATGAGAGCGATTGCACTTCTTTGACTGGGCAATGGCAGAAAAAGAGGGTTCATAGGAAGTGAGGGCTACCCGCAAACAGTGATGCAAATGCTCATTTGTCAAGGAGGCATGGTTGCTTGTTTTAATGGCATTCATGTGAGAGAAACTGGATTCACAGGTGTATGTTGAGCCAAACATTGTTAGCACAGATATTGCCAGCGTTTTTATTTTGGGGAATGTCTTGACATGAATACACTTTATCCAAAATGTTGTGGTGGATTCATTCTCAAGTGCCTGCTTCAGAGCAGATGATGCTTGCATGTCAATTATTTCAAGTTGCAGGAGACCTTCATCAATGTGAAGTGATGCAAGGAACTCTTGTCCTTTTGTGGAAATAGCAGCTACATGGGTTGCTCACAAAATGCATCAATTCTCTGGACATGTCAAATTCATCAAATCGACTTGCAAAGTTTTCCCTCAATTTATCAATGAAATCTGTCATTAATTGAGTGACTTTTGGCTCAATTGTGCGTGTTAACGTTGACATGAAAAGAAAAAAGTTAAAAAAAAAAAAAAGTTAAAAAAAATATTATCATGTAATCTTTGGCGGGCCGGTCAGAATGAGGCCGCCAGTTGAATAGCCCTGCTCTAGTCGGTTGTAATGTGTACTAACCTTAAATATCCTCTCCAAATTGTCTTGGGTGACATCCATCTCCCGAATTCGTACTGTGCGAAGTCCACGGAAAAGGGTAACTTGGAGGGCCATGTTGCATGTATTGAAGACAAGTTCTGTGAGCAAAGGCAGATTTGTGGGCGCAACCTATTTTTATAGTTAACTTTTTGCGGTCGTTGTATTTTGATAGGTTGACTTTTAACCTTTAACCTACAGTAACGAGAAAGCCATTTATTATAATTTTATTAATTAAACATCATAAATATTTGAAACATTTGAAACCTTCAAAAACATGAACCAGTGATTTCCGATACATTTTATTTAAACGAGAAAACCGTTGTTTAAACGGAAATCACTGGTTCACGTTTTTGAAGGTTTCAAATGTTTCAAATATTTATGATGTTTAATTATGCGTGCGTTATTGAAATCATCTGGGGTTGCACGCAGTATCAACAATAAACCACACTTCTTTGATTTTCTTCATACCCAAGGCACAAGCATATCACAATAAAGTTCCAATCCGTGATCCTTTTTATCTTAAAAATGTGGCGTTTATTCACAGACATTCTATCAGATGGAAATTAGCTTATAAGTCTGTCTTACTACAGTGAGTGTTTATAAACATTACCAACCTAAATAAAAAATTTAGAGCCACAAAGTACAGCAATTACAATTAAAAACTGTTGCCTGGTGTTCGCCCTTAAGAACTGAGTCAATGAACTAGAGTAGACAATAAGAACATTTATTACATGGCGTTTTAACATTCGCCAAAATGCTTGATTGTGATTGGTCAATAGCGCTTGGTTGCCGCTGACAGCGGTCAATTATTTCTTGATAACTGACCGCTGCCATGGGCAACGCGCAATAATGACCGCTGATACGAGTAACAGAGCGCAATCAAGCATTTTGGCGAATGTTAAAACGCCATGTAATAATAAGGTAATATAACAGTGGCCTATTTCATGGTTTGCACATACATTGAATGTTACAATCACAGAGTTCATACGTGTGTTTTTACCAGGATTCTGTTTTAGTCAAATATAATGTATAATTATAAATATAACACTATAATGTAAAAGGAAGACTGAGATTCTCAAATGAATGGAATAAGTACTCAAGTAGGCAAGCGCACAAATCCTTTAAAGGGGCACTTCTGATAGTTTTAATTCATTGATCTGATGTCAATATCTTATATATCTTCAGGCTGTACACTGACGTCAGATGTCTCTATGTAGACACAGGGCCCCGTGAAACAGTATTGGCAGAAACATTGTCTCTGTCTCTATGTAGACATAGGGCCCCGTGAAACAGTACTGGACACAGGTGCAAGATCAGTATCAGAAGCATGCAAAAACCCACACACACACCAGCACACACACACACACACACAAGCACACATCACACAGACATCCATGCATACACACAGAGAGAAATACACACACCCCCCCCCCTTTTTTGTTCGAGAGTGTCAGCTAGACATGCAAACTCATGTCTCTCACTTTAGCACACACACACACCGACACACACACACTCACACACACACACACCAACACACATGCACACACACAAATTATATGCCGTCATTCTGATAAGGAGAGCGGAGGAATATTGAAAACAGCCCCTCCTTCTACTCTGCTCCCCGTCTAAGATCCTTTGTCCTCAAACTATGACGATGACAGCTATCAATCATTAAGCCAGGAGGAGGGGTGACCGCGACAAATGTATAAATGATGTGACGATGTATTGACGAGACCACCACTTGGCACTGGCTCGCTCTGTGTGCGGAGGTGCGTGGTCCGGATTGTGGTCTACTTGTGCTGTGACGGTTCAGTAAAACTCTGCAGACTGCCATCTGACTCTGTCTCGTCTCTCTGTTCGCCTCGCCGACATTCAATAAAAGAACCATGAGGGTATTTCCTTTCACTTCACCAAAAAACAATGCTGATTTATTTTGGACATAAATCTCACACACATCCAAAAACTAAAACACATATATATATATGGATGGATGGTTCTCGAGATATGCGAAGGACAGACACACACTGTAGTGCCACCATCTGGCCAAATGGCACCAAATTCAACCTTGCACTTCCCTGGGCAATACACCCACCAAGCATGAATTCAATCAGATGAATGGTTCTCAAGATGTGCAAATTACAGACACGCATCCACGCAAAGATGGGGGGGGGTTACAGGTGGGTTAGGTAGTAATAATAATAATAGAACATAGAACAAAGTGCAAGTAGTAATGATAATAGTAATAACAGTAGTGAGTGGCAGGATTCAATCAGACAGTAGTGATAGTGATGATGGCCTACATGGTCCAAACCGGAGTAACACACTGCACCAGAGTCCGTGCAGTGTTTATTACTAAGCGTCAGATAGTCCTAACAGTTCTCGAGGTCACCATGCAGCCGTTAGCTCTCCAGCAATTGGCAGCAGTCCGTGCCCACGGTTGTGGAGCCTGATGGCTACCATGGCACGAAATACTGGCCAAGGCGGTTTGTGGTGTGTCATGGGGGGATAATGCTCATCCTGGCTAGCTCCTCATAGAGGGGGTGGGGTGGGATTTTCCAGTATAGCATCGAGGGCAAGGGGCAATGTGTGACTAGGGACAGCCAGAGGACAATCTGAGCAGACCAGTGGGTGGTAGATGAGACGACTTCCCACGGGCACACATGGTGCAGGCGGACACGAAGGCGTGGGTATCAGTGTTCATGGCAGGCCATGGTGCCTTTTAAGCCTTTCACTACCACACTACCAAATGGTTAACCCTTTCACTGCGAGAATACAGAATGTTAACCATTTCACTGCCACACGACAAAAGGGGTTAACCCTTTCACAACCACACTACAGAAGGTTAACCCTTTAGGCGGCTTGGTGGCGCAGCGGACATTGCGCTCGTCACCAACGCAAGAGACACCGGGTTCGAATCCGGCTGTCGGCGTTGCCTCCGGCTTGGGCCGTCCGTCATACTAACTCAATTGGCAGAGTTAGCGGGTGGGAAGTCGAAGGGTGGTAGTCTGGTCGTTGTGAACAGCGACTCCTACAGGTCGGTTGGGGTGCCTGCACAGCAAAGTCAGGAAAATGGCGGGGGCAGTGTGAGCCTCCTACACGTTACTCCTCGCCAATGAGAGTCCGCGCTGGCAGGTGAAAAGATGTGACAGGCTGCCTCCACATGTATCGGAGGGGACATGTGATGCAAGGCTTCTATCCTCCCTACAACCGGCCAGTGGGGGGCATATGCGAGCAACGATCAGGACAGGGGAGGGAGAATTGGCACGAGAGGTAAATTGGAATGGGGAGAAAAATCACAGAAAAAGGAGGAGAAAAAGTAGATTAAAAAAAAAAAATTAACCCTTTCACTACCACACTACAGATGGTTAACCTTCTTTTTTTGATGTGGTAGTGAAATGGTTAACCTTCTGTAGTGTCTACCACAGAAGGGGGGAAACACTGTACAAACAAGCAAAACTGTACATTGGAATATTGACAACACCATACTAGGTAAATTACTGTACATTGGAGGGGGTTGGGTTAGGACATTTACAGGGGCCAGTTTCGAATTGCAGTCTCCCGTAGGTGTTCCTTGAGAGTGGTTTTGAAAGTGGGTAGTGATTCACATTCCTTTACAGCTTTGGGTAGGGCGTTCCACATTGATGTGGCATAATTGCGAAACGTGTTTAGTCCCTTGTTTGAGCCGAATCTGGGTTTAACATGATTTGTGGAGCTCCCTCTGGTGTTGTGATCGTGGTATTCACGGACCTTTGGGAAGTATTTTGACATGTACATGGGTACCTTGGTCGTGTAGTGTATCTTGTAGACCAGGCCCATTGCAAGTTGCTGTACTCTGTCATCTACTCTAAGCCATCCTAGGTTGTCAAAGTGGGCAGGGGTGAGGTGGGTTCTAGGAGTAAGGTCAAGCTGTCTGACCAGTTTGTTTTGTGCATGTTTGTAATTTAGTTTTTAGCGCCTTTGAGGTGCTTTGGTACCATGAGGTGCAAGCATGTAAGAGAGTTTGTAAGAGTTTGTAAATGGATGAGTTTGTAAATGGATGTTTTGATATAATTTAGCTGTTATTAAATCAAATCTCCATTAAATTCATCAAGTATTTCTACCGTTTTCTGGTATACGTTCACCATGGAGACAGGCGAGAAGAAGAAAAAATCTTATCGCCTGTCTCCACGGTGGTAGAATCCGTTTTCAAGTTTTATTTATTTGTCACATATAAGGTAAATTATAGTGAAATGCTTGGTTCTCTATGACCCTCCTGAAATTGTGCTTCATACAGTAAATAGTTAAAGAATAAGGACCAAACACTATACAAAAATATACAATATACAAAATGAGGTAAATAAATAAGTGTATAAGTGTTCCTTTTCGAACATGTAAATTGAGTTATGTTTTGCTTTTGTTTATTTTTATTTATTTATTTTTTCATTTAATTTCTTGAGATCAATGATTTGTTTAGATTTTATATTGTTTGTATTTATTTACATGTTCGAAATAAAGATTTCAAATCAAGAATAAATAGATCAGTTTTCAAGAAGTTTTCAATCAATCAATCAATCAATCAATCAAAGACTCATTTCGGCTTCCGTAATATGTTCGGTTTTCTTTTCTTTCTTTCTTTACCCATTGGCGCCACAGTTTGAACCAAAGCCCTATAAAAAGATCTCTCCCACTTTTAAATAATCTCTCTAACGGTCACTGGTTTGAACTGATCATTATGGACTCCAGCCTGTTACCATACTTTAACATGGTTAAAAGTGGCTATAGCGATGAAAATATACGGAACCACTTGGTATTTGAATGTGGGTTGCAAAGAGGAGCTTCCATCGCAAATATTCGCCGTTTTTGTACAGAACATGGCATACAACGACAGCGAATGAAGGACCATCAAGTAGAAGCCGCCGTCTTCACTGCAATACAAGAGGTAGGCTACAGTTAAGTTTTACGTGAACATGGGTCTACGCTGGTTATATTGTTACATTGTATATTGAAATTCGAGAAACGACAGACACAGAGAAAGCCCATCTATTTATTCTTCTATTTACTTGTCATAACTTCTTGTGTTTTTAAATGTTTCCGAATCCTGAAACGTTCAGATTATTTCCAGGTTTATGTGGAACATATTAGACATTTTCTATAAGCGCTTTCTCAGTCTCAATTTCAACCTGGGTGAACAGACATGTTTCTCACTCATTCGAAAGTTAAGCTACTATAAATTAACAACGTAAATAAACTGAACCGCCAAACATATAAAAATAGGACACCGAAATTAAATAACCTATTCGTATCTGGGGAGGGGTTATGAAAATGTACAGAACTAGCTTGATGACACAACCCGAAACATGTTTCTGTCAGATGGCAGCTGCTATGCTCGAGCTACGGGAGAACGTTACTTAACTTGATGCACGCCAACAAGGTCACGAAAGGGGCTAGTTACAGTGTGTAAACTATCGCTTATTGTTTATAGGCTATGTTGTAGCCAATTTAATGATTTTCTGCAGTTACTTTATTGAATGAAGGCACTGTTACCATGAAGGTGTTGACCAATTAGCTGGCAGTGGGCACAGGAGGCGGGGCTCAGATGTGCTCAGGCAGAGCCTGTATGTGTTCACAGGTGTGCAGCGGGAGGGAATTGGGTAATTATCACAGGGAAGCCACACTGTCTTTTTTTTTATCCACTTTTTCTCCCATTTTTCTATATTTTTCTCCCATCCCAATTTCGTATCATCCAATTCAACCCTCCCCTGTCACAAACGCTGTTTCTTGCCTCCCACAAGCCGGCTGCAATGTGGACTAAGTCATACATAGCACAAGTCCCCTCCGGTACTTGAGGTAACAGCAGTCGCATCTTTTCACCTGCGCAGCTCGATCTCTCAGTGGCGAGGAGTAACGCGTGGGAGGCTCACGCTGCCCCCGACGCCTGTTGCTTAATAACAGCGGAACAGTGCAAAAATGCTTCCGCTTTCGTCACCGCACGCCACTACGGTAATGCGCCTTTCATTTTCCTTCGCTCAGGTGCGTGCGCCGGCATGCTCGCGAGGTGCCCGCGCATGCGCATGAGATCCCGCCTTGGTTCGACACATAACACATTATTGGTTCAATTTGGTTACATATTAACACGCTTTGGCGCTTTGGTTCAATTTGGTTAATCACCATACACGTGATGGACGCAGCAGGCGATCACTCCTATTGTTATTCAGCTGCGCCGAGGTACATGATTGATTGATTGATTGATTGAGCAACATGAGCTAACTGCTGAGCTAACATGGAGCTAACACGCAGCTAACTACTGAGCTAACATGAGCTAACTGCTGAGCTAACATGAGCTAACTGCTGAGCTAACATGGAGCTAACATGCAGCTAACTGTACATGATTGATTGATTGATTGATTGAACATGGAGCTAACATGAAGCTAACTACTGAGCTAACATGAGCTAACTACTGAGCTAACATGAGCTAACTGCTGAGCTCCCAGTCCCTCCACTCTGCAGTAAACAGACATCACTGATATAGAGTGTCTGGTCAGTAACATGGGTCTAGAACCCACCTCACCCCTGTCCACTTTGACAACCTAGGATGGCTTAGAGTAGACGACAGAGGCGTAGTACATTTTCCTTTTTGAAAATCATCTGACATGAAGATGGAACACATTTTTGTTGTTAATATTATTTATATTACTGGTAGTTCATACAAGACATTCTTTGTAAAATGTGTCATAATGACTGTAGCATTTGTGTGTGTAACGTACACTGTAAAAAATAAATGTTTTTTCACAGGAAATTCACTTATTTTACAGATTACTTTTGTTTTTCTACTTTAAGTGTAAATGCCATACAAATATAGTAAATTACCTTTTATCAAAATATTAACCATTAAATAAAGGTTGTAATTCCTTCATAGTTAAATACAGTAGAGGTTGCATACTTCATTATCTAAAGATGGTAAGTTAGAGTGTTGTGTTCACTCATAGTTAAAGACTGTAGAGGTTGAGTACTTCATTATCTAAACATGGTAAGTTAGTTAGAGTGTTGTGTTCAGTCAGACAGTAGACAAGTAGAGGTTGAGTACTTTATTATCTAAACATGGTGAGTTAGAGTGTTGTGTTCATTCATAGTTAAAGACAGCCGAGGTTGAGTAGTTTCTTCTGATATTCCATAGTAAAGTACACGTTAACGTTACAATGTGTTGTGTTCACAACACTGTTTAGTTAAAGACAGCCGAGGTTGAGTAGTTTCTTCTGATATTCCATAGTAAAGTACACGTTAACGTTACAATGTGTTGTGTTCACAACACTGTTTAGTCTGACGACACGTCGCGAAGTACACGTTAACGTTACAATGTGTTGTGTTCACAACAGCGTTTAGTCTGACGACGCGTCGCGATAATATACTATATTCGCGAAGTACACGTTAACGTTACAATCGTCGCGATAATATACTATATTCCATAGTAAATTACACGTTAACGTTACAATGTTGCGTTGTGTTCACTCATAGTTAAAGACAGTTGTGTTCACTCATAGTTAAAGACAGCCGAGGTTCCAAGTGATTCGTTGCAATGTACGCGGAAATGCCATAGCATTTGTCTAAGCGGCGTGAAAAGAAAGGCGCTTTACCGTAGTGGCGTGCGGTGACGAAAGCGGAAGCATTTTTGCACTGTTCTGCTGTTATTAAGCAACACGCGCCCCCGACACTTCCTGATTCTACTGCGCAGGCGCACCAACCGACCTGTAGGAGTCGCTGTCCACAATGCCCGATCCCCACCCATCGACCAGCTAAACTGAAAGCAATGTGGAGCGCTGGGCTCGAACAGGCAAGCCCAGCGTCTCCGTCATTCGTGGCGAGCGCCTTGCCCACTACGCCACGTAGCCGCCCGGAAGCCACACTGTCTTTTAACCGTGCGCGTTTGTTTTGTTTTCAGTTATATTGAGTCACTTTTTGGGTTTTATTTTGTAGCACTTATCCTGTGTTTAAGTTCCAGTTTAAACACAGAGGTTACAGTATGCTTATATTTGTCCACACTGCAAGTAAGAATAAAAACTCTCAAACGTACTCAAGGAGAAAACATCATTTTATTACCAACAAGCACCACGCGTTAGAAAGAGCTTCACCCAGTATTCCCTCACTGGCATCTTTTCTTGTTAGGTTGCCCTACAGGCTATATCATGTGGCTTTTAGGCCTTGTCCAGACGACGACGATGTTGGGTGTATTTGATCGTATTGTAATAAATACGTGAGTTACAATAGGGACTAAACACGTTTCGCAATTATGCCACAACAATGTGGAACGCCCTACCCACAGCCCATATTTGTATATCTTGTATGTCATAAATGTCTGGATGTAACAGTACTGTATATCTGATGTCATAAATGTTATGATTAATTGAAAATGGAGGACCATGATGTAAACAAGACGAAAGTCTTTTTCTGGTCTGCATCCTCTTAGCAGTTTTGTATTGAGCCGTATTGTACCCATTCATTCTGCAATCTGTTAATAAAGTTTTCAATCAATTTAATTACATTGTATCTTTACCTTAAGACTGGTCCTACCTATGGCAGGAAGATGATGACTGGCTATCTTGCAGCCGCGGGAGCCTGTGCATCAGAGGGTCGTGTGGGACATGCGTTGCGCAACATTCATCCACCATATCATCGGGAACGATGCAGGGTAGGTTTTTTTTTTATCAAATGTATAGCCTAATTATTATATTTTTCCCACATTTGAGAGCTAGTTGGAGGAACTTTTAAAAAGGCATTTTTTTGCTAGGATGTTATTATGTGGTTGCTGGGCTGACAGGTGGTTTCTATAGGGTTTTTTCTATATAGTTGCTACAGGTGGTTACACCTAGACAAGCAGCCCCACTTCATGCTTTAGCTGTTTTCTCAACTTTGAACTTTGAGTATGGTTTGAGTATGCTGTTCTTTTTTGTCTGTCTTTAAGGGAGCCAGGAACCTCAATCCAGTTCCATATACTGCAGCCTATGTGGGTCACAAGATCCACATGGACCAAAATGAGAAACTGGTGATGTTTGGCGTGACCCATGTGCTGGCGATTGATGGCTTCTCCAGCAAAATTGTTGGACGATCCACTATGCCTGTTAAAAACAACCTTACCATATACACTGACGTTTACAGGTAATGAACAGGTCATTTAAAACCAGAGGTGCGTTCCTCATATCAACTCTGATTGCACGCACGCTAATGACGCCACGTGCACGCACGTTCCCGCGCATGCGCATAAATGTTCCCTCGCTTAAGCACAGACTAAAGATGGTGCCTAATTGCCTCTACGAATGGAATGTAACACATTTCATTCACAAGTTAGGTGTGAATTAGGGATGTCCGATATTATCGGCCGATATCGGCATTAAAATGTGATATCGGTATCTGTTTTCAAAAAAATATATATATATATTTTTTTTTTTACATTTCTATAAGCTTTATTTACCCAGGCAAGCAAGTAAGAACAAATTCTGATTTTATTTATTGTCAAAAGTATGCATAATGTTGTGTTAATTCCACAACAAGAGATATGTAATGTTAATTACCTGAAATTATTCCATTTTTGGGGGGGGGGGGGGGAACCCTGCATATATCGGTATCGGTTGATATCGGTATTGGAAATTAAGAGTTGGACAATATCGGTATATCGGTATCGGTAAAAAAGCCAACATCGAGCATCCCTAGTGTGAATGTATCTGAGAACGTATTTAACACACCTGACGACCGGAACTATTGATATGCAAAGTAGCCAAGGTGGGTACTTATAGCGAGTTGGCGAGTGCAGCGCATTCCTGTGTGCATGCACGTGCCGTGCACATCCGTGCATGCGCTTTTGCTCAAATCTTTGGGTGCACGGAGTGCAACCCCGTCCCATGAAGAATGCATCCCTGTTTAAAACACCTTTGTCCCTGACTCCCTGTACCCAAAACACCAAAGTATACTCTTGTCTGAATAACTGTCCACCTTGTGGAAATTATCCACAAAGGCCAAACGGCTCGTTTAAAGGCACAGTTTCTGAATTTGGCTGTGTGCATTTCTCTGTGGACTGAGCGTTTTGATACTTTCACAGTATTTATATGCAGGGTATCTGCAGGTTTAGCCCAGTCAGATTTAAGGCTTTTTAAGACTTTTTAATGCCACTCAGAATTAAATTTAATACCAATTTCACAATAACAAAATGGCAAAAATCATGCAACGACACCAATTAGTTTAAGTTTAGGGACACATTGGTCCAAAGATGTTTATTAAAAAATAACTTGGAAACTTAAAAATCTTGAACTTAAAGGAGTAACTGGATTGGATGAATTTCAACAAAGAGGTGACCAAACATAAATAGCAAATATAGCTATACAAAATATACCAGGGGCCAAGCAGCAAGTGCAACAGCCACATTTCCGTCAGAACACATACTACCATAGGACTGATACCTGTAAGAACACATGATTATCACCAATGGGACTGATACCTGTCAGAACACATAACTATTACCACCCTCCCCAGGGTATCAAAAAAGTCAACCAACAAACTAGATTCTTGTGCCGGATCTCCTCTCTGGTAAACAAGAATACCCTGAAGACTCTTAACAGGAGCACTCATTCAAGGGTACTACGACTATGCTTGCACCTCATGGTACCAAAGCACCTCAAAGGCCCTAAAAACAAGATTACAAACATCACAAAACAAACTGGTCAGACTACTGCTTAACCTCACTCCTAAAACCCACTTTACCCCTGCCCACATTCAAAACCGCTCTTAAAGAGCACCTACGGGAGGCTGCAATTAGAAACTGGGCACCGTAAATGTCCAACGCCCCCCCCCCCCCTAATGTACAGTCTCCTCCCCATCATATGTATATATTTTCTGTTAGGATCTCTGGGTAACAGTACTGTATATTTGCATATGTCACAAATGTAACAGTACAGTTACTATGAATTGAAAATGGGGGACCCTGATGTAAACAAGACGAAAGTCTCTCTGGTCTGCATCCCCTTAACAATTGTGTGTATTGATCTGTTATCTGTTAATAAAGTTTTTCATTTATTCATCCAGTCGTTTTGTTTTTGTGGTTTGGTTGAATGAATGCAAACTTTGTTTAACAGATTGCAGAATGGGTACAATACAGTACGGCTCAATACACACAATTGTTAAGATGATGCAGACCAGAGAAAGACTTTAGTCTTGTTTACATCAGGGTCCCCCATTTTCAATTCATAGTGACATTTATGACACTCAACATACATGACATTTATGGCATAGGGACATACAGGTATATAGTACTGTTAAGTTCAAGTTCTTTAATAGTTGTCATACAGAAGTACAGAATACTTTCATACAAAATGCTTCTTACTGTTACGCTCCAGAGACTGTGCTAGACAAGATAGTATCAAATAACATAATAACATAATATAGCATGAATTTAGAAGAAGAAAATGAGGTCACAGTGTTCGGTATAGACATATGTACAATGTTCTGAGTTACCATATAATATACAATACACAATACTATGCAGTGTACTAATGTACAGTACTATCTAGTGCAAAGCAGAAATGGGATGAGGTACAATTTTAGGTACAATTTACAGTAAGGTGTACGAGTTGTAGTGCAATCCTTCATCCATAAATATAAAGTGTGGGGAGTGGGTGCTACAGTGTGTTTGTTTAAAGTGGGTGTGTGCTATAAAGTGTGTGGAGTGGGTGCTACAGTGTGTTTGTTTAAAGTGGGTGTGTGCGTGTGGATGTGTGTGCTATGTGCGTTTGGTGGTTGTTGTTGTGTAGTGTTCATTCATTGTTCGTTTAGCAGCCTGGTGGCCTGGGGATAGAAGCTACTTCTGAGTCTTTCTGTGCTCGCCTTGAGACTCCTGTATCGCTTGCCTGACCGCAGCAGTTCGAAGAGGCAGTTGTTCGGGTGACTGGAGTCTTTAATGATTCTCTTAGCCTTGCCCTTGCAACGCTTGTAGTAAATGTTCTGGAGGGTGGGGAGCCCCCCTCCAATTGTGCGTTCGGCTGAACGTGTCACTCTTTGTAGTCTGCTTTGGTCTTTTGCAGTGCTATTCCCAAACCAGGAGGTGATGTTGCCGGTCAAGATGCTCTCTATTGTACATGAGTAGAAGTTCTTAAGGATCTTCTGGCTGACTTGGAACTTCCTTAGTTGCATTTGTGACATATAAGATATGCAAATATACAGTACTGTTACCCATAGATCCTAACATACATATGATGGGAGGATACTGTACATTAGGAGGGGGTGGGTGGGAGGAAAGAATACATAGTGGGTGACTCTCATCGAACATAAACACAAACGTGTCCTTGTTTACATCCGTGAATAGATTATTTTCAAGTTAAGACCTCAGCTTCAAGTGTTGGCGTGGAGCCGCATGTTATCCAGACTTCTGTTGGTGCAGATGTTATAGTCCTACCTGAGATGGCGGGGCCGAAAAGAAATTCGAAATAGTAGTTTGCAGGCGCCGTTTTTGCAGAGGTACGCTTAGCGCTGCTCAGCATGTGCGACTCGACTGCTCTTTTTTTGTTGTTGCAGCAGGCCTCGTAATGGTCTTTGACTGGGACCAACCATGGCGCAAACAGTGGATTGTCGAGCCAGTTCTCGTTGAATTGGCACTTTCCCATATTAACGAGTGCAAATGCTAAACTAAACGTAACGTTATCGCTTCCGCTTCGCCTTGCTAACGTTAGCTAGACTCCACTGAAATTGTTCCCGGCCAACATAAGGACCCGTGTTGGTTCCGCCCCATTCCGGTCTGCGTGATGCTACAACGCGGTCAATAAAAACTCCCGACTTTATCTCCCGTTAACCGTACTTCCCCAGATTTCATAATAAAACATGACATGGCATTTTATCTTTCCTTTCTATGGCATTTTTAAGACCTCTGAAAATGGATTTAAGACATTTTAAGACAAACTAAGGCCTTAATTATTGATAAACCAATTTAAGACTTTTTAAGACTTTTTAAGGATCCGCGGACACCCTGTATATGGCACCACCTACTACCTACCTAGACCTGCTTTATAATAATACCCAAAAAAAGGATATCTCCCTTCCTACAATATGTCCCCTTTCACAGCAAGTGAAAACTCGGATCTCCTCACTACCTGACAACACAAGAGCCACTATAATTTGTTTCCAACTTGCCAATGTTATTCTGTTTTCTTGCAGAAGTGCGGTAATGGAGCATGGCATATGGGACCAGGTCAGAGTGGACCATGGGAAAGAGTTTTATTTAACTCTTTACATGCAGGAGAAGTTGGCCAGCCACCGGCACAACACAGAGGCCACCATATAGGCAAACACCATCAACAAAGGTGCGTAAGAAATTAGAACAAGACTTAATACTACAATACAATATATATATATATATATATATACAATATAGTTAATCTGAAAATGTCTTCTATATTTTACAATAACAGAATCACACCATTGAACGGATCTGGCCAGAGATCAACAACAGTGTTAACTACCCATTGAAAGTGGCTTTGGTCCATCTGGTGGATCAGGAGGAGCTGGATATGGAGGCCAGCCTGACAAAATTCTGCGTGTCAAACCTGACATGCCAGTTGGCCAAGCTCGGAGTTGATCATGTGGTTCAAGCATGGAATGCACACAGGATTCCAGGTTTGTGTTATAGTTTGTCTCTCAAGCAAAGGTGTGATATAGTCTGATTTCTGATACATTTTATTTAAACAAGAAAACCGTTGTTTAACCTTCATAGTTAGAGCAATGGATAATTTTTTGCTCAACTTATTTTAGGAACGGGGATCCCCAGGTACTTGGCCGGAGAGGGATGCCCAAAACGAGTGTCCACAGACCTTTTGCCAGATGCATCAGTGGCTGCAGACTGGTATGAGCAAGAGGTTGGATCGCTGATACGGGTTTCTCACTTCGGCACCAACCCTTTTCAGAGTTCACAGGACCAGGAAGCTGCACAGAGAGAATTTGCTCTGCAGTACCCTGATGTGAGCATACTGTTGGACAATGCTGTAAACAATCAGCCAGAACCGTTTAAATCTGGGCTCAAAAGCCTGATTGACATTACAAGGAGACATTCTCAGCATTGAGAGCCTATTTCAGGGGTGGCCAACCAGTCAGAGACTAAGAGCCACAAAAATTACTGTGGTACCACAAAGAGCCACACCATATACCAGCGTTTCTCAACCTTTTTTTTCAGTCACGGCACCCTTCATGTGTTTATAGGTCTCACCCTCTGGCCTCTGAAGTTGCTAATGTCTTTTTTATTTGGGCCTCACAGGGTTAAAAGTACCCTGTGAAACCCACGGTTGCAAAATTACAAAATCACTTTTAGCCATTTAAAAAAATTATGTTTATAGGGCGGTCAGGTGGCGTAGCGGAGATTGTGCTTGTCACCAACGCAGGAGATGCTGGGTTTGAGCCCAGCTCTCGGCGTTGCTACCAGCTTGGCTGGTCGTTCATACTAATACAATTAGCAGTATTAGGGGGTGGGAAGCTGGTTGGTGGGAATCTGGCGTTGTGGACAGCGACGCCTACATGTCAGGTATCGGCGCTTGCTCAGCGGGGCAGGACTTGGTGGAGATAGCGTGCCCTCCCACGCGTTACACTTCACCAATGAGAGTCCTCGCTGCCAAGTGAAAAGACGTCACTGGCAGTCGCCACACGTATCGGAGGAATCGCGCGGTCAGCTTCGGGACGCCCTTGTACCGACTCGTAGTAGAACATGCATACAGCAGCCAGGTAGGGGGGGGGGGGGAATTGGCATGACTAAATTGGGACGGGGAGAAAAACAGAAAATTGGAGAGAGAAATAAAAAAATAAAAATTTAAAAATAGTGTTTATTTAAAAAATTTAAGCACATGTAGGCCTATAGTGAATTGGTCCTAGGGCTGGGCGATATGACGATATTATATAAATATCGGGTACAGTTCATTAACGATACACTTTTTCAACGTATCGTGGATATCGTGATGTTTTGCCCAAGAGGATTGTGTCGCGTCAATCTGTCCACACGTTACTCGTTCATATCTCAGCCCGTGCTGGATATGCCCATTCCGCGGTCTGTTAATAAAGTTTTCAATCAGACAGATGTATGGAAAGGCTTTTATTATAACATTCGTTGTAGTAAAATCATTATGCCTCATTTAGTCATCCTGTTGAGCACTAGTCTCCTACTCGACGGCCGCGGGGAGCTAACGTTAGTAGCTTTGTTGACGTTGTTCAGCCACAGGACATTCAGGAAGTAAAAAACTAGGAGCTTGCCGATTGGTGCTAAGAACAGCAGGGCGGGTGCAAGCGCTGTGACGTAATTGGCAGACTCGACTGTCAATCAAAATTATATGTTTCCGTCAGAATGAATGAGTGAAGACTTTGTTAAAGGGTTGCAGAATGGGTACAATACAGTACAGGAGGATGAAGACCAGAAAAAGACTTTCGACTTTTTTACATAAGGGTCCTCCATTTTCAATTCATCAAAACATTTAGAGACATACATATATACAGTAGTTTCATTAAAATGCTATTGATTGATTGATTGATTGATTGATTTAAAACTTTATTAACATATTGCAGAATGGGTACAGTACAGCTCAATACATACAATTGTTAAGGGGATGCAGACCAGAGAAAGACTTTAGTCTTGTTTACATCAGGGTCCCCCATTTTCAATTCATCATATTTCATATCTAAATCATATAATATCTCATTGCTAAATATATGCAATATATAATCTAATAATCTAAATCTAATATATAATATAAAAATGCTAAATGCATGGGTATTTTATTTTGTCTTTAATGTTAGCTTGCAAAATCAAATACTGTCTTGGTAAGCCTCATAATGAATTGTTTGGGGTAAAAAAGAAAAACATCGTGATGTGTATCGTGTATCGCCGAAAGGTCAGAAAATATCGTGATATCATATTTAGGCCATATCGCCCAGCCCTAATTGGTCCTGTTGTTCAGCCTCACAATGCTATTTGATAGTAAATGTGTTTCATATGTCCCACCCTCTGGCCTCTGAAGTTGCTAATGTCTTTTTAATTTGGGCCTCACAGGGTTAACCTCTTAAGCCCGAGATATACAGTAAAAGTGTATATTTTCAGCATGACGTTTGTTTACCAATTATTTTAACTGTTATTAGTGAAATATAAGATTATAGAAATCTCAGGGCATTGAGTCGGAAACCGGCGCATATTGACAGGAAGAAGTGGCACAGCCAAAAGTGAGTGTAGTCTTTTGAAGGAAGAGACTCAGGGCTTTCGAATTTCGAAAAACTACCCTACCCAGCTCACACCAGCCCCTGTCAATCATCTGACTTACTTTTTTATTTCTCTTATTTTTGGGGATTATCTCCCACAAACTTGAACGTTATTGCCATAAGACAGAACGCAGTTAGTTTCTCTACCTTTTTGTGAACGTCTTGCAAAAAACGGTGTTGCAATATGATGAAAAATGGTGGAGAAATTTACATTATAAAAAAGATGGCAGAATTCAGTACTGTATCTACAAAACCTTCTGTTTAATAATCTTCCCTTTATTCATTTGCTTAGATTTTTCAGGTCTGGTCAATTTTAGCATGGTGTTATTCACAGTCAAAGATAAAAAAAAAATAAAAATAGAATTGATATTCTCCTTTGGTTCATTACAATTTACTCAAGCCTAGTAACAGACACACTATTTCTGACACTGATCTATTATGTCCCTAGATTCAGATCCCAAGAACATGCCAATGGACCATTTAAAAAAAAATTGTAAATGTTTATTCTATGTCCTTATGAATGACTTGTCGATAATCCAATGTACAGTTACCCCCCCCGCCCGCCCAACCACCTCCAATGTACAGTTACCCCACCCCACCTACCCAACCCACCCCACCTCCTCCAATGTAGTTTCTTCGTCAAATGTATATACTCTTTTTTTTTTTTTTTTTTTCTTTTTAACTCTTTTGGTATCACAAACGGTACTGTATTTGTAAATCTGGTATGTCATAAATGTATAGATGTAGCAGTACTGTCTATGTTAGGGATGGGCGTGAGTAATCGATTACTCGTAGCTATGAGAAAAATCGATCTTAAATTAATAATTTTTATGGAAAAAGAAAATATTAAAAAAATATATTTTTATATATTTGTTTCACATGTATGTGTAAGATTATAACTGTTTGTTGGTTTCCTTAAACATATACGTGAATGAACAAAATTAGGTAAAAAAGAAAAGATTAAATTTATATTCTTTTGTTTTTTCGAGTAATACACGATCACTCGAGTATACAGGGATTAAAGCAAAAAAGAATCTCCTGACTGAACTTTTTTTCAGGCCAAGTCATATTCTTATTTTAATCTCCACTATTTTTTTTAATAGCGTTAGCGTTTTAAGGGAGCCTACTTGTAGAGCCTACTGTCCTGACTGTGACTATATACCCTACTGTTGTGGTTGTTGTGCCAGGCAGGGAGGCTGTGTGCTGGAGAGCGTGAATGCAAGTCTTGTGGCTAGCTTCTGATTGATGGCGAGCTAGCACCCCTTTCCCATTACTTTGAACCATGAACTAAACGGCTTGTTATCATACAAACAAGGGACTAAACACGTTTAGCAAATTATGCCACAACAACAATGGACAGTCTCCTCCCCACCGTTTGTATATATTTTTTACCACCCACCCACCCCCTCCTAATGTACAGTCTCCTCCTCATCATATGTATATATTTACTGTTAGGATCTCTGGGTAACAGTACTGTATATTTGCTTATCATATATGTGACAAATGTAACAGTACTATACCTGTAAGTCAAGTATGTCCCCATGTCATAAATGTCATGATGTCATGTATGTTGTGTATGTCATAAATGTCACTATGAATTGAAAATGGGGGACCCTGATTATGTAAACAAGACAAACATCTTTCTCTGGTCTGCATCCCCTTAACAATTGTGTGTATTGCTACTGGATTTACCAGATCCAGAGTGAATGAATGAAAACTTTATTTAATACACAAGACCCTCTTCTTGGGACCAAGTAAGGTTTTGTCGATAATCCAATGTACAGTTACCCCACCCCGCCTACCCAACCACCTCCAATGTACCACCCCACCTACCCAACCTCCTCCAATGTATATACTCTCTTTTTTAGACTATTTTTGTATCACAAACAATACTGTATTTGTAAATCTGGTATGTCATAAATGTATAGATGTAGCAGTATTGTCTATCTGTATGTCATGTGTGTCATATATGTTATGATGAATTGAAAATGGGGGACCCTGATGTAAACAAGACAAAAGTATTTCTCTGGTCTGCATCCCCTTAACAATTGTGTGTATTGAGCCGTACTCTATTGTACCCATTCTGCAATTCTGTTAATAAAATGTTCAATCAATCAATCAATATTTAACAGATTGCAGAATGGGTACAATACAGTATGGCTCAATACACACAATTGTTAAGGGGATGCAGACCAGAGAAAGACGTTTGTCTTGTTTACATCATCAGGGTCCCCCATTTTCAATTCATAGTTAACAACTCACCACTACAGCCCCCAGTAGCGCTGCCTAGCCAGTCTCTTCAAACGTCCTCTCCTCTCTAAACTTTCTTTTGTTAGGTGGTGCCGCTCATCCTTTTCATCTGAGAACCCCGCGGTGGGTTCTCTTTTTAGTGGCCGGCTTACTCCTTCCATTTAACCGACGCTATTAAGCTAACGTTAGCTAATCGGTATAGCAGCGAGTGCAAGCAGCGTGGTATAAACAAACAAATAAACAAACAAACAAACAAACAAACAAACTAGGTCAACAAGCAGAGTTGACTTGACGCGCGAGGCTGCAAAAAAGGCGACTCGTTAAACCAAAACACGCAGTTTTTAATTATTTTACATGACTATCTTGTTACCCTGCCATGTGGTGGACAGACTTCTCAGACCTCGCAAATGTGTAACTCGCCCAATAGACTGCAGCTGCAACCGCGGAGCGAGCCTCCGGAGCGAGCAGCGTCCTGTCTCTCAATGACTGCTTGGCGCGGCGCGATTTTTTTTCTTCATATTTGGCGCCTCTGATTGGCTCAATTTTGTTTAAATGTGTATGCATCTACAAATCATATTATACCAGGTAGCCAATTCCGTCAGACCGCGAATCAAATGGACGGATCTCCCCAATCAAATTGACGGAAATCCGTCTGGAGACGGAATGCTTTAATGCATGAGTATAGCATGCGATCAATCGATCTGGATTTTTCTTTAAAATGCCCATCCCTACTATCTATGTCATATATGTTATGATTAATTGAAAATGGGGGACCCTGATGTAAACAAGACGAAAGTCTTTCTCTGGTCTGCATCCCCTTAACAATTGTGTGTATTGAGCTGTACTGTATTGTACCCATTCTGCAATCTGTTAATAAAATGTTCAATCTATCAGGTTCAAGCTTTGTTTGGTGGTCAAAGGCAACTCATTCCACTCCTGTGTGTTTCCACCTCATGGCTATCAATATTTCTTGGCTGCTGTAACGCCTGCCAGAATGATTCTTTTTTTGCTGTATGGAGGCCGGCAGTATACATATAATTTAGGAGCAGTGTTGCTGCTGCAAGTGGAATTGTCAGGTTACATGTTTGAAAGTATGGTTGTTATCCAGCATACAGCCCTCTCAACCGGTCCCTTGCAGTAGTTCTATCTATTACTTAAAGGGGCTATGCGTTATAAATGTCATTTTTCAGTCTCTAGCATTGTATTATAGTAATAGGAGTTCGTATCAATGTGTTTTTGGGCCTAAATACTATATTGACGAATTCCTCAGCTACAGCCCATCCCCTGTTTGCCTCTAGTAAATCAGGTCATGTTGATTTGACGAGCTGGGCAACGTCACAGGGCGCTGTTTATAGCGCAAGGTGATGTGATTGGCTGTGTGGTTTTACCTAATGCCCGCCTCCATTCTTGGTACCTGGAGCCGATACAACCTGGAAACAGAAATTGCCGTCACTCGCCTCAATTTCACGATGAGCAGCAAACCCCGCAGATGTAATGTTCCTGGTTGTAGAGCTACCGAGAAGTCTTTGCACAGTTTCCCCGTTGATGCCGAACTTCGCCAACAATGGAACAAGTTCCTTTTTGGTGACCCTCCAAGTTCCGTTGCAACGTCTAATACTCGGGTTTGTACTGCACATTTCTCCGCCGACGACGTCACCAATCAAGGTATTTTTGATGCTGGAGTGGTCTCCATGTTGGTGCTAACCAAAAGAGCTGTGCCTTCAATACGCGACCCGACACAAGAAATAGTAAGTAGATATGTCGTGTGAGATATTTAAGCATTACATCACACGCAGGAGTGGTTTGTGACCAATAAACCATGCCTAGGGGTGGTTGTTAGGCCCGAGGCGCAGCCGAGGGTCGTTAGACCCCCCTAGGCATGGTTTATTGGTCACAAATCACGACTGCACGTGGTGTAAAGCTTTTATACAACTGCCAGATTCATCCAACCTTATTTCTATACAATAAACACACATTAATCGAAGATTTATTGAAAAAACCATCCGCCAGAAAAAGTAGTTCCCACAACTCCATGTGGAAGCAGCTTGAAGTGCATCCAACCAAACTAACACATCCAACTGTGTATTATTGGAATGATTGAGAGAAGTTGCCTCATGTGGAAGCAGCTTGAAGTGCATCCAACCAACTAACACATCCAACTGTGTATTATTGGAATGATTGATTGAAAATTTTATTACCAGATGCAGAATATAAAGTAGGTAAAACAAATTAAAACGTTTTCTTTGCCCTATAGGAAAAAAACGTTTTCTTCGCCCTATTTTTTTATTTATTTCTTTTAGCCTAAACTTAACCAGTTGGAAACCAGGGGTACAGTAATAAAATTAGCAATCAACCAATCAATCAATTCAATAGACCATGCTCACTTAAAACAGCGCTGCTTCTCTCTCAGTCTGACTCCCCCGCTGTTGCAGACAGGAGTGTGTGTGTGTGTGCGTGTGTGTGTGTGTGTGTGTGTCACAGTGTGTGTGTGCGTGTGTGTGTATGTGTGTGTGTGTGTGTGTGTGTGTATGTGTGTGTGTGTTTGTGGGTACGCCAGCGACAGTGTGAGAGAGAACGCTGCAGTCAGTAGAAAGTAGGAAGGAAGAAATTTAAATCAATCAATTAATCTATCAATCAATCCGCGATTTTTCTTTTGTTCTAGATTGAGTCAAGACCCATCAATTACATCATCCAACATTGTTTAAAGGACTAACACATTCCCCTTGACAGAATCGCTTCATATTTAGTCGTTATGGTGCTTTCAACATAACCATTTATTGTCCGCGATCTTGTTTTCTCCCGGAGTGAGCCGGGGAGGGTTATGTGATTTGGTTGTGGGCGGGTCCTGAGCCCAGGACCGTGGATTGTTGCCAATAAAGACGTGTGAATGGCCAATCAGAATCGAGAAATTTGCATGCCGTTGTATAAGTTATCATAAATACCATCTAACGTTATAGTAACTGCTGCTCTTTATAAAGTAACGTTATAGAAAACTATTGAAGCAAGCTAGTCATAACTTCTAAATAAAAGAACACAACTAGTGAGAGGTAAACAAGGTAACGTTATATTTAGTGGCTTGTATTATATTGTAATTGATTTACGATTTGGTAACTCTTAGGCCACCACAAGTTCCAGCGGCAATGTACGCCTTTCTCCTGCTTCAAGGGACTTCAGTTGCCAGACAGACAACCCAAAGATTCGTTCTGTTGGTACACAGCTTTCTATGAAAACACTTCGTTCGCATGTCAAGAGTCAAGGTAGGTTTGTAACTCAGTGTGATGTAATGTAATAATGTGTAATAATGTGACCCAGAATTGTTTAGATTGGCCCCCTTCACCCACCGCTTTCACCCAAAGCTGTAAAGGAATGTGGATTGTTTGTATAGTGTCCCCCCCCCCCCCCCCCCCCACCTCCAATGTAAATTACCCAGTATGGTTGTCAATATACAGTATATATACAGTATATACAGTCAAATGTATATACTCCCTTTTCTTGACTCCTTCAGTATCACAAACAGTACTGTATTTGCAAATCAAATTTAGCTCTAGTGTGGTGACCCATGTTGGCGTTACACAGGTCACAATGCTAGCTCTAGTGGTGACCATGTTGTTGTTACACAGGTCATAATGCTAGCTCTAGTGTGGTGACCATGTTGCTGTTACACCAGGTCACAATGCTAGCTCTAGTGTGGTGACCATGTTGGTGTTACACCAGGTCACAATGCTAGCTCTAGTGTGGTGACCATGTTGGTGTTACACAGGTCACAATGCTAGCTCTAGTGTGGTGACCATGTTGCTGTTACACCAGGTCACAATGCTAGCTCTAGTGTGGTGACCATGTTGGTGTTACACCAGGTCACAATGCTAGCTCTAGTGTGGTGACCATGTTGGTGTTACACCAGGTCACAATGCTAGCTCTAGTGTGGTGACCATGTTGGTGTTACACAGGTCACAATGCTAGCTCTAGTGTGGTGACCATGTTGCTGTTACGCCAGAGCAGGTCACAATGTGTGAGTGTGTGAGTGAGTGAATGAGTGAGTGAGTGAGCAAAGTTATCAATAAATCCCTTGTTTGACTAAACTATGTTTTGTAAATAGGTGTTCAGGCGAAAGTCGTGTCGGTCTCGGTGGGGACACAAAATACTGGATACTGGTCTAATCAACAGGGACCATCCACGTCAACACCTGTGAAGGGGTTTAGACCCAGTAAAAGACCACGACTGGAGTCTGATGACGATGACGATGGAGTGACCGACAGCTCGATCGATGTTCCAGAGCCGCCGCAGGATTCCACTTTCAACATTGACTCTTTGATTAGCGAGCCCTCGATTCTAGCGTAAGTTAGTTGTTACAAACATCTCCATGGCCCGTAAAAATACAAAAGCTATATAGTTGTGCCGTGTTATTTATTTGTGTTTTTCTCGAGCAGGGAACCGTCAAAACCAATCTATGAGGTAAACATCGTTTACGAAGACAGTCTACTGGAATTATTTCAACAGTGTCCGGTGTGCAATGCTCAATGTCATATCACCAAAACTACGCGAGGGACCTTCTTGGCTGTCTCCCAAGTTTGCCCCGGTTGTAAATACAGCCGTAAATGGGCGAGTCAGCCTCTCATCGGCATCACACCAGCTGGAAATATTCAGCTTTCTGCAGCAGTATTTTTCACTGGCTCATCTTTCACCCAAATGGAGAAGGTATTTGATTTGATTGATTTGATTGACAAGTCAGATATACATTATGTTTTTGTTTGTGATTCACACGTGCATATTAACAAAGCGTTATTCATTTATTCTTTTAGGTCCTAAATGCGTTACACGTCTCCACAATAAAGTACAGAGCGTTTCGGGAACACGCCAAGAAGTTCTTGGAACCTGCTGTTCTAAGTTTGTGGACCAAGGACCAAGACGTTACCCTCGCCAGATTAAGCGAGAAAGAAAGCGTGATAATCGGCGGTGACATGCGAGCCGATAGTCCAGGTTAGAAAAAGCTCCCCAATGACAAATTCCTACTTTATGAATACATTTTTAATATTGCACTACATTGATTGAAATTGTTATTATTATTTTCAACAGGCCACAGTGCTAAGTACGGAAGTTACTCTGTGATGGAACTCGCCACCAATCATGTCATAGACGTCCAACTAATTCAGGTAATTAACAAGTCTGAAGAGACACTGCACCCTTCATTGTGCTCAAACGAACACAAAGCTCTCGGTCTTGAATCTTGAATCGCTGTAGGTGTGAAGTGGTCTGGCTGGCTGTGTGTGTGAGCGGGGTGTGAAGTGGTCTGGCTGGCTGTGTGTGTGAGCGGGGGTTAGGAAATGTTAATTGTGGAATTTTGAAAAGGCTATTTCATTGATCTTCCCTTCCTTGTTCCAGAGCAATGAGGTGGGAGGCAGCTACCATATGGAACTGGAGGGCTTGAGGAGAAGCCTCGCTCTTCTGGACGCCAAATCCGTGACCTTGGACTGTATTGTCACAGACCGTCACCCGCAGATCCAAAAGTACCTGAGAGATCACGACATCAAACACTTCTACGATGTGTGGCACGTGGCCAAAGGTATGTCGAAAGGCATCCCACATTCAATTCCACCCCTCCTACCAACCCCCCCCCCCCACCCAACCAGTACTGTAATTGCAAATCTGGTATGTCAAAAAATGTAGATGTAGCAGTACTGTCTATCTGTATGTCATGTATGTCATACGACTGTTATGTAATGTTATGTTATGTTATGTAATTCAAGGTCTGTCTAAGAAGCTTGACAAAATTGCACAGGCGAAAGACTGCAAGGTCATAAAAAAGTGGCGCCTGCACATTTCAAACCACCTCTACTGGACAGCTGCCACGTCGAAGTCTGCCGATGAGAGGGTTGCTAGGTGGAAGTCATGTCTCAATCACATGATGAATGTACATGAACACGACGAAGAACCACTCTATCTGCGTTGTCTTCATGCTGACCGTGTATCAAGAGATAGTAGCAAGTGGGTTAAACCTGGTATGTCTGTCTGTCTTTCATCATGAATATATACTCAAAATATTTATTTATGTCCTCATTCTAGATTGGTGTGATTTACAAATGTATACTTGCTTGAATAATTCTAATCTACTGTAATATACTCTAATGAAATATCTGAATGCAATTTCTTTTTTACTTTAGACTCAAAACCGGCCCACCAGCTCGAGAAGGTTTTGCTAAACACAAGGATCATCAAAGATGTCGCCAAATTGAGTCCACACCATCAAACGTCTTCATTGGAGTCCTATCACAGTGTGATTTTACGTTTTGCCCCAAAAAACGTGGTTTTTTCGTACATAGGAATGCTTTGCAGGTATTTTATATTGTGTACAAATGACTAATTATGGACTCCTGATTTGTCAAATAACTCATTATGTTGCATTAGATAACCTCAGATCAACTACAAATATATTGCTTGTGCTTATTGAAATTTTCCTTTCAGACTATACCTAGCTGCCATGCATTTCAATGAAAACTCAAATCGCCAGCAAGCCATAAACGCTTCTGGAGAGCCGGCGTACAAGATGAGTTTTCCAAAGGCCAAAAAAGGTGGACACACAATAAAACCAAGGAAAATCCCAGCGACATTCAGTAAGTAAAAATATCAACATTTATTATTGCACACACATGACCTATATAAATAGAAAAATATTTCCACTTACAGTGGAATACAATAAATTGAATAAATAATAACCTTTTTAACATGACAAAACAAATAACAATTTCTCATTTACAGACTATGTCAACCAGCTGATGGCGCTACTCTTTGACTTCGTCCTTCGTGACCCCCAACAATATATCCAGGTGGTAGAGGCGATTGCCATCCCAGAACCTTTGTGCGCACAGTTCGACAGGCCTTCCATGGAAGAAGCGGTTGCCGGCTATGTGTCACGATTCAATCCTGTACCGGTCTGAAGCCAGTATAGACACCATCAACATCCGGAAATTCTGTGCGGATTCGAACCACGACACAGGATGGGATTACTACTCTCACTCTGCGGCCTAAGTAGCCGAAGCACCACGCGACAAAGCATCTGTACGCGATATATCTGAAACGGCTGAAGAAAATCAAGTATTATATTTATGCACAAATAAAATAAAATAAAAAGCTGGGAAATAACCATTTGTCATGTCATGTCATTGGACAGTAGCAAGCATTGATTATATGTGATGTGCAATAAGGATTAGATTGTGTTTGCAAGAAAGATTAGTATAGTCTGAGAGATGCAAGATGGAGAAACACCTGTAAAAAAATATATAAATCTGTAATAAATATTATTTACTTATTGATTCCGCTTTCTGGTATCCGGCCAAAATCTGCCTTGTAGATATTAGTTGCCATTTGGATGGTATAGGGGTTGAAGCACACTGGATCCAATCCCGGATGATCAACCATGCACAGTAGTCCAGTTGGTTCCTGGTTAATTCGACGTCTGACCTATATATATAGAAAATTAAATCGTTAGCCATATGCATGGTTTTCAGTGCTACCAAGATGCAAGTTTGTGTTACTACTTTACCTGTGGAACTTCCATGCAGCATACATTCTCAGTCTCTGTTGGCATCCGTTCACAATTTCCGCACGTGCACCTAGTAGATTTGAGGGTGAATGAAATTATCAATCAATGGAGGCCAGAGAAAGACTTTCATCTTGTTTACATCAGGGTCCCCCAATTTCAATCGTCATGGTAACATATAGATAGACAGTACTGCTACATCTCTATATTTATGACATACTATATTTCTATTGCTACAGTATTGCTCAATACCAACAACTGTTATGATGGAGGCCAGAGAAAGACTTTCGTCTTGTTTACATCAGGGTCCCCCAATTTCAATCGTCATGGTAACATATAGATAGACAGTACTGCTACATCTCTATATTTATGACATACTATATTTCTATTGCTACAGTATTGCTCAATACCAACAACTGTTATGATGGAGGCCAGAGAAAGACTTTCGTCTTGTTTACATCAGGGTCCCCCAATTTCAATCGTCATGGTAACATATAGATAGACAGTACTGCTACATCTCTATATTTATGACATACTATATTTCTATTGCTACAGTATTGCTCAATACCAACAACTGTTATGATGGAGGCCAGAGAAAGACTTTCGTCTTGTTTACATCAGGGTCCCCCAATTTCAATCGTCATGGTAACATATAGATAGACAGTACTGCTACATCTCTATATTTATGACATACTATATTTCTATTGCTACAGTATTGCTCAATACCAACAACTGTTATGATGGAGGCCAGAGAAAGACTTTCGTCTTGTTTACATCAGGGTCCCCCAATTTCAATCGTCATGGTAACATATAGATAGACAGTACTGCTACATCTCTATATTTATGACATACTATATTTCTATTGCTACAGTATTGCTCAATACCAACAACTGTTATGATGGAGGCCAGAGAAAGACTTTCGTCTTGTTTACATCAGGGTCCCCCAATTTCAATCGTCATGGTAACATATAGATAGACAGTACTGCTACATCTCTATATTTATGACATACTATATTTCTATTGCTACAGTATTGCTCAATACCAACAACTGTTATGATGGAGGCCAGAGAAAGACTTTCGTCTTGTTTACATCAGGGTCCCCCAATTTCAATCGTCATGGTAACATATAGATAGACAGTACTGCTACATCTCTATATTTATGACATACTATATTTCTATTGCTACAGTATTGCTCAATACCAACAACTGTTATGATGGAGGCCAGAGAAAGACTTTCGTCTTGTTTACATCAGGGTCCCCCAATTTCAATCGTCATGGTAACATATAGATAGACAGTACTGCTACATCTCTATATTTATGACATACTATATTTCTATTGCTACAGTATTGCTCAATACCAACAACTGTTATGATGGAGGCCAGAGAAAGACTTTCGTCTTGTTTACATCAGGGTCCCCCAATTTCAATCGTCAAGTACAGTTAGTGTCAGTCAGTACAATCTAACGTTAGTGAGTGTGTGTTTTCGACGGGCCGCGCGCGACAGAAGTACACAACTATTATATAACAGTAAGTAACTAATAGTGCAATTAATCAACTTACCAATCGGAAACGATGTAACGTAAGCCTCGATCGCTGTTGTTTGGGGGTTAGTGTCAGTACAATCTAACGTTAGTGAGTGTGTGTTTTCGACGGGCCGCGCGCGACAGAAGTACACAACTATTATATAACAGTAAGTAACTAATAGTGCAATTAATCAACTTACCAATCGGAAACGATGTAATGTAAGCCTCGCTGTAGCAAATCGCCTTCTTCTTCTTCTTCGGGATCAAACTGTGGGTCGCTCTCTGGATCCCAAACATAATGTACAGCCATGTTGTATTAGTTAGTAAAATCGGTATATGTTTTTGCGTGTCGAAATAAAAACCTGAAACCTAAGACCTCAGACCTCTACCTGGATGGAATGACGGGGAGATGGGCGGAGCTATTTGGTGGGTGGCTGTCACTCAAAGTGTGGGTGGAGCCAAGCCAATAATAGCCTGATTTCATGAGGCTGAAAAATGCTGGTTTTGAGTACAAGATTAGAAATATAAAACAATGATTATTTTTGGAATAAAAATTACACATGTGTTACATAGACTCACAGGAAGTGTGTAAAGTTGCCCAAATAGTGCTAGGAATAGCACTGCATGACACCTTTAATTTCACAATTTTCTTATACTTTGATTCTACTGTCGCCATGTATGCATATGCCCACTACATGTATTTATTGCTCCATCTCCGCCCACTACAAACATGGGAACTCAATAACCCCCCCTCCCCATCTCTCTGAGTGGTTGTCTCGTAGTGTTGGCCAAGGTGGTGGATGTCTCTGGGTCTTGGCCAAGATTGCAGTGACTGTTCTACCCCCACACTGGTTATGTGTACCACCGAGGCCATGGATCAGCTTCATACCGTCTTCTGTCCATGGTCTGTCAATGTGGTTTAGACGTTTAGTTAATTGAGTTCATTGCTGGGTTAAGTACTTCTATTCTATTCACATAATATGCTTACTACATATATCTCATTTGAGTAGTGGAAAAGGGGTAGGATTAAATAAGTGTACTTCTTCCTATTCCTTTTCGAACATGTAAATTGAGTTATGTTTAGTTTATTATAAAAAAAAATCCATTTCATAGAGATCAATGATTTGTTATGATTTTATATTTTACATCGTAAAACGTTCGGAATAAAGATTTCAAATCTATTCTATTCAGATTTTTGCTTACCACATCTATCTATTGCTATGTCCGCCTATCACAATCACGCAAACTGTAACGCTTGTCCCATATCCCTGTCTCCCTGTGAATGGCTCTCGTGGTGGACGTCCCGTGATGATGACCGGGAGGATGCGACCCTCTCTGCGCCGCCCCATGCCTCAAATAGATCCGCCATCAGCTCTATTTACAATCTTTTAAAATGTTCAGTTGCTATTGCATGCACTTATCCGTGTTTCATAACATGTGTGCATGCTTACCAACTGTTTTATTGCAACACTAATAATGTGTTTGTTTTAATGAAACTACATTAAGTGTGTCTTTAGACGACACGTTAAGGACAGCATTAGCTAGCTTGATAGGATGATCAACATCATCCAAGCTAGCTAAGTTATTCCATTCTGTGTACTGCATATTACCATATTTACCATCAGTCATGCTCTTGCTAATAATGCGATGTCTGTGTCTAGGCAAACACTAGGAACGGGTATATACAAGCTCATGAAAGACATGACAGATGCACCATAAGCTACCTTGCAGTAGGGGTGGACGGTATAAACGGTATACGGTATAAACGGTATGAATTTGCTCTACGGTATGGATTTTGAGTATACCGTGTAACCGGTAGTGCAGCTCTAAAATAGCAATGACGTCATGTAACCACAGCGCGACTATTTCACTCGCATTTGCCCCTAAAAATAGATAGAATTAGTCATAGATAATAGATATGTGCGAACTGGAAAAAGTTATTTAGGAGGCTTCGCGCAGTGGGCGTGCCAGCCCCTACCGCACGCATGTAAACACGGGTCTAGTAGTCTAGTGGGACGGGACACGGGAGCTTTCGGCGTCTCCCTGAGCTAACGTTAGCTTAGCTACCGTTACAAAATGACCCAGTCAACTATTCACTTTTAGTTTAATACATGATGGGGCATTGTCTAACCGAACGGTATCTAGTCGGCCAGCTACCGATAGCTCCTGACATCAACAAACGCTCCACAAAGTCTAGTACTAGAGACGTGTATGCTACCTGTTAGCTCACGTTAACGCAAGTTAGTTCACCGTTCAAAACGAAATGTCCCATTGAACTAAATAATTCACTGAGGCGTTGTATTAACGTTATATATGCAGTAGCTACAGATAGCTCATGATATCAATGTCTTATAACACTGATTCGATGCGTATTCGAGCTGAGGGCTTGCTAACGTTATAATACCAATACAATAGGGTCCAGGTGCAGCGCCGGAGAATCCTGGCCGTAGCTCTGCTCGAGGCTACTAGAGTATAGGTCCAGGTGCAGCTCCGGAGAATCCTGGCCGTAGCTGGAGGCTACTAGAGTACACACAGACAGTGGAGCTTGTTGCGTGGTGGCGATGTCTCGCAGATAATACCAGTACAAGTCTAATTATATAATATATATATTTTATAAAAAAATAAAAATAAAAAATTATATAAAATAAAAAAAAAAATTTTATCAAAAACGATGATACCGTGATATATACCGTTACCGTCTATGCTTCAAATTATACCGTGATATAAATTTTAGACCATACCGTCCACCCCTACCTTGCAGCAGAAGACACACCTGAGGTAGAAGCTTGCGGCAGGACATATGCTGTGGGATGTGGCCTCAGCCACCAGGTGAGAAACGTATATAATTATGGATTAAGATAAGAGTGCATAACTAGTCCCCAGCTCCAGTACTTCCTGGAGGAAGCTTGCACATTGGTTTCCTGTCAAATATTAGATGAAGTTATTAATCTCAGGTGTGCAGCACAGCTGATTAATCACATCAGGAAACCAGTGTGTGAGCTTCCTCCATGAAGTACTGAAGCTCAGACATGTGTTTCCTGTGCAGCACACTGCACACCTGAGATTAATCACTTTATCCAGTTGGGTTTTTTTCTTTTTTCTTCTGTTTATTCTATACTTTTCTTTGTTCTTAGCTATGTGAAGCTTGTGGTTGACAAGTGTCATGTCTAAATGTGATTGATTGATCCAACACTGTTTGACATGACATTTATGTGAGGGAATTTATGTTCCCTCTCTTGCTTCCCTGTTTTTTTTTTTTTTTTTTTTTACATCCTCTATATTCCAGATTTGGACATCCTCGTGATCCTGGCGTGTGCCATCCTCAAGAGAAATTGATAGTGACTGTTCGAGTGTTAACATTTCGATACGATTGAATGATTGTACAATAGCCTACGTTCATAATCTGCATGCAAACTGAAACATTCCTTTTGTTGGTCTCCTTTTCCCAGGTCATCAGAGAGGTCAACCATCCTGTGGACGTCCATTTGTAAGTGCTTTGGGTGTCTTGAAAAGCACTATATAAATGCAAGTAATTATTATTAGACCATTTATTATGTTCTGATTTACCTCTGACCAATGAACGATCTTCATCCTTTCATAATGTTAAATCTATGCTATTGTGTTACTTTGTTAGACCTGTGCCACTGCTGCTGGTGTACAGTAGTGAATACTGCAGCACTCCCAAGCAGCCCCTTGTTACTGTATATTTATATTAGAATGTACATACATTACATAGGAAAGGTGAATCCTGGACCGTATTTTATTATTATTATTTTATTCTTAAGCTTACTTTATTCTTAGGCATTTTTTTGTTATTCGTGATTTGTTTTGTCTACCTAAATGTTTACTGTGAGCGATTTGTAGTGCCAAATTTCCCTCTGGATGATTAAAGTATTTATATTCTCTTCTATTCTGGTGTGGTGTGGGAAAAGATACAGGTGATCAACACCTTGATCAATGCTGCCTGCAATACATGAGTATTTAAAACTGAAACATATCTTTTCTTATTATTAGGTGCTTCTTGGGCATCAACCCGGAGAAAGGCTCAAGGGGAAAGAAACAAAGCTCTATTAACCCTCATGTGACCACCCTTCTCCGGAAGCTGATAGATTTTTTTTTATCCACTTTTTCTCATTTTTCTATTTTTCTCCCATCCCAATTTTGCCTCGCCAATTCTCCCTTCAATTCTCCCCTCCCCTGTCTTGAACGTTGCTCGACTATGCCTCCCACTGGTCGGCTGCAGTGAGGACCAAGCCTTGCATCACGTGTCCCCTCCGGTACATGAGGAGGCAGCTGTCGCATCTTTTCACCTGTACAGCGCGATCTCTCAGTGGCGAGGAGTAACGCGTGGGAGGCTCACGCTGCCCCCGTTACTTCCTGATTCTGCTGTACAGGCGCACCAACCGACCTGTAGGCAACGTCCGATCCCCACCCACCAGCTTTCCCACCCCGTTAGTGGCGAGCGCCTTGCTCACTGCGCCACTTAGCCGCCCTGGAAGCTGATAGACAACTGTCATGATCCTGTCGTCCCTGCTCCTCTTTTTATTCTTTTGAGTGCGTGCAAGAAAACTGTTAATTTATTAGTTCCTTTTTTCACCACGCTGTTGTAGAACACACAAGCATGTAGTTTCATGTATTTCAGAATATGGTTCTTTTGACTTGTCAATAAATATGCCAGTGGGCTTCCATTGATTTTACCTCATTTGTGCGTTTGGGGTGTTTTTAATGTACAATATACAATAGCCTATGTGCATTTTTGTAGTCCAGCTCCAGTGCTTCCTGGCAGAAGCTCACACTTTGGTTTCCTGTCCAACACTATTGGATGACGTGATTAATCATGTCATCCAAAAGTATTTGACAGGAAATCATTGTATGAGCTTCTGCCGGGAAGCACTGGAGCTGGGAACCACAGCTATGCACGTCTATCATTGTAACTATTTTGCATTGCTTTGCATTTTTTTTACTTTCTATTGAGGACCTCGTAAAGTTCAAAGTCAATTATGTTCTGCAGCCATATCTGGTTAATTTATGTAAATTCATGTTATTGTTATGGTGTTTTTGCTATTGAAAGTATGTGCAATGTTGAATAAATTGTTCATTACTAGGGAGAATAAATACATGAGACATCTCCCTAGAATTGGGAGAGTATCTTCCAAAGGCATACAGCACAGTGGAAACTCAGTCTTTAGACCAAATAGCCTACATTATGAAATTTCTGAGGAAAAAGAAAGCACATTTGGGTGAGTGATGCCATAATTATGTGGCATAATAATAATAATTGACAGTGCGACACCTGCTGGTCAGTTTCTGTAAGTATAGTTTTAGATTGTATGTTTTTCCACACTTTACTGTAGTGTACGTGTATTTACACAGTTAACAAAGTCCATGTAATATTTTACTGCACGTTAGAATACACAGAAGTAACGATGGATGTGTACAAATTGCGCATAGAAATTAGGCATATGTATTGCACTGATGAAATACCGGAGGCTACTAATGCGCCAAAATACCTAGATTATATTACGATTATTTTTCTGTTGATCAAATAAAAAGCCTGCCTACTGCAAATCAATATGATTTGTCGACCATGTCACGGCTTATTGTGGTCTGCATCCCCTTAACAATTGTGTGTATTGAGCTGTACTGTATTGTTTGTACCCATTCTGCAATCTGTTAATAAAGTTTTCAATCACACGGACAATAAATATAATGTCTAAATGAAATGCACAAAACAAAAAATGTATATGTATCATAACGTTACCCTGGTATAGATCTGTATGCATGTATTTATTCATAACGTTATACATATTCGTTCACGTTAGATCGTGCATGGCTTTTACATTGAAAAATGTACTTGTCACGTGGTTCCGTTCTCCATTCTTCACATCAAAAACGAAAAACGAACTATCAAAACGTACACGGCCCATTATTGACTCGTTTTTTTCATTTGATTCTGATACCAAAATACGAAAAACAGGTCCGTATTTCAGTTTTTCCCCGTTTTTTCGAGTTTGGTTTCAAACGGAAATAGGAAACACCTCGTATTTCTTTTCCTTTTGAAACGAAAAACGAACTATCAAAACGTACACGGACCCACACGCCATCGGTCCAGCTGCAGCAGCGCTATATAATCCATGGAGACCTGAAGCCGGAAAACGTGTTCCTCGACGCTGAGAACAACATCAAGCTCGGCGACTTTGGCCACGCCAGGTTCATGCACGTTTAGGTGAGCGCGTGCACGTTTAGGTTGAGTATTAGGTATTTGATAATGGCTGACGCTGACATTACTCAGTTAACGGTTGGAAAATATACTCGTGAGGCCGGGAACGCTACTTATGCCTCCAGCGGCTATGGTAGCATTCAGAAAATTATTCAAAAGAGCGACCGCACGGTAAGTTTGGTGATGCAATTTTCGCCTAGGTGACCGGGGGCCATTAGACTGTCCCACGCTGTCCCAAGGGCTACTTTTTCTTTAGCGCATACATTTGTGAAGCCATTCGGCGGTAACCACAATAATTTATCCCATTGTAATTTGATTGTATGGCCCCTGAGACACATCATGTCCCTTATTTTTAGATGAAAATGAGGTTGTTCAATCATAATATACTAAATGTGAAACCAATAGATAATAATGTTTTGACTATAATAGAACAATATTAGAATATAACTTCTGAAATAAAGTTTAGTATATTTATTATTATTTTATTGATTGGGGATCAATAAGGGAATCATGTCTCCTCTTAACTCTCAGCCCCTCCTCGTGTGGAAGTTTGTGCGCTACTCCAGTGACAAGCAGAAAGGTGCTGCGGATAATGAGGTGGCGATGCTCGAAACATTGGATGACGACCATATTGTTAAGTTTCACGACGCTTTCTATAACACTCACTGTTTTATGGTCATGGACTACTGTGAGAGTGGCGACCTCAACACCTTCATCAACAAACAAAAAATGTGAGTTCTTGGTATGGTATGTTACCCAGTGGTGCGTTATTGAAATCATCTGGGGTGACACGCACCACGTGCACGCGCGCTCCCGGCGCGTGCGCGCGCTCCCGCAAATGCGCATTTAATGTCCCCTCGCTTGGGCACAGACTAAAGGCAGTGCCTAATTGCCTCTACAAATGGAATGTAACACGTCTTCACAACAAGGTTAGGTGTGAATGTGTCTGAGAACGTATTTAACACACCTGACGACCGGAGCTATTGATATGCAAATAGCGAGTGAGGTTACACACCGTGCTACCCCGTCCCATGAACAACGATTGATTGATTGATTGAAAAGTTTATTAACAGATTGCAGAATGGGTACAGTACAGTACAGCTCAATACATACAATTGTTAAGGGGATGCAGACCAGAGAAAGACTTTCGACTTGTTTACATCAGGGTCCCCCATTTTCAATTCATCATAACATATATGACATACATGACATACAGATAGACAGTACTGCTACATCTATACATTTATGACATATCAGATTTGCAAATACAGTACTGTTTGTGATACAAAAGTGTCCAGAAAAGGAGTGTATATACATTTGGCATAGAAACTGTACATTGGAGGAGGTTGGTTGGGTGGGGTGGGGTTGGGTGGGTTGGGTGAGGGCTGTACATTGGAGGTGGGGGGGGGGGGGGGGGGGGGGGGGGTTGGGAAGGGGACACACACACATTTTACACTGTACATTGGAATATTGACAAAGCCTTACTTGGTCATTTACTGTACAACTAGGTTAGGACATTTGTAGGGGCCAGTTTCGAATTGCAGTCTCACGTAGGTGTTTTTTTAGAGTGTTTTTGAAGGTGGGTAGTGATTCACATTCCTTTACAGCTTTAGGCAGGGCGTTCCACATTGATGTGGCATAATTGCGAAACGTGTTTAGTCCCTTGTTTGATCCGAATCTGGGTTTTACATGATTTGTGGAGCTCCCTCTGGTGTTGTGATCGTGGTATTCACTGACCTTTGGGAAGTATTTTGACATGTACATGGGTACCTTGGTCGCGTAGTGTATCTTGTAGACCAGGCCCATTGCAAGTTGCTGTACTCTGTCGTCTACTCTAAGCCATCCTAGGTTGTCAAAGTGGGCAGGGGTGAGGTGGGTTCTAGGAGTCAGGTCAAGTAGTAGTCTGACTAGCTTGTTTTGAGATGTTTGTAATTTGTTTTTTAGTGCCTTTGAGGTGCTTTGGTACCATGAGGTGCAAGCATAGTCGTAGTACCCTTGAATGAGTGCTCCTGCTAGAGTCTTCAGGGTATTCTTGTTTACCAGAGCGGAGATCCGGTACAAGAATCGCGTTCGTTGATTGACTTTTTTTATTACATTGGATGCCATTTTGTCACAGGAAAGATTAGCCTCTAGGATGGAACCCAGGTAGGTAATTTCATCTTTCCTTGTGATAATATTGTCACCCACTGTAACCGAGAAGCCGTCGGTCTTGCTGAGTTTGTTATTTGAACCGAAGAGAATGGACTCTGTTTTGCCCATGTGTAATGATAGTTTGTTGTAACGCATGCCTGATGTTACCGTTCAACCTCAATGAAGATGTTTTTAATGTGAAACTTGCTTTTGTCTTGACCGGTGGGACTCTCCCTGGCTAAATAAAGGATAAATAAAAAAACATTCTGATTGACTTTCCATACACTTACATGAAAGAACGCACCAACATTATGGGAAATGCACTTCTTCTCCATATCCAAAGTAAACCAAGCCACGTGGAGGAGGAGGTGGTCCTGGTAATGATGGAGCAGCTCACTAACACCCCTTCCTGACAGGCAGCGACGCGAGCGAGCGTGATTGCGAAAATGATTAAAATGTATTCGTTTCAATCAGACTATCCTGACCTGCCGCGAGCGACAGCGAACTGAGCAGCGATGTCGTCCACCCCTCAGATATTCGCTCGCTGTGTCTCTAGTTGAGCGATTACGCGGCCGAGTCCCGCCCCTAAACACTTTTTATTGGTCAAGAATCGCAGGCTGCTTTGCCCCCCCCCCCCCCACGTGTGCTTCCAGGTAACACACACACACACAGACACACTCGGACACGCGCCGCCTCATATCAGGACAGTGTCGCGCGCGATTTCGTCTCCTGTTCGCTCGTTCGCTCCCTGTCAGGAACCGGTGTGACGGCCCGAACTCACTGCTCACGAACGAACACGGACGGACGGACGGGCGGCTGCCTCTTCACTTCCGCTCCCATGTTAACGGACGATAGTAGGCACACTGGCCGCGAGCGGGAGCGCGCCTCCCGAGTGGCTCGCGAGCGGCAAGCTATTTTTCCGCCTCGATCCTATTTGAGGCGGCGCGCCACGCGCATTGTCACAGAAATACAATTGAATATCTGCATTATTACCACATATATAGATGTTGTTCAACCAGCTGTGTCTGTATCTGCAAATAAACGCCTTGAATGTTTGTCTGTATGTTTGTTTATACCTATAACTATTACAATGTTGCATAATAATAATAATAATAATAAATAATAATAATAATAATAATAATAATAATAATAATAATAATAATAATAATAATAATAATAAGCTCTTGCTGCTGCTGGGGCTACACGCTGCTCTTTCAGGAGTACAGTCACACTGATCATCATTCTAAAATGACTGACTTCGCATATAGACTAGGCATTTACAGCTGTCCCAATGTAAATATGCCTTCCTCGGTGCGCTTCCGCACGCTCAAGTCGTAGGTCCAGTGTGCCTGACCCAATAGTATCCAGCTGCAGACCTTCAGACCAGCGCTTACAAGCCCCGCACATACAAGCACCGCACATCAGGGTTCGAAATTAACGGGGGCTTGGGGCATAATGCCCTTGAAAATGGATAAAATGCCCTCGAAAATCAGTTAAGGGGGGCACTTAATGCCCCCGACAGTTTACTAATTATATATATATATATTTATCCGGTAATGGAGCGTCTGTGTATCGTATACGGTTCAGATGACGCGCAAATAAAAAAAAATCATTTGGCGGAGCCGGTGTTCTGCACTGGCTGCAGCAGCAGCCAGGTGCTAGTCAGTTTGTGTAAAAATGGCACGCACAATATAAATCAATCTTCATTACGACTTTAAAAACATAGCCATTAACATTACATAGGCCTACACACATCTTGCCATAGCGTTAGCAGTTTGTACAATGTTTGTAGCTGTTAGCTAGCTAGCCCTTCACAACAACAGCTAACACCGTAGCTACTAGCTACTGTAGCAGAGGAGGAAATGGGAGTCTGAGAGGCGGGGTGTTTAAAGACAATGATAGGCGTTTATTCAACATCCAAGAAGGCTAACATACAACTGTGTTTTACTAACTCCAACCGGGACTATTGCCGCTTTCGCGCTGCTTGTTGACGTTATGAACTGCTCCTAACGTGACCGGAGCTGAAGGTGGCGGTGCCACACGCTAAAATGTCCGTGGGGACCCGGCGCCAACCCATAGATAGTTCCAACTCACCGAATTACGTAATCCACCACAGTTGCACTCAATATTTAAATAATGTTAGTCTAAATATATGTAGACAGAAACATAATAATTTCAAGCAGAAAACGAATCTTTCCATTAAGAACTGACAAGCAGGGAATTTAAACATGGTTGACATTGTTTTTGTGTGTTTATATTAATTAAAGAAAGGAAAGTCTAGTGCTGGCTGAGCATATTGTTTGTTTGCACTAAATTAATACTTTGACAAATGTAGCCTATATTTTTCAGTCAGTTCGGTCTTTGTGTGCCAAACATTATTTAAGGCTGTAAACACTGTAAACCTTTTATTTTATTTTTAATAAATGAGAAACATGTTTAGATTTGAGTGTTATAGAAAAAGAAAGCAATACGCTTGGACCAGCACTCACAGATTTTGGTATATTTAATTGCAGCCTGAAACAAACATGTTTCGGAACGATTATGTTCCGAAACATGTTTGTTTCAGGCTGCCATTAAATATACCAAAATCTGTGAGTGCTGGTCCAAGCGTATTGCTTTCTTTTTCTATTATACTCGACGGGATTTCAGCACCCAGTGTTATAATCTGTGAGCGCAGTCTATCTTGACTTTTAGATTTGAGTGTTAAATTTTTTTTAATAAAAATTAACGTATATCGAACTGAAAACCGTGACCCCAAATTCGTGATATGAACCAAACCTTCCATTTTGTGAACCGTCCCACCCCTACCGTTTATCATAAAAATTCAGTGCCCCCGAAATACAAAAAAAAGCCCCCGAAAATCAATTAAGGGGGGCAAAAAAAGCCCTTGAAAAAAAATGTTAATTTCTAACCCTGCCGCACATAGCAACCCCTCGCTTCCATTGGCTGATTTTGGTGACGTGATTTGGGTCCCACCCAATGGCTGAGGTTCTGCAGACGCCTCTCTGATTGGTTGGGCTCCATTTCTGCAGCCCCCTCTTTGATTGGTTGAGCGAAGCCCCTCTCTGATTGGTTTATCTCGCCATGCGGTAAAATGCGGATGTAATGTTATCATCTCAAGAAGATACAAATAAATATACTACCAGATTCGCGTTTATAACGTTATTTCGCGTGACTTCGCGGTTTATTCATAACGTTATGCACATTTCACAACACAGCCAGCTGTCAGAAACTGTACATTGTAACGTTATATGTTTATTCACGTAACGTTATTTCACGTGACGCGTTCAACTTGTTTACACTCCCCACTTACTGAAACTGTACCATGACGCACTCCCCACTTAACCCAGTTAATGCCTTAACTAGACAGTTAACAATATAACATTTAGATTAATTAACCCAGTTAATGCCTTAACTAGACAGTTAACAATATAACATTTAGATTAACACAGTTAATGCCTAACTAGACAGTTAACAATATAACATTTAGATAGAGAGGCTGGTGGTCAAGTCAAGAGTTTTATTTGTCACAAGTTGTTTATTTGCATACACGTTTATGGGACAGTTTTCTACACCTGACTGAACGGTCTGGGGACAAATGATTAAGGTGGGGTTACAATGATATCAAGGATGAATATGAAAAAGGGGATCTGATCTGATGGTACTTGTACTTTATAATGTGTTATATATGTATGTACATGGATTTTATGTCCGGATGGTATATCTATGGAATGGTCACTGTCTCTATCACACTCTCATATGCGCATGTTTAGCCGCATACAAGTATCTAGGATACACATATTCGTATGTGTACATAATAGGTTTACACACACTCATATGCACAAGGCTAAGTTATACATGTCAGGGGCACACATACATGCACATACTCACTTATAGGAAATAGGCATACACACACCTACATATACACATAGTTGAGGTATAGGCTCTCACTGACACATATGGGGGATATACATGTACATAGGAGACACACACATACGTAGCTGAGACGCACATATATATGCACACCTGAGATATACACTCACATAGGGGGCGGAGGCACACATGGATACGAGACACACACAAGAGATAGGAGTACAGTCGCATACCTGGAAGATGCACACACACACACATGTGAGGCATGTACACATGCTTACGTGATACACGTACCCACATACATATGTTGGAGACACACATGCATGCATGCTATCATGCACACCTACATGTGTCTGGGACGCTTTCTCTCACATGCAATATGGAGAAGGGTGGCATCCCGATAGAGGATGCAGCACATACCTGCTCGCAGGTAGATCGGTCTACATGCAAAGTATATATATCAGGGATGTATACGCACAATGTATAGTATAGTATTTTTCTTTTTTTCGTAAGTATTTTTTATTTTCCATGTCAGTTGTTAATGTATTTGTATGAGTCCTTTACATGTTTTGTATGTTCTTACAAAAAAGAAAAAGGCAAATCTTGGAAGTTGCATATGGTGATGTGGAAAGAGATGTTTTGAATATTGGAGAGATTTGTGCAAAAAATATCAAAAAAAAAAAAAAATTAAATGCGGGTGGTCGTGCCCGCAAAGATGTGCATAATACAATAGTAATAACATATAATAGAATCCAATAGAACGACATTGTGCAATAAAACAAGTAAACAGAGTAGGGCATATCGGTATTGATTGAATTGATTGAAAACTTTATTAACAGATTGCAGAATGGGTACAATACAGTACAGCTCAATACACACAATTGTTAAGGGGATGCAGACCAGAGAAAGACTTTCGTCTTGTTTACATCAGGGTCCCCCATTTTCAATTCATCAGGACATATATGACATACATGACATACAGATAGTCAGTACTGCTACATCTATACATTTATGACATACCAGATTTGCAAATACAGTACTGTTTGTGATACAGAAGGAGTCAAGAAAAGGGAGTATATACATTTGACGTAGAAACTGTACATTGGAGGAGGTTGGGTGGGGGGGGTTGGGTACACTGGGATATTGACAACCATGCTGGGTAATTTACATTGGAGGTGGGGGGGGGGGGGGGCACACTGTATAAACAAGCAAAACTGTACATTGAGGGGGGGGGGGGGGGAGACTCTGTACAAACAAACAAAATTGTACATTGGACTATTGACAAAACCATACTAGGTAAATGACTGTACATTGGAGGGGGTTGGGTTAGGATATTTACAGGGGCCAGTGTTGAATTGCAGTCTCCCGTAGGTGTCTCTTGAGAGAGGTTTTGAAAGTGGGTAGTGATCCACATTCCTTTACAGCTTTGGGTAGGGCGTTCCACATTGATGTGGCATAATTGCGAAATGTGTTTAGTCCCTTATTTGAGCCGAATCTGGGTTTAACATGATTTGTGGAGCTCCCTCTGGTGTTGTGATCGTGGTATTCACTGACCTTTGGGAAGTATTTTGCCATGTACATGGGTACCTTATGTACATAAGTTATTTACAGAGCATGGTAGGACATGCTAGGTCCTGTGGTAGTGCAATATTAGCTACGGATGAGGCACTGGGTCTTTATGTACATGCTATATTGGTGGTCAATGTCACTTCGGATTGCTACGACACATCTCTACTGCTTGTGACAGGCTGTGGTGCGTTCCAGACTTTACTCCTGTTGGGAAACTATAGCGATGGTCTGTGCTCACCACACTTTTCTTCGGCCTCCCCGCAGCGAGCTGTCGTCGACCCCCGAGCTTCATTTTACGACGGGCAACAGAGGTGGGTTGAGCCGCTATACTTGGCCCAGCACGGTTAGCGACTCGCCTGAGTGCGTGTGCACGTTTTGATGCATGGCTGATACCAGAGCGGCCGAAGGTGTGTAGCGCTGACAGCAGCTTGGAGGGATTCCCCTTCAGCTGATTGAAGGTCTTTATCATGGCTTTATCATCACCACCCTCTGTAGAGCCTCTTGCTCTGCCTTTGTGCAGCTGGATAACCACACAGACTTCACACAGACTGTCTGTACAATACTGCTGTAGGCCTATAATACTTATGTAAATAAGTAAGGCAATTGAAATATATCTGCAGTACAGCTCAATACACACAATTGTTAAGGGGATGCAGACCAGAGAAAGACTTCCGTCTTGTTTACATCAGGGTCCCCCATTTTCAATTCATCATAAATGTACAGTTCCCTCCCCCTTGTATATATTTACTGTATGTCACAAATGTAACAGTACTGCATGGTCTGCATCCCCTTAACAATTGTGTGTATTGAGCTGTACTGCATTCTGCAATCTGTTAATAAAGTTTTCAATCAATCAATCAATAAATCAATAAATCAATCAATCAATCAATCAATCAATCAATCGGTCACTGTACCCATTCTGCAATCTGTTAATAAAGTTTTCAATCAATCAATCAATCAATCGGTCAGGTCACGTGTACCCATTCTACAATCTGTTAATAAAGTTTTCAATCAATCAATCAGGGCCTGTGGTCACGTGTACCCATTCGGCAATCTGTTAATAAAGTTTTCAATCAATCAATCAATCTGTTAATAAAGTTTTCAATCAATCAATCAATCAATCAATGAATCAATGAATCAATCAATCAATCAATCCCGCAGTGCAACGTGACCCAAATCATACGGCAACTTTGTTAATAAAGTTTTCAATCAATCAATCAATCAATCCCGCAGTGCAACGTGACCCAAAATCACGTGACCAAAATCAGCCAATGGAAGCGAGGGGTTGCTATGTGCGGGCTTGTATGTGCGGGGCTTGTAAGCGCTGGTCTGAAGGTCTGCAGCTGGAAGCATCTCGCCTGACCAGGCGCGCGATCTCACGAGGGAGCCGCACGTGAAATTCGTTCGTGAGCAGTGAGTTCGGGCCGTAAGGCGCTGCAGGCTTGCCACGCGCCGGACCAGCTGCAGCGCTACATAATACACTGGGATATAAAGCCACAAAACGTGTTCCTGGACGCCGAGCAGAACATAAAGCTGGGCGACTTTGGCCACGCCAGGTTCCGTGCCTCGGACGTTGTCGTGTTAGTACCGTTGAGAATATAAGTATGTTTTTCCAAGTGATTCTTTTTTTGTCAAGACAATCCTTAACTTTTCATTCACGGTACTCCTCTTTATCAACTGTTTTCTGTTTTAACAAATGAAGAAGTCTTTGATGAGTCATCCGACATCTGGGCTCTGGGGTGTGTTCTCCAGGAATTAACAAATGAAGAAGTCTTTGATGAGTCATCCGACATCTGGGCTCTGGGGTGTGTCATGTATGAACTCTGTGCACTAGAGTAAGTTTCCCTAATATTGGTGTTTGAGTTGAATTGTCCTGCGGTCTGTGCATTTACAGTCTTATTGTTGTCTCACTGTCCTGTCCTGTCTGGCACTTTACTTTATTTTAGGGATGCACCGAATATTCGGTGGCCGAGTTTTTTCACCGAAAATATATCACAGAATGTCAAAGAACATAAACAACCTGTAACCACTAGTTTTTGGTGCAGAAACGGGTAATTTCGGTAATCACGCCAGGTTCCGTGCCTCGGACGTTGTCGTGTTAGTACCGTTGAGAATATAAGTATGTTTTTCAGAGTGATTCTTTTTTTGTCAAGACAATCCTTAACTTTTCATTCACGGTACTCCTCTCCTCTTTATCAACTGTTTTCTCCAGGAATTAACAAATGAAGACGTCTTCGATGAGTCATCCGACATCTGGGCTCTGGGGTGTGTTTCTCCTAGCCCCTTTCGTGACTTTCGGTTTGCAAGCCTGTGGCTTTTGTGACCGGAGTCACTTGCCCACCCGCCCCGATCACCCAGTAGCGAAACGACCAAGCGTCGTCAAGGGGCTCGCGGTGTGTCAAGAATACATCAGATCTGAATTTCAAAGATACCCAGCGTACAATATGGGTCTAACACAGCTTCACGATGGGGTCTGGAAGCTCGGAGTTGCTAATAAACAGTTTAAAACATTGTTACTCGACGAGTGGTATTTACAGACCGAACGTCCATCTCCGCCATTGGTGTCACAGCGCATGCGCACCATGCCGCGTTCACGTTACTGGGAAGAAGCGGAAGAACCAGAGGACATCTCGTTGCTACAACTAGGAAGCCTTCACGCTTTGACTCTATATATATCTATGGATGAAACGCCCACATCCATACTTCCGCAATTCGTGACGCGAAGTGGGAGATATGGGGTCTATAAAAGAATCCCATATGTCCTAGTAGGAATTACCACTAGGAGGCTGACGTGAATGGTTTTTCCCAGTCGGAAACTGGTTCTTCCGCTTCTTCCCAGTAACGTGAACGCGGCATGGTGCGCATGCGCTGTGACACCAACGGCGGAGATGGACGTTCGGTCTGTAAATACCACTCGTCGAGTAACAATGTTTTAAACTGTTTATTAGCAACTCCGAGCTTCCAGACCCCATCGTGAAGCTGTGTTAGACCCATATTGTACGCTGGGTATCTTTGAAATTCAGATCTGATGTATTCTTGACACACCGCGAGCCCCTTGACGACGCTTGGTCGTTTCGCTACTGGGTGATCGGGGCGGGTGGGCAAGTGACTCCGGTCACAAAAGCCACAGGCTTGCAAACCGAAAGTCACGAAAGGGGCTATGTTTCTCCAGGAGTCAAGAGTAATGGGCGCTAACATTGATGATGTAACAGGTCAGAAATATACTCGTATGGACGCCGATTTTAAGTGTATTGCCTCCGGCGGCTTTGGTCGCATTCAGAGAATTGCTCTGCGAGAAGAGGGCGACAAAACGGTAAGCTTAACTACCAAATCGAATTACTCGGCAGCTACAGACAAGACAGCGCGCTATCTATTCATATCCGCCATTTTGGCGATCATCATTTCTCTAGCTATGCTAGGTGACAATCATTTATCCCATTGTAATTTGATTGGGAAAGTTCACTTTCTACATGAACTAGTTCAGTTCACAGTTCAGTACACATCATGTCCCTTATTTTTAGATGAAAATGAGGTTGTTCAATCATAATATACTAAATGTGAAACCGATAATGTTTTCTGACTATAATAGAACAATATTAGAATATAACTTCTGAAATAAAGTTTAGTATTTATTATTATTTTATTGATTGGGGATCAATAAGGGAATCATGTCTCCTCTTAACTCTGTCAGACCCTGGTCTGGAAGATCGTGGCCTACTCCAGCGAGGAGGAGAAAAGAGCTGTGCAGAATGAGGTGGCGATCCTCAGAAAATTGGATGACGGTGACGAGAATATAGTTAAATTTCACAACGCTTTCCATACTCTCACTCAGTGTTTTTTGATCATGGACTTCTGTGAGGGTGGCGACCTCAACGACTTCATCAACAACCAAAAAATGTGAGTTCTTGGTATGGTATGTATGTTACCGTTCAACCTCAATGAAGATGTTTTTAATGTGAAAATTGCTTTTGTCTTGACCGGTGGTAATAATAATAACTTTATTTGTATAGCACTTTTCATACAGAGGGTGCAGTTCAAAGTGCTAGAAAGTGGTACTCTTCCTGGCTAAATAAAGGATAAATAAAAACATTCTGATTGACTTTACAATTACATACACTTACATGAAAGAACATGGTAAATGCACTTACTGTCTTCTCCAGAATCATACCCAAAAGCTACGTGGAGGAGAGCGTGGTCCTGGGTATGATGGAGCAGCTCACCAAGGCTCTGCAGGCGTGCCACAAGCCAAACGAGCAGGATCGCTACATAGTACACAGGGACCTGAAGCCGGCCAACGTGTTCCTGGACGCCCAGAAGAAGAACATAAAGCTGGGCGACTTTGGCCACGCCAGGTTCCGGACCAAGAGCGACGGGCTAAGTCATTGGGGTGAGCCCGGTGAGATGGCGACGCGTAGCTACAGGTCCCCGGTGAGTTATTGATCTGTTTCCCTTTGTCGTTTTTAAAAGAACTATAATCTTCAGGGAAATTGTTTTGGTTTGCTTAAAAGAACACGTCAACATTTTGGGAAATGAGCTTATCGTCTTCTCCAGAGAGACAAGAAGATAGATACCAGCCACGTGGAGGAGGCGGTGGTCCGGCAAATGATGGCTCAGCTCATGCTGGCGCTGATCGTGTAAGTTGTGTTCCAAGGACTTTGGATACAACAACAACACCTCATCCATGCTGAGGCATTATAGAGCCGTGCATGAGAGCAAGGACACCAACCAAGGTGGACCAAGCTCAGGTAAACCATTTTAGAATGCAATGATAAGACAGCATACACCCTGCTACAGTACGTTTGTATTAAACAGTCATTTATATTTTAAATGTGAGTAATTAATGTCGTGAACATTTTAATTAAATAAATAAATTCCCTATCCATATTCGCTGTGGGGAAGAGATAAAATAAAAAATTTAATCTGTGCACGGAAACCAGCAACAATTTACAATTTTTTCTAACAGAAACCCATTGGGGGGTGTGCGTCAGCTAGGTCGGGAGTGACAGGGGGTGCACGGCCAAAAAAGTTTGGGAACCGCTGCTCTAGACTCACAGAGGTGCAGCCGAGAGCGTCGTTTCTTGACTCAGCTGAGAGCGTAGTTTCTTAAAATTGTCAAGCTACAATATTATAAAATACAATATTATAAAATCCTGTCAGGAATTGTGCCTCAAAGCATGAATGAACCGGTATTTAATACAGAGGTGCTTTCTTTAGTACAACTACATACGTTGATCAGATGGATTGCAATGATAGAAATGGACAATCAAGCTGGAATTAACGTTAGATTGCTCTTACCTCCGGCCGATGATACTGAAGAAAGAATATTCCAATTATTTTATTGCCATCTGCTAGATCGTATTTCCGATTGGCCGACGCCACATATACTCCAAAAGCCATTCAATGCACTCGACTGTTCACGTTACAAGATAACTGCGCCCGGACAACATTCACTGACGCACAGAGCCATGCTTCCTGCAGAAAGTAAGTGCAACATCGGCCGAATACCACCAGGCGGCGGTATCGGGGCGTTAATTATGAATGGAAATAGCGAATAAAATAAATAACGATCACAACAACGACACTCAGCGATTGGACGGCAATAACGAACTAGTTTTTGGTGCAGAAACGGTTAATTGTGGAAAAAAAATTAACATGCATTGTATGAGAAAATGTTAAATATCTTATCTTAACCCGGCTGACATTTCTCCTGTTTCTAGACTTGCTTTCTCCAATCACAGAAACATCGGAAAAGCGATTATTACTTTTACGATTGACGAGGAGCACTAACTCCGAGGAGCTGGGAGCTCTCATCACAGAAATGCTCGCTTTGAAGGTTAGAAAGACATCGTTTCACTTACATTTTTCTATATTTAAAGGGTAACGTCACCAAAAAAAGAAAACTGATGATTTTCTTTTGCACATAATCTCACACACATCCAAAAACTTGAAACAGTTTTGCACACATTCATTAATTTAGTTTAGTTTGACAGCTATTGAGTGTAGATCAGTTTGAATATGGCCCCATCTTATAGGGACTGGCTACCTCATCTCATTGAGCTGTAATTAACACAACACCTTGTCTTATAGGACTGGCAGAAATGCTGTTTTTTTTAAGTTGCTGCTGCAGTGACACTTGAAAAAGAACACAGCAAAAACTAATAAAAGTCCTTTCTAAACAGGTGTCCGTGGAGGCCCACAAAAAGCCCCAGGTCATACTAGACTACAACCACTGCAAGGGGGCGGTGGACAACCTTGATAAGGTATGTATTCTTATTTTATAGTGCATGCCTGGTGTAATTATTTTGTGCATTTATTTATGGATATGATGTGAAAATTAGGGAGATCTTTTTTTTTAAGACTTAAAAAAAATCGTAATTTCTCCATGTACGACTATTGCACGACGGGTGCCGTCTAAATGTGTGTGTGTGTGTGTGTGTGTGAGTTCATACACTTATTTGGCTTTATCTAATTTTATTTGGTTTATCTTTTCTCTTCTCAGCTGGTGGGGACCCACAGCTGCTGTAGGAGGGGGACACACACACAACGCTGACCCCGTTACCATGTTGTAGGAGGGGGACACACACACGACGCTGACCCCGTTACCATGTTGTAGGAGGGGGACACACACACGACGCTGACCCCGTTACCATGTTTGCCAATATGTTGGACGTGTCGGCATACAATGGATTTGTGTTGTGGCCATCTACAAAATATAAGAGGAGGCTGTTCCTGGAGGAGCTAGGCAATAAGCTTGTCATGCCACTTGTCGCCCTCGAGCACAGCCTCTCCATGTGCACAACGTGCACAAAATAAAAAAATATATAAACATCCATTTGTCTTTTTCAATTCAGGTATTTTCATGTAGGTCAAACACAAGTGATTAGCTGCATCAACTGTACATTTATGTAGCTGTGCATTCACTGTACATGTATTGCAGGACAATGTGTGTGCTGTTCGATTTAATGTTAGTAGCTTAGCGCCCTGCATCTCGCCTTCCAGGAAATATACTAGACCTAATCCCATATAACGCTTATATTCACGAGGCTATAACATGAGAACGTATTGATGAAAAAATGATTTCTTTAAGCCATTTTGAAGGGACGGTTTATGGTCTCGATTGACAATGAGAATGGACAGATAGCAAATACTATAAAGTATAGATTTAGCTCTACAAACAGCCCCATGCCCAATGCAAGTCTGTTTTGAAATGCTGGCCGTTTAGCGTGAGATTAGATGGCCCCGAATGTGTTAAAGTTACCCACTGGAATTGATGAGAGAGGGTGGGGGAAAACACAAGAATAAAATAAAATATATAAAAATGGTAGGAAACACAAAACACCAGTATAAAAGAACTGGGTAAAAATCCCAAAATAACCACCACTGCGCTAGCAGTTGAAAACAAGAAATACAAGAGAGAGAAAACCCTAGAATCATGAGCTTGGGACACTCCTCTACTGTGAACAGTCAACAAAACCTACTTCAAGGCACTGCACACCTGACACCAATCAGGTGGCAATCAGCCCACACACCTGCCATGCCGCATGGCAATTAACTGCAGGCCAGTGATTGACAGCTGTCCCTCACAGAGAGAGGAAATAGACAGCCGTCCCTCACAGAAAGACTAAATAAAGCCAAAGCACCTTAGAATAAACAAAAATAAAACCCACATAAACCGTGATCCATCACACCATCAGAATAGTACAGAATAGTAACCACAGCGTAGAAAATATAACAAAGGAATGGCAACTTGTAGCGCTTCTATGTTACAACAAAGTGTTTTACCAAGAGGCCCCACTTCCTTAAATTTTTTTGCCAGAAAAATAGATTTTTCTTCTATAGAGATTTCATTGCGGGGGACCGGAAATAACCCATTATTGGTATTTGATTCAAATTCAAAAGGGGTAGGTAGTACCGAAATACCAGTTCTATGAACTGGATTACATTTTGCAACATTTTACGATGGAAACATACTATACCTACAAAAATAAAGTAAAACGCTATCCCCGCCGAGGCGGGATACACAAGCATGTAAATCACAGGTTTCTCCGCAAACAACAGGTATCAAACGCATAAATCTGTAGCCTATTCACAGTGCAATCAGAATTGAAAATGTAAACAAACTAATCTGTATAATAGGCGTCAAAAACAAAATAAGGTTTTTTAATTACACAGAACTTCTAATAATGAGACAAACTTAAAATAAAGTGCAAAGTATAAGGAAAATAAAACATTTACTATAGAAACAGGCTTCCTGAGCCCCCTCCATCCCCAGCAGCCGCGAACCCCAACCCCGGAGGACCCGGAGTCCGGCACCCCCGCGGGCCAAAGCATCACGCCTCTTTAATGCCTCGACCCGCAGAAACCCCGAACCATGCCCCCCCCCCCAGTCAGAGCCCACGGCCATCAGACCCACAGCCAAAGGGGGCCCAGAAAATATACATCATTAAAATTACAAGGAAAAAAAACAAGTGGACAATGGCACTCGCTCGCTCTGCTCCCCCCTTTTAAAAAAAGAAAAAAAGAATGTAAAATAAGGTGCTTCAGAATGTAAAATAAGGTGCTTCAAGATATAAAAAAAAATGACAGTATATGAACTTACAATGAATGCTCAACAGGGGCTAGAAAACTGCTCAACAGGCCCGGGGCTGGGCGATATGGCCTCTAAATGATATCGCGATATATTTTGGCTATATCACGATACACGATATATATCACGATACACGATATATATCACGATATTTTTACATTTCCTCTAAAGCACTTAAAAAAATAAAAGACAGTCACGCCAACATGATGATTCTAGTAGTCCCTGCAACATATGCCTGCATTAAACGGACGGCGTCACGTGATCTCTGTTGATATGCCGGAAATAGCAAGATGGAGTCGTGCTCGCTCGAGCTTGTGGACCCCGTTAATGGCGGAGCGGCTACTGCCTTGTAGCCGGCTCTGAACGGGGAATAACAGTGGTCGAGTGTGTTTTTCCCTCTGGTGGAGCAAGCGATGTGCTGAAAAAAGGACGGCATCACTTTCTTCAGGTTGGCCTGGTTGAAATCGCCGGCCACTACCATCGCTGCGTCTGGATGTTTGATCTGGTGTCTGTTGAGGTGATCGTGTAGTTCTCCCAGCGCTTTGCCCGTATTCGCGTGTGGGGGAATATATACGGCGGTCATGACGACCGCGGTGAACTCCCTCGGGAGGTGAAACGGACGGCACAGCGCTGGGAGCGCTGAGCTGTACTGTACCCATTCTGCAATCTGTTAATAAAGTTTTCATTCATTAATTCATTCATTCATTCACACAGAATAGAAAGATGTTCCATGTCCGGGGAACACGAGTTTGAGAGAACATGCACCCCCTCGGGATTAACCCAGGAATTGTTCGTGAGGAGGCAGACTCCGCCGCCGATGCTCTTTCCTGAGGCCGCGGTACGATCTGCACGTAATACTGTGAAGGCATCCGAGGGAGATACGCTTTTGTCCGGAGTCGCCGACGTGAGCCATGTCTCCGTGAGACATATGATGTTGATGTCTCTCATCTCCCGTTGGAACCGGACCCTCGCCCTTAGGTCATCCATCCTACCCTCCAACGAACGGGCATTCGCCAGAAGGATGGATGGAATTGCTGGGCGGTAAGCAACTCTTTTTAGCCTCAGTCTGATACCTCCACGTCTCCCTCTGTGTCTCCTCCTCCCGGGGATGCAGACCAGAGAAAGACTTTCGTCTTGTTTACATCAGGGTCCCCCATTTTCAATTCATCATAACATATATGACATACAGATAGACAGTACTGCTACATCTAGACATTTATGACATACCAGATTTACAAATACTGTACTGTTTTTGTATGGTGATTATGGTTTATTTACATTGATGGTAACATTCCCGGTTATAGTGCAGTTTGTCCCGTGATTTATATATATATATTTTTTTGTATCTACTTTTTCTCCCCATTTTCTATTTTTCTCCCATGCCAATTTCATATTATCCAATTCTTCCCTCCCCTGTCTCGAACGTTTAAGGGCCCTTTTCGGGCGGGGGCCCCCCTTTTTATGCTTTTTGGGGGGTTTTGGTGATCAAATATTGAATATTGAACTATAATAATCAGTGCAGGAGCTCACTTATCCTTGAAAGACACTTTTATCACTGACTTAAAAGGCCCATACATCTCCATAAATGTTCAGGGGGGAGGGAATAAGTGCTTACCCTACAGACGCCAAGAAGTGCTGTATATTCTGTATTGTTTAATATAAATGCCTTTTTTTTTATTCCAATCCCGATTTGTATTTGAGATTCCCAAATCCCATGGATTATTTATTTTACATTACATCAGATACCAGGTAAGAACACTATATATACAGTCAAAGCTTGCATTGATCTGATATGTCTTTCTACCCCGATCGAACCTGTCTCTGTGTGTGTTTGTGTGTGTGTGTGTGTGGCTGTGTGCCGTTGGGTGGGAGGAGGTGGCGGGGGAGCCCTGCAGTCCAGGGCTCTTTTCATTCTTGCATGAGGAAGGATAATAATGATGATCTAGCGTTGATTTCAGGAAGATTCGATAATCAGGCAAAAAATGACGTGTTCAGTGTATTCCACTAAAGGGCTATTATCGTGTCTTTTCCTGGAATTACTAAGAATCACCAAAACTATTAAAGCATTACGTCACATGCAGGAGTGCGTTATGAGAATTAGACCATGCCTAGGGGTGGTCGACACCCCTAGGCATGGTCTAATTCTCATAACGCACGACTGCACGTGGTGTAATGGCTTTTATACAACTGGCGCATTCATCCAACCTTATTGCTATACAATAAACACACATTAATTGAAGATTTATTGACAAAACCATCCGCAGAAAAAGTAGTTCCAAAAGAAAAGAAGACGTTGCCTCCGTGTGTAGAAGCAGCGCTGTTTCAAAGTGAGCGTGTGTTATGGGATTGATTGATTGAAAATTGTATTACAGATAGACAGTGCTTACATCTTTATACAATTGCCGAATTCATCCAACCTTATTGCTATACAATAAACTAAAGGTGGGCATAGATACATTTTTTTAATCTAGATTAATCTATCTGCAATCCTGGATTTAATCTAGATTAATGTCAAGAGGACCGGGGAATGTAAACAAACGTGGGGCTGTTTGTACAGCTAAATCTATACTTTATAGTATTGCTATCTGTCCATTCTCATTGTCAATTGAGTCCATAAACCGTCCCTTCAAAATGGCAAAACGGCAACGCTTATAGTAGAATTCACGTTGCGCCCTATTACTCGCTTCCGAGGAATTATCCCGGATCACTCTGAAATTGTACTTATATTCACCATGGGATAACACGTGAACGTATGCATGAAAAAATTATCTCTTTTTTGCATCTTGGATGGAAGAAAGTCACTGTCAAATGCCCATAGTATTGTCCCCATAGCTATAATATAAAATATAGATATAGCTCTACAAACAAGGTGACGCACTCCTATCTTTAACACTTTCAGTGCCCATGACGTCATAACTAGTTTTATCAGCCCACAACGTTTATTAGCATTTTCTTTTTTTATTAGCGATCTTCTGATTTCATCAACCGAGTCTCCCGTTGGTACAGCAGCTCCTCCAGCAGCTCAGAATGGAAAAAGTGTTAAAGGACCGAAGGACGGATGCATCCGTGGCAAGTTGTTTTGGCTTTTATTCCATCTTAATAACCTATTCAAGGTCGCCGAGCTGCACTGCAGATGTACCCTACTCTTTGAATTCGAGAGTGCATTACCGGCCAGATCCTCTTAGGGGCGCTATCGCGATAATGCAGCCTTGAACGGCCCTTCTAAGGTTTCTCTCCTCCACATTGCCTGTGGAGCTTTTTTTCCCTATTGTTAGGTTTTAGTGAGTTTTTCCTTACCTTCGCGTGGGGTATGTCTGGGAGTGCTTGCATTCTTTCATTTATTTGCATTCATCTAAAAAATGTTTGGACCCTATGGTGTTCTTGTTCTGTTCTTGACTTATTGTTATGTTGTCTTCTTGACTTGTTTAAAGAAGACCTGTACGGCCCATGGGGACATTAACGTGTGTTGTCGGGCCCTATAAATAAATTTGATTTGATTTGATTTGATTTCCCTGTGGCCGAAGTTGTCCTTTTTTTTTTTTATATCTCTAATGTAGTTTTCTACTCACCTGAAGCGATAGCTATTGTCTGTTGCACGGAATACGTTTTGGATCGCGGATTTCAGTGTGCAGTAAGGGGATTTATCATCAGCCAATGGACATATCGATCTACCAGATGGCGATCGATAACTGGGAAATGGTCTGGCGGATCCAACCGGCTCATGGTAAGATCTTTTTCACGTAAATTACAGCCCGATCGAGCCTTGTTATGATACTCAACGAGCCAATCAGCCTATGGGGCTACTTAGATGAACACGGTTATTGGTAATCAATAATAAGAAACGACATCCCCCCCCCCCCCCCCTTTCATGCATACATGCTTGAGGATCGTACCGATCATATGCAGTTTGAGTTTAAACTTCTGTATAACGGAAATGCCATTAGTAGCTATTAGCTCTTTATCTAGCCTTCCAGGAAATATCCTACACCAAATGCCGTATAACGCTTATATTCACGGCGCTATAAAATGAGAACGTATTGATGATTTTTTTTCTTTAAGCCATTTTGAAGGGACGGTTTATGGTCTCAATTGACAATGAGAATGGACAGATAGCAATACTATAAAGTATAGATTTTGCTCTACAAACAGCCCCAAGTCTGTTTACATTATGCTGGTCGTCTCTAGTGATATTAGACTCATCCCAGTGGCCGCCAATGTGTTAAAGGAGTTTAACACTTTGAGTGCCGTGGGTTAATTCACATTTAGTCCCTTGAATGCCACCATCGGCGTCAATGTTAACGTTAATATCGCCTAATCTATGTTTTAAATTATGGCTGTGTCTAATCTGCCCGTCGCTTATCAAAGAATCATTTTCCAGTCAGTGTTGTCAAGGCAGATTGGTTTTTTATCGCTTCATTTTCGTTTGAGAGCATTATGAAAAGCACCCGTTTTCAGGTGAAAAACAACCTATTCTATGATAATCGCCTTTTACTGGAATATTCCAGAACGTTGATATTTGGCGGCCTATTTATGAATCGTTTTCAAATAAACGCTAGATGATCAATAGTATATGTGCACGCACGCACGTTCGAGCCGCGCACTGATAATAGCTGCTTTCATTTCCTCATGGATTTTACAGTGAAACAGCTAGAGCACATATCACAAAAAACCGTATATCTCTGTGAAAACGAGTCTGATTATCCTAACACTGATAACATAGATTCCTTACCTGACATCAGATGGTATCCAAATGGTATATTCCAATTCCTGATCACCATTCGAAAAAATCGATAAGTATATTGATCCAACGTGTGTACAGTATAACCCATGCTCGCCGCGGCTCAGAGGCTCCAGAATGAACTCTGGTAACTCCGGCTGCATCAGTGGACTGGAAAATGTGGACTGGAATATTTTCTTTTCCCCATCCATTTTCATTGAGTCCATTCCAAAAGGGTGATTTACCATCTGGGAGACGATAGGGGGCGCTTTTTTCACATCTGATCGCCGGCGGCCCCTGGATTTCCAACGGTAGGCTCGGGTGATGCAATATGATTTCAGATCGCTAAAAAAAAAATCAGAGAAAAGCCGTGACGTGGCTTTCAACATAACTATCGTAAACCCGAGATTAGCCGTGAGTGGCGCTCAAAGTGTTAACAAGCCTGACCAAATGGATAGCCAACACAAGGAAATGAAAAAGCAGTTAACACTGCAAGATTCAAACTTAAATAGACTCAGCTGCACTGAATCAGGTGCAATCAAGCCCACACACCTGCCCTACCATGAGGCAATTAACCACAGAGGCCAGTGATTGACAGATATCCCTCACAGGAGACGAAATAGACAGCTGTCACTCACAGAAAGGAAAAATAAAGCAAAAACCATGGTAGTGGGAAAGGGTTAACCCTACTGTAGTGTGGTGGTGAAAGCGTTAATAGGCGAGTCAATATGAAAAAAAAGCACTTAACCCAAAAAAAATTGATACCCCCCGAAAGCCGCCATTTCCAAGATGGCGTCCCAGATGGCGGTGGAGATATTAAAATGGCTATATCTCAAATTGAGTGCAAAGGATTTCTCAACTGATTCTGGTACCTCTGGGCATGTTCACTAACATACTAAAAATCTAGGAAAATACACCTTCCAGAAAGGCTTAATTTTCAAGATGGCGTCCAAAATGGCGGCAGACCAAGCTTAAAATGGCGATATATCTCAATAGAAAAAATATATAACTGATTTTTCACTTGATTCTGGTACCTCTAGACATGCTTGTGAACATACTAAAAATCTAGGAAAATACACCTTCCGGAAAGGCATCATTTTCAAGATGGCGTCCAAACTGGCGCCCAGGAGCTTAAAATGACTATACAAATACAAATAGCTTACTAAAAAAGGTGTTTGCACTCTCCAGCTCTCAAGCTAGCATAGTTGAAGCCTTCTTTTTGACCATTATAGTTGTTATAGTTAGAGGTGTTTGCACTCTCCAGCTCCTAAACTACCATCGTTGAAGCCTTCTTTTTCTGAACTGCAGAGGTTTGAAATTAATGCTGCAAATTGTACTGCACCAAACATGCTTGGTAAGGATATTGATGTGTTGAACACGACCGTCTTATTTGCTGCAGACAATGTAGATCATAATATTCTAACAATTGATGGGAAAGGGACATTTCATGGGATGGGCATGATAGCTGCCTTGACACCAGGACAGAAGACAGACCAAAGGATTCCGAGGTTCAGAATTAATGAACTGAATCTTGTGCAGAGGTCAAAAGTTGTGATAATAGATTATCACTTTGCCAAACACTTTTGCAGAGACACCACATTTAAAGAACTTCCAAGACTCGCAGAATGTAACAAGATGGTTGATCTGCTTTGGGAGTTATCGTTCAATTTCAAACAGCCTGCACCTGGTTGGCAGGGGATGATGCACATTATTCATAAGGGAGATGAACATCCAGGGCAGTCTTCAGTGAGATACTTACCAATGATAGACATGTACTCCGGAGACAAAACATGCATTCTGTCAACACTGGAGTTCATTTGTGGTCTGGCATCCAAACACCACCTTGCCCCAGTAGTTACATTTGACCAACCCCTATATTGGAAAGCAGCAGAGATAATCCTAGATTGACCACAGTGCAGTCACCTCAAGTCCTTTGTCCTGCTCCTAGGAGGATTTCACACATTTATGAATTTGCTAGGAGCAATTGGTACACTGATGGACGGTACAGGACTTAAGGACATTCTAGGGGTAGTCTATGGGGAGAACTCAGTAGCCCATATGATGACAGGCAAATCAGTTCAGAGAGCATTCCGTGGCCATCTTCTGGTTGACAAATGTCTTAACCGCATGATAATATCAGAAATGGTAGATGATAGTCATGAATTTGCAGCAATGGTTGAACAGTCTGAAGCAATGTATACCTCAATAGTTAAGGGTGAAATGCCATTGGAAACAGTGTTCACATCAGAGACCCTCATTACAATAAATGAAGAGCTGGGAAAAAGGAAGATGGAACTGTGTGCTAGATCCAAAGCTAGTCAGTTGTGGCTAAATTACCAACACATGTTAGAAGTTGCTAGGTCACTGATAACAGCAGATCGCACAGGTTCCAGGCTTTTGCACCTACGCGCTGTTTCTGAATGCATGCCGATATTCGCTGCGGCTGGGCATTACAATTACTTGAAATCGGCACACTTTTATGTCCAAGAGATGAGTCAGCTTCACATCAACCACCCAGATGTATTCAGACAATTTGAAAAGGGTTTTCATGTTATCCGTCGCAGCAGCCAATCATGGGCAGGCCTCAGCTCAGATCTTGTAATCGAAACAACATTGATGAGGTCATTGAAGACTACAGGAGGGATGACACATGGAAGTGGAATGACCGACAATCAGAGATCCCTTTGGACAATGTCAAAGGGCATAACATCAGAGTATAACACCGCAATGCAGGAGTTCTCAAACCAGACATACACAACATCAGAACAGCACAAGGATTCAACAGAGGCAAGGATGAAAAGGGATGCTGCTGACCTGGAGAAGATCACTTCAAAACTTGCTATATGTTCACCTTTCTCTCCAGACTCTTCTTTAAGGAATGTTGTTACAGGTGTTGTCGCTGAGGATGGAGTGAACGTGCATGATTATGACTCTGTTGGACGCAACATCATGCACAAAATGACAGCCGGCATTCACATTTTCATTTAGTAGAAAGGATAAAGCCATAACCCTTGGACAAAAATCGTCTATCAAGGTTGCTCCTGATCGAATCATTGATTCTGCACTTCTTTTTCAACGTTTCCTTATTGTCTCCCAAACTGGAGAGCTGTCATTGGAGGAGGTTATGCGTTACGAACTCAGTCCTTTCCCTCCTGCCCTCTTTGAAGCCGGAAACGTCTTCCGCAAAGCTGATAAACCACAACTAGCGCACGTGATCTGTGATCATGCAAGTGATGCAATCCTAGATTCTGTACCAGAAACGGAGCATTATGTTCTTGATGGTGGTTCACTCCTTCACCGAATACAATGGAAGCACGGACAAAGCTATGGTAAAATTGCACAGTCATATGCAGACTTCACCATCCAACATTATGGCTCAGCTACAACCATTGTGTTTGATGGCTATGAGGATGGGCCATCCATTAAAGACAACACACATCAAAGAAGAGGAAACAATATTCATCCCATTGTCAACTTCACTGCTGAGACAGAGTTCTCAGGTAAGAAGGAGGTGTTAGGGATTTCCTATCCCTTGTCGTGAATTCTTAATTGATTTGCCAGTGGGCCAGTCGGCCGAAAGACGAAGCGGAGACAGAGTATTTCTCAAACGGAGCTTTTATTCATTATGGAGAAGAAGACAGCCAGTCACCCCGCGCGGGCACATCACCAGTAGACAAAAAGAGAGCAGGAGCCAAGAGAGCAGAATGTCCATATTACATGTCACTTTATACACTCTTGAGAAAAGGGAGGGGGGTGTGTGTATGTCTCTGTGTATGGGTGTGTGTGTGTGTGTGTGTGTGTGTGTGTGTGTGTGTGTGTTGAAAGGGAGGGACATGATTTTGCATGTCTAACTGCCAAGGGTACTAGGATTTTGCATGTTCTGCTACATGATGCAGGGGGAGGAGAGACACAGACTTCTAGGCATATTCTTCATTAAGGCCTTTAGATATATAGAGGATATTCGTCATCAATGAACTGAAAAACCTATCAATTCCCCCTTTTTGACGTTAAATACATACGTCAAACACAACAGTTCATTGATCTGTATCCGTCGATTGTCACCTCATTACATGCATCACATCCAATACCAGACGGGATAATCAACATCAGGAGAGCAGAGAGAGAGATAGAGGGAGGGGAGAAAGCGGGAGAGAGAGAGAGAAGAAAGAGAGAAACACAATTCTGGCAACCTAACAGAAGATACAGTAACCCCGTTGGACCCCCCTTACTCCGGTGGGAACTTTAACCCGGGGACTCTAACCCCTCTTTTAGGACTTTAACCTCTCCTAACCCAGAGGAACCCCCCCTCTATTTACAGTGCACCCCTGGTCCCGTCTTCTAGGGGACGTGGGTCTCCTCCTGAGCTGGTTCCCGTTCCAGGGTGCGGTCCCCTAGGCAAACGTGCCTCCTCCGGTCCGCCGCCTTCCCAGTGTCTCAGACTGTCCCCTCCACCTCTCGCCGGCCGGCCCACCATCACTCCAACTCAGCTCAGTGTCTCTCCTGCGGCCGCTTCCCCCGTTCTAGTCGTGGATGAACTGCGTGTCGTAGACGACGATCAGCGGTGATTGATCTGCGGTGCCAGCGGTGCCTGGCTGCGGTGTTCCTCTCCGGTGCTGCGGTGGTCATCTCCGGCCTCTCGCACAGCTGCCATCTCCTCCGGTCGCCTCTCATCCTGGCCCGTCTGTCCTTCGTCTCCTCCTGCCTGTCATCCGGTCGTCTGGTGGTCTGGTCACGGACGTCTGAGGGGCTGCTGGTATCTCACCCCTGGTTCAGACGCGCTGCAGACAGCTGGTAGTGACTGCTGGATCCTCTGCACCGTCTCCTCCTCCTCCGCGTCCCCATTCCGTCCTTGGTTGCGGCTGGCCCACATCAATTCTCACTGGAACCTCCATTTGTTAGGGATTTCCTATCCCTTGTCGTGAATTCTTAATTGATTTGCCAGTGGGCCAGTCGGCCGAAAGACGAAGCGGAGACAGAGTATTTCTCAAACGGAGCTTTTATTCATTATGGAGAAGAAGACAGCCAGTCACCCCGCGCGGGCACATCACCAGTAGACAAAAAGAGAGCAGGAGCCAAGAGAGCAGAATGTCCATATTACATGTCACTTTATACACTCTTGAGAAAAGGGAGGGGGGTGTGTGTATGTCTCTGTGTATGGGTGTGTGTGTGTGTGTGTGTGTGTGTGTTGAAAGGGAGGGACATGATTTTGCATGTCTAACTGCCAAGGGTACTAGGACTTTGCATGTTCTGCTACATGATGCAGGGGGAGGAGAGACACAGACTTCTAGGCATATTCTTCATTAAGACCTTTAGATATATAGAGGATATTCGTCATCAATGAACTGAAAAACCTATCAGAGGAGTTCCTGTCAAGAGATCTGAATAAACAGAAACTGATCCACATGATAAGTGATGAACTGAAAGAACGGGATTGCACTGTGGTCAATTCACTTGGAGATGCTGATGTAGACATAGTAAGGGCCGCAGTGGGATCATCTCTTCTTCACACCACGACGCTGATTGGAGAAGATACTGATCTCCTCGTCTTACTTCTTTACTATGCACAGAGAGATAGCAAGGGCCTTTATTTCAGATCAGACAAGTCGAAAGCTGATGGCAGTTTTAAAGTGTACGCCATAAACCATTTGAAAGAAGTACTCGGACAGGATGTGTGTTCTCAGTTGCTGTTCATCCATGCTGTGACTGGCTGTGACACAACTTCCCGGATCTTCGGAGTTGGCAAAAACACAGCATTCCAAAAACTTGTAAAAGGGGATCCTGTCCTTCAGGCTTGTGCCAATGCATTCACTGTACCAAACCAGACAACAGATGTGATCGATGACCTTGGGTGCCAAGCAATGGCTGTCTTTTTTGGTGGAAAGTGCACAGATTCGCTTGCAAAAATGAGATATAACATTTTCAGCAAGAAGGTTGTCTCAGCTTCATCAATGGTAACGCCTGAACGTCTACCACCAACTGAATCTGCTACCAAATTCCACTGTCGTAGAGCATACTACCAGGTCATGGTCTGGATGGGAATAGATGATGGTATAGATGCTCTAGACTGGGGCTGGAACCTGCAGGACAATAGATTTGTCCCACTCATGTCAACAATGAATGCTGCTCCAGACAGTCTCTTGAAGGTCATTCATTGTAACTGTACCACTGCCTGCAAGACACTTCGCTGCTCATGCAGAAAATATGGACTACCTTGTACTACTGTCTGTGGACCATGTCAACTTCATGAATGTGACAATCCACATAACAAGTTTCTCCCAGAGGATCCTGAAGATGATGATGAGTAGGCCTAAAGACCACAATAAGTGGGTCATTTATTTTGTGTTCAACACCAAAGCCAGCTTTCTAGGTTGAATATAATAACCAATTTAAATTTTAGCCAAAATAAGCTACAGGCAGCCATTTTGATGATGCAAATGATGCATTCCTAGCAGATATATTTAGCTAGATATTTTGCTCGTTATTAATGTATAGAGGTGCCAGAATCAGTTTATAAATCCTTTAGAAATGTTTTCCCATTTGAGATACAGGCATTCTAAGCTCCCAGTCATCATTTTGGACACCATTTTGAAAATTAAGCCTCTTCGGAAGGTGTATTTCCCTAAAACTTTAGTATGTTCCTAAGTATGTCTAGGGGTACTTGGGGTACCAGAATCAAATGATAAAATCATTTATATAATTTTTATATTGACATATATAGCCATTTTAAGCTTGGCCAGCCGCAATTTTGGACGCCATCTTGAAAATGAAGCCTTTCTGGAAGGTGTATTTTCCTAGATTTTTAGTATGTTAGTGAGCATACCCAGAGGTACCAGAATCAGTTGAGAAATCCTTTGCACCATTTTCTTAATTTGAGATATAGCCATTTTAATCGCCCTGGCGCCATCTGGGACGCCATCTTGGAAATGACGGCTTTCGGAGGGGTCGATTTTGGTCGACTTTTAGTATGTTATTTAGCACGCCCAATACTACCAGAATCCATTGAAAAACCTTTTGTATCAATTTTTTTGGGGTTAAACCATATATTGACTCGCCTATAACCCTTTGCAGTGCGGTAGTGAAAGGGTTAATGTCACTTATTTAAACATAACATCTGCCTGCTAACTTAGGAAAACAAACTTTGATGTGTTTCTGTGAACGGTCATAACCAGTCATATTGCACGAGTTATCTGACTATACGTGAGAATGTTTTGAGAAAATGTCATCCAATCTATGTGGTCAAAGCAATTCCAGCAGCACAGTGTTGTGGGAAATCACAGATGCATATAAAAAGAAAAAACATGACTCTTGATAAGTGAACAGTATTTGTGCAATTTGAACAAGGAGGGCTGCAGCGTTCTTGTAGTGTGAATCCAGTGTTTAGAAGGTGCTCTTTGGATATTGGGGAGCCAGTAGAAAAAACAACGAAGTATTTGTGCAATACTGAACATGTCCAGACATGAGAAGAGCTTTTAACACATTCGGGGCCATTGGGCTGAGTCTAATTAATGTCAAGAGGACCGGGGAATGTAAACAAACGTGGGGCTGTTTGTACAGCTAAATCTATACTTTATAGTATTGCTATCTGTCCATTCTCATTGTCAATTGAGTCCATAAACCGTCGCTTCAAAATGGCTTAAAAAAGAAATCATTAATAGGTTCTCATTTTATAGATTTATAAATCTGCGATTTCATGCATTCATGATGAAACATAATACCTATTATATACATTTTATTTGGAAATAGTAGCGTGTCCAGGCAAGAAACGGCAACGCTTATAGTAGAATTCACGTTGCGCCCTATTACTCGCTTCCGAGGAATTATCCCGGATCACTCTGAAATTATACTTATATTCACCATGGGATAACGCGTGAACGTATGCATGAAAAAATTATCTCTTTTTTGCATCTTGGATGGAAGAAAGTCACTGTCAAATGCCCATAGTATTGTCCCCATAGCTATAATATAAAATATAGATATAGCTCTACAAACAAGGTGACGCACTCCTATCTTTAACACTTTCAGTGCCCATGACGTCATAACTCGTTTTATCAGCCCAATGCCTGAATGCCCACAACGTTTATTATTTCATCAACCGAGTCTCCCGTTGGAACAGCAGCTCCTCCAGCAGCTCAGAATGGAAAAAAGCGCCCCCTATCGTCTATCCCTGTGTAACTGCAGGTCAGTCGCTTAGACCTGGGATCAGTCGATATGTAGAGGCGGAGCCAGCTGGCTCCTTGAGCTGGCAAGCTGTCTGCTCAACATGGAAGTCATCGCGGGACGGGAATCAGCCTGGAATATATATTCACAGTAGCCAATACTCAATCAATAAGTGTGATCGATATTTGGAATGGCGATCAGGAATTGGAATGATCTTTTTGGAGAACATCTGATCTGAGGTAAGGAATCTATTTTACCAGTCTTGGGATAATCAGAGTTGTATTCGCTGAGATCTCAGCGTTTGCCCTATGTGTGATGTGTCTCTGTGTGCGCGATCGCTGATGAGGAAATCAGAGAATCTATTTTTCAGCTCGCGTATCTAGCGTGCATACGTACACATATACTATCGATAATCTAGCGTTTATTTGAAAACTATTCATAAATAGGCCGAAAAATTACAAAATTTTTGTGTATTCTAGAATATTCCAGTAAACGTCTTTTATCATGGAATCTTTATATTTTCCTTGAAAACGAGGGCTTTTCAAAATGCTATAAAACGAAAATGAACCGATAAAAAAACAATCCGCTTCGACAATGTTGACTGGAAAACGAGTCATTGATAAGCGACGGGCATATTAGACACATAGCCATAATTTAAAACATAGATTAGGCGATAACGTTAACATTGAAGTGGATGGTGGGCCAAAAATAGCGCTTGAGTGCCAGCGCTGTAGTCAATGGGAGGGCGATCACTTTTGCGAACGCATAAACTATATCTTAAATTATGGCTATGTGTCTAATACGGCCGTCGCTTATCAATGACTTGTTTGCTGTCAACATTGTCGAAACGGATTGTTTTTTAATCGGTTCATTTCCGTTTTATACCATTTTGAAAAACGCTCGTCTTTTTTAAACTTCCAGAAAAATGTTTAATATTCTGCAGGAATCGTGCTTTACTGTAATACACAAAACACGTTGTCATTTCTCTGCCTATTTATGAATCGTTTTCAAATAAACACTAGATTATCGATAGTATATGTGTACTTATGCACGCTAGAGAAGCGGGCTGAAAAATCTATTATCTTATTTCCTGATCAGCACACACACACACTCACAGCGACACACACATATGGGACACGCTGAGATATAGGTGAAAAGAGCTCTGATTATCCCAAGACTGGTAAAATAGATTCCTTACCTCAGATCAGATGTTCTCCAAAAAGATTATTCCAATTCCTGATCGCCATTCCAAATATCGACCGTGTTTATTGATCCAACGCTGGGTACTGGAAATACCAATTCCTCGCTGTTCTGAGGGTCGGCGAAGACTGCAATCGGCTCGGATTACATGCCTGACAAGTAAAATATGGATTCCGGACTTTCTTTTCCCCATGCGATTTCATTCAATCCAATCCAAAGGGTGCATTACCATCCGGCAGATGATAGGGGGCGGTATTTTCCCTGTTCAAACTCAGACAGAGTCACATTGGTAATGTGAGGCTAGATTGATGAAAAATGAATGGAAATCAATAATAAAAAAAATAACGATTAAAAACAAGATTTCTCGTCGGTTGGCACTCAACGCATGGCATGAACTAACGAGATTTCTCGTGGCTGGCACTCAAAGTGTTAAAGGGAAAGTAAACAACAAAAACAACCTTTACAGGTGGAAGCCTCAACATGAGTATTTTAAGAAAATAAATCAAGTCCAAAGAACAGGACAACACTCAATAAAGAGGTATTATAGAAATAACTGAAATAAGCCACAAAGGCACCTCCTAATAACAGAGTTCATACAAATAACCTAAATAACAATAAACCTCCACTAAGGGAGTTTGTGTGTGGTGGTGGACTAATGACGGTTCAAAAGGAAACAAAAGAAAACTGTCACAAAAAGAAACACACTACAATAAAAGGCTACTAGAAAATAAAGTGCTAAAATAAGCCAGTAGCCTAAAACAAGAATGGCTACAGAAAAATGCTGAATAGGGCAGAGATCAGCAATACACTTTTCTATCTAAAAGCCTGGCCGGAAGGGTAGCCAACACGAAAGGAAATGAGAAAGCAGCTAACACTGCAAGATTACCATAGGCACAGCTGCACTGAATCAGGTGCAATCAAGCCCACACACCTGCCCTACCATGAGGCAATTAACCACAGATTGACAGCTATCCCTCACAGGAAGACGAATAGACAGCTATCTCTCACAGAAAGGCGAAATAAAGCAAAAACCATGACAACACGAAGGTGTTGACTTGGCTGTAATATATATTATATAGTAGAGATGTTCTGATACCATTTTTTCCTTCCCGATACAGATTCCGATACCTGAACTTTCCAATACCGAGTACTGATCCGATACCAGTGCATACAAAAAAAGAATAATTCAATATATATAAAATAAATTATTATTATTAAATTTTTTTTTTTTTTTTTTTTTTACAGCTACAGATACTGTTTTACATATACAGTTTTTTAAAGTAATAACTAGAAAGTAATGGTATTTATTCAACAACAGGTGATTGTATAGATTAGTATCATTAACACATTCAGGGCCATTGGGATGCGTCTAATAAATCTAGAGGACCGGCAAATGTAAACAGACGTGGGGCTGTTTGTAGAGCTAAATCTATACTTTATAGTATTGCTATCTATCCATTCTCATTGTCAATTGGGACCATAAACCGTCCCTTCAAAATGGATTAAAGAAATAATTTTTTCATCAATACGTTCTCATTTTATAGCGCCGTGAATATAAGCGTTATACGGCATTTGGTCTAGTATATTTCCTGGAAGGCTGGATAAAGGACTAATAGATACTAACGTTATATCCAATGGCATTTCCGTTATACAGATGCTACAGTTAAAACTCAAACTGCATATGATCGGCACGATCCTCAAGCATGTATGCATCAAAGGGGGGCGGGGGACGTCGTTTCTTATTATTGATTACCAATAACCGTGTTCGTCTAAGTAGCCACATAGGCCGATCGTATCATATCGTATCATAACAAGGCTCGATCGGGCTGTAATTTACGTGAAAAAGATCTTACCATGAGCCGGTTGGATCCCCCCGAGCTTTCCCCCGTTATCGATCGTCATCTGGTAGATCGATATGTCCATTGGCTGATGATAAATCCCCTTATTGCATAGTGAAATCCGCAATCCAAAACGTAATCCAAGCTACATGCTGCACATCCAGAATCCAGCTAACTGAAAACTCCATTGAAAGTCAAAAAAAATAATGCTCCGTTCAGCCACAGGGCACACTGCATTATCGCGATAGCGCCCCTAAGAGGATCTGGCCGGTATTGCACTTTCTCGAATTCAAAGAGTAGGGTACATCTGCAGTGCATCTCGGCGACCTTGAATAGGTTATTAAAATGGAATAGAAGCAAAAACAACTTGCCACGGATATATCCGTGCTTCTGTCCACAACGGGTGGAATCGAAACACGGAGATCTCCGTGGTCGGGCGCCATTGTGTTAACACATTGTCCGCCATGCATTGTACCCATCCTTATGCCCAGTCTGCCAGTGCTGTAACCCTATGGAGATGTTTACCTTCTTTGCAGGGCTATAACTTTGTAAATATTATAGCTATATCGACATTACTATGGCCCATTCAACATCGGGTATCTATCGTTCCGGATGTGGGAACGTTATATTTTTTCATTCATACATTGTCGTGTTAGTACCGTCGAGAATATAAGTATGTTTTTAACACTATGGCGACCGGCGGGGCGCTGCGATTTAGGCCTCAGAGGACAGCAGATTGTAAACAAACCGATGTACTTTCTAAGAGCTTTATATATAATTTATAGTATTGCTATCTGTCCATTCTCATTGTCACTTGAGTGCATAAACCGTGCCTTCATAATGGCTTAAAGAAAAAAAAAATCCATCGGTTGGTTGTCATTTTATAGCGTTGTGAATATAAGGTATATCGCACTTTTCGTCTAGGCTTTTCTGCAGGAGGCTGCAAAAAAAGGCTAAATGTTGGCGCCGTTATATCAAACGCCATTTCTGCTGTATATATACGAATGAAATAAAACAAACTGCGTAGCATCCGGACTATTACAGAGCATCTATGGATGAAATGGGGGCGGCGGGGAACGCAGATTACTATTATTGATTAGCAATACAGTGTGCGTTCAATATAGCATTTTCACTGATCGATAACGTTACGTTATAAAACAATGTCCAATCCAGCTGTAATTTGGGGTAATATTATCCTACCGTCAGGCCATGTGATCGCCGGCAGCATTTCCTCACCAGTCATCGGATTCTGGTAGATCGATATGCACATTGGCTAATCATAAATCCCATTATTCCACGCTGAAAAAAACGCTCGGCAAGCTGATCCAAGATGGAGGGTCTTCTTTTGGAATCAAGGATCTATGATCCGCCCACAGAACTGTACTTGCATTTTTTTTTAATCCACATAATGATACTGCAGTGGAGCGATGGCGCCCCTAAGCGGGTCTGGCCGGTACTGCATGTTTCAAAAATCAAATATGTGAAAAGATCCTGCTAGTGGACCGGGTACCTAAGAAGTCAAGTCAAGTCAGGAGTTTTAATTGTCACGGCATACAGGTATACAATGAAATGCGGCTGGTCTTGCCCGCGACGATGTGCAATACAGTGGTACAACATATAATAAATCAAATCAAATCAAATCAAATTTATTTATAGGGCCCGACAACACACGTTAATGTCCCCATGGGCCGTACAGGTCTTCTTTAAACAAGTCAAGAAGACAACATAACAATAAGTCAAGAACAGAACAAGAACACCATAGGGTCCAAATTTTTTTTAGATGAATGCAAATAAATGAAAGAATGCAAGCACTCCCAGACATACCCCACGCGAAGGTAAGGAAAAACTCACTAAAACCTAACAATAGGGAAAAAAAAGCTCCACAGGCAATGTGGAGGAGAGAAACCTTAGAAGGGCCGTTCAAGGGGGGATCTCCCTTCTTAGATGTCGGTGATAGTAGTGTTGCAGACGGACAGTTGGTAAGCATGCACTCATGTGTGTGGTGAAACACAGATGAGTGCATGCAATAGCAACTGTACATTTTGAAAAATTAAAGATAGAGCTAATAGCGATAGCAACTGAACATTTTGAAAGATTAAAGATAGAGTTGATAGCGGATCTATTTGAGGCACAGGGGCGGCGCAAGAGGGTCACGTCCTCCCCGTCTTAGTCACGGGACATTCAACACTCCGGTCGTTGCTCAGGGACAGCCGGAGACAGGGGGAAGGGGGGGTGGCGCAGAGAGGGTCGCGAACTCCCCGACATCATCGCGGGACATCCGGCACTCCGGTCACCACTACGAGACCTCCGAAGACAGGGGGGCACGCAGAGGGGGTCGCAATCTCCCGGCCTTCGTCACGGGACGTCCAACACTCCGGTCAACACTCCAGGACAGAAAGTCATAGGAAGACAGGGAGACGGGACAGGCGTTAGACAGCTCATGAGATTGTAGTAGGCGGACATAGCAATAGATACAAGTGGTAGGCATATATGTGAATGGAGTAGATATATGAAGTAAGCGTATTATGTGAATAGAATAGAAGTACTTAACCCAGCAATGAAACCGCGTTGACTGTTAATCTGTTGACAGGACCACGGACAGACGGCGGTGAATAACTGATCCAATGCCTCGGAGGTGCATGTAGAGCAGTCACTACAAGCTTGGCCAAGACCCCGAGGCATCCATCACCTTGGTCGGCGCCAGGAGACGGGTACTCAGAGAGAAGGGGGGATGGGGGGAGGGGGGGGGGAAGAGTTAGAGAGTTCCCATGTTTGTGGTGCTGCAAAGGAGCAGACATGTAGTACCCTGTAGTGCCATGTAGTACCCCGTAGTGCCATGTAGTACCCTATAGTACCCCATAGTGCCATGTAGTACCCCGTAGTATCCTGTAGTACCCTGTAGTGCTATGTAGTACCCTGTGGTGCCTTGTAGTTCCATGTAGTGCCATGTAGAGCTATGTAAGCCGTGTAGTACCCTGTAATGCCATGCAGTACCAAGTAGTACTCTGTGGTACCATGTAGTACCCTGTACCCTAACTAAACTACCCTATAGTAAACTACCCAGTGGTACCATGTAGTACCCTGTACCATAACTAAACTACACAGATTAATCTAAAGGTCAGTCCCCGACCAGGTGAGATCAAGGTAGGTTGAAGGAGAGAGAGAAAAGATGAGTCTTAAGCAGGGATTTAAAAGCTTCGACAGAGCAGGCGCCCCTGATGACGGCAGGTAATTTGTTCCACAGGTAGGGAGCGCGGTAGACAAAGGCTCTGTGGCCGGCGGATTTCTTTTTAACCCTAGGGGTCGATAGAAGCCCCGCATTTTGTGAGCGCAGAGCACGAGCGGGCGAGTATCGGGAGATGAGATCAGATAGATAGAGCGGTGCAAGCCCATTTAAAATTTTGTAGGTGAGGAGTAGCACTTTAAAGTCAGAGCGGGCTTGGATAGGAAGCCAATGTAGGGCGGACAAAACTGGTGTGATGTGATCAAATTTTCTAGTTCTAGTTAGTATCCGTGCAGCCGCATTTTGCACGAGTTGAAGATTTTTGATGCTTGAATTAGGTAAGCCTGAAAAAAGTGCATTACAGTAGTCCAGACGTGATGAGACAAAAGCATGAATCAGGGTTTCAGCATCAGCCAGAGTTAAAATGGGGCGTATTTTTGCGATATTACGAAGATGGAAGAATGCAATTTTGGTGACTTTGATTTTTTATATGTGCATTAAATGAGAGGGAGGAATCAAAAATGACTCAGAGGTTTTTTATGGTGGAGCTCTGGGATACATGACAGGTATCAAAGTTGAGGGAGATGTCCTGAAACAGGCCTCTGTGGTTTGGGGGGCCAACAATTAACATCTCAGTTTTATCTGCATTAAGGAGTAGAAAGTTTTGCGACATCCATTTTTTGACGGCAAGCAAGCAGGCCTCAAGGTTTTGTAGTTGGGAGGAATCATTTGGCTTAATAGGTATATATAATTGGGTGTCATCAGCGTAAAAATGAAAGTTTATGCCAAATTTGCGTATGATATCGCCGAGGGGTAGCATGTAAATCGAAAATAGCAAAGGGCCCAGGACAGAGCCTTGTGGGACACCACATTGCACTGGGAGGGTCTCAGATGTTAAATCATTATAGACCACGCAGTGTGTTCTATCAGTTAAATAGGATTTAAACCAAGCTAGTGCGAGACCCCGAATGCCAACATGGTTCTCAAGCCGACCTAGAAGAATCGAGTGATCGATAGTGTCAAAGGCTGCACTGAGATCAAGCAATAAGAGCACAGAGGTGAGGTTTGAGTCAAGAGAGAGCAGTAAGTCATTTGTGACTTTGGTAACCGCCGTTTCGGTGGAGTGTAAGGCTCTAAAGCCAGATTGAAATGATTCATTAAGATTATTGTTTGATAAATGGTCAGTAAGTTGCGTTGCGACGATCCGTTCTAACACTTTGGATAGGAATGGGAGATTGGAGATAGGTCTGTAATTTTTCAAGATTAGAGGGTCGAGGTTCGGTTTTTTAAGTAATGGTTTAATGACGGCTGATTTAAAGGCCAGGGGCACCACGCCAGTAGACAAAGAGGTGTTGAAGATATTGAGTAGGGCAGGGCCTAGAGTTGGGAAGAGTTTTTTGATGAGAGTTGCTGGGAGAGGGTCAAACAGACAGGTTGAAGGTTTATCCGCGCCAACCAGTTTAGAGAGGGCACTAAGTGAGACGTTTTCAAGGCAGCGTAGCGTATGACTGGAATCAAAGTCAGGGGGAATGCCCGTCAAAGGTTGGGAGGGACTCTGATTGTTGAGTAAAGCAACAATTTCATCTCTAATGAGGTCAATTTTCTTGGTAAAAAATGTCATGAATTCGTTAGCCGAGAACGCATGGTTTAGGGCACTTGGTTGTTTCTGCGTAAATTTTGCAACTGTGTCAAACAGAAACTTTGAGTTGTTTTTGTTTTCATTTATGAGCCTGGAAAAATAAGAGGTTTTGGCAAGTGAGAGTGCCTTTTTGTAGTTACGTAAACTATCATTCCAGGCGAGGCGGAATACTTCGAGTTTGGTCGAACGCCATTTATGTTCAAGTTTGCGACAAGCCTTTTTAAAGGAGCGCGTTTCCTCCGTAAACCAGGGAGTTAGTTTTTGCGGAGCACGTTTAATTTTAGGTTTAAGGGGAGCGACAATGTCGAGGGTGCTACGAAGGGCGGCATTAAGTTTGTCTGTAAAGAGATCAAGGGGGCCAGAGTAAGAGAGGAAGGGAGAGAGGGTGTCTGGTAGGCAGTTAACTAGAATTGGGACAGTTGAGGCGTTAATACGACGGCTCATGTAGGATTCTACACTGTCTGGGCGAGAAACCGTCAGATCAATTTGAAATTTGATGAGGTAGTGGTCTGAGAGAGCAGGAACATAGGGGGAGACGGTCAAATTTGACACAGTGAGACCGCGGGCTAGGACTAGGTCAAGGGTGTTCCCACCACTGTGAGTGGGTTGGTCAACGATTTGAATGAGACCGACAGAGTCAATGATGTCGGTAAAAGCCTTATTTAGGGGATCTAGAGTTTTATTGGAATGAATGTTAAAATCACCAACAATTAAAATGTTATCTGAGCGCATAACAAGCTCAGAGATGAAAGTTGAAAATTCATCTAGGAAGAGGGTGTAAGGGCCTGGGGGGCGGTATAGGACAGCCATTACAAAGGATGCAGTGGAGGTAGGAATCAGACCGCCACACTTTCTGTTGGGTGGAGAGGGATGCAACAGGAGCACCTCAAACGAGGAAAACGTACAGTTTGCGTCGGATGTAAAGTTGTGCTTAGAGTCATAAATTAGAGCAACTCCGCCTCCTTTCTTGGAGGTGCGTGCGATGTGGGAGCTACTAAAATTATGGGGTGAGGCCTCGTTTAAGGGCAGAAAATCATTAGGTTTAAGCCATGTCTCAGTGAGGCCAAATAGGTCGAGACTATGGTCTGTTATCAGTTCATTTACCAAAAGAGCTTTGGTTGGCAGAGAGCGGATGTTGATAAGGCCAACCTTCACACTCTCTGTATACTTAGCAGCGCGGTTTTCAGCCATGTGGGTAGGTTTAATCGCAATTAAGTTGGCATGGTTTATCGCACAAGGACGAGCTGGGTAAAGCGGAGCGTAACGGGATATTCTAGTTTTGATTGGGTATACAGGTTTAGGGGTAGAGATAGAAAGAGAGGAGTGGGGAGCCTGGTGGAGGAGGGACCGAGCAAGAAAGGTATAAGGATTGGCAGGGTCCATCAGTTTAGCATGACTAGCAGGCTCGCTAAGAGCCTGCACCCTGGCATGCTTGTGGGGTGGCTGTCAGCCCGAAGCTATAATCTTGTCTATATTGCGAGATAAGAGAGAGGCGCCTTGCATGTTAGGATGCACGCCGTCCTTTCTCAGCAAGGAATCCAATAGAATCCAATAAAAATACAGTGGTACAACATATAATAGAATCCAATAAAAAACAACAGTGCAATAAACAGGTGCATGGTGTGCCATCTCGGTATCTGTACATAGTATTTACAGAGCATATAGGACATGCTAGGTAGCTTTAGTAGTGCAATACACTGTTCCTGATGTTATACTAATTTAAGTGGCCTTTCCTCTGACCATAAGTGTGCGTGTGTGCGGCATGAGTGTTAAAGTGGCTGCTAGTGTGTGAGCGTGCTCAGCGTGCGTGTCGTGTATGTGCTAGTGTGTGCTTGTGTGTGGATAGTTCAGTTTCTGTGTCTCTCAATGTTCATTGTTCAAGGCTCTGATGGCCTGGGGGAAGAAGCTTAGCCTAAGCGTTATAAATATGGAATAAAACAATAACGACTCGTCACGTATATACTCGTGGCTCTGGTCCATAACGCTCTTTTTCGAAACACGTATATATACGTGGACGGACGCCATAGTGTTAAGGTTTTCTGCAGTAATTCCTAAACCGCGACTTATAGGCCCTGACGCATATGATAGATTATCGATTGGCGTTTCTTTCCTATACACGCTATATAAAAAAATTCAAATGTATATGATCGGTATACATTATGCTTCATCATGCGTTTAGGAAGGGGGGGTGGGTCGTTTATAATTCCTTGATCGTCAGTAACAGCTTTATTTAGTATGGGTTGATACGTTGATCAGATGGATTGCCCTGAAATGAATAAACAATCGGGCTGAAAATAACGTTATATTCCTCGTACCGTTCGCCGATGAGACTGGAGATAAGATATTCCAATTATTTGACGTCGATCTGCTAGATCCATTTTCCCGTTTGTATGACGCAATAAACGCCGAAATCATATTGATTATTGCGCTACGAAAGCGATCCCATGCACTCAAGTGTGTATCTAGATCCACGCTACAAGGTATTACTGCCGGAGGAATTCCCTCGATGCACCGAGCGCCACTTCCGGTTTGGCTTGGAGTGTAACTCGCCTGACATCCACCAGGCGGAGGTATTGAGGCGTTGCAATATCAGACAGGGTCCAGCTGCAGTCCCAGAGGGAGGCTGGATGAATTATGAATGCCTGGCGAAAAAATGAAATATTGATCCCAAAAACGAGTTTATTCGTTGTTGGCGAACAACGCATGGCGGGACATAACGAGTTATCACGTTTTTGGCGCACAATGTGTTAATTGACAATTGACTCATTGACTGTGCTCAATGAGTGTTAGGGCAGTTGTATGGCAAACACATCATGGGAATACTATGACTAGCTTGTGGTGATTATACATAATTCACCCACGGAACTGTTGTTGGAATTTGTGTTGTTGCTATCCTGTCGGCACCGGTTCAGTTAGCTAGTAACGAGACAGGTGTATGTTGTGATTTTATTATTTTTGTATCTACTTTTTCTCCTCCTTTTTTCTGTGAATTTTCTCCCCATCCCAATTTACCTCTCGTGCCAATTCTCCCTCCCCTGTACTGATCGTTGCTCGCATATGCCCCCCACTGGCCGGTTGTAGGGAGGATAGAAGCCTTGCATCCGGTCAACATCAAATGATCAGTAGTAACTTCTAGAAGCACGTCCATTTGACATTTTTTATCTCGCGCAGATTCCTATCAAACTGTATTTCATCATCAATATAATGCATTTGGGGCTATAAATCACGTTCTGGAGAAAGCTGCAGAAAACGATAAAAACATACTTATACTTTAGACCGTATTTTAGTATGAATATGTGAATGAAAAAGTATAACGTTGCTACACCCTGAACAATAGATATAGGACGTTGAATGGGCCATAGTAATGTCAATTTAGCAATACAATTTAAAAAGTTATAGCCCTGCAAAGAAGGGGAACTTCTCCATATTAAATAGGGCTGGCGGAGGATGGTAAATTATGAATTTAAGCATGGCGATCAAAGTGTTAAAAGACATACACATAATAAATACAATACCATACATATGCTCTTGCTTGCTCTTCCTCACTCTTTCCTTCCCCTTCCCCCCCCCCCCCCCCCCCCCCCTCAGGACCCCCTCTTGGACTATACATCCATTATTCCGTTTAACACCAGGGATTACAAGTTCATATGCTACCCTTTATCTTCTCCACCACATCTAACCAGATTGCTATGCTGGCTTCATTAACACCTAAAATTTGTGCGGTAGATATCTCTAGATAAATCACATCGAGATAGGTAAGAACCCATACCTTCCGGCACATTTTATCCGGTTGAATCCAGCGTGATGCTATCAGCTTTTTGGCAGCCGTAAGACCGGACAAAATTAGTCTCTTTACATGTACAGTGGTTGATAACTGAGAAACATCATTAAACAACAATACAGAAGGCAGTACAGGTATGGTCAGAAATAAAAATTCTGATAATTGGTTACTTCTTCCCAGAATATCTTAACAGGAGGGCATTCCCAATACATATGCATAAATGTACCAAGATCACCGTTTAAACACAAGGAGCATTGAGGGTCTTGTTTAAGCCCCATTAGGTGCAAACGTCTAGGAGTTAAGTAAGTCCTATGCATAAAATTAAGATTAATCTGTTGATGATCCGGGTTGCGTGACGACAGCCGAACGTTTGCCCAGACTTCATCCCAATCAAAATCTACTTCCAAGTTTGGTATATCCTTCCTCCAAACTAAGTCTAGGGGAAGGACATCATATGAGGACGTAAGTAAGTGACGATAAAAGTCAGAGACGAAGCCTCTCGATGTCTCCTTTTCATAAAAGAATTTGTGATATCTGTGATGCTCAAGTGGCATCTTTAATGGGACTCCGTGAGCCCTTAAAGCTGCTCTTAATTGTAGATAGAAAATATGAGTAGAGCTGGTGAGGTTAAATTTGTTAGATATATCTTGATAACTGCAGAGACCCCGGTCGTCGAAGATATCCCCCAATGTGTGTATGCCCTTCTTTTCCCATTTGGGAAATCTGATGGGTTGTTGTGCAATAAGGAGTAAATTGTTATTAAATAGGGGAGAAATTACATATCATTCATTTATTTATTGTCACACAGAGCAGAAGAATTTGCCAAAACAAACGCATTTCCTTTGATTTACACCGTCGCATGACAGTGACGTGTGCCGAAAATAGCAGACCTACAAGCTAAGGCTGAGCCCGATCGTTCGAACGTTCGTTCGTTACGCTGACATTCGGACTTTAATTAATAGGTTAGAACGTTCGGTGAAAAAAAAAAAAAAGGATGCGCACGGGGTTGAGGTGATGTGAAGCGGCGCGTCAGGCGCTCGGCTCAACCAGTATGGTCTGCCGGGCTGCAGCGGGATACTATTTCTCAACCAGAGCTCTATTTTGATTGACAGGCGATTCTGCCAATTACGTCACACCGCTTGCACCCGCCTCTGCTGTTACCACCAATCGGCAAGCGTTTATTCGTTTTTTACTTCAGGCAACGCCGCCATTGATCTGCTTGCTTGAAGCCTCAACAGACTTACCGTAGCTACCGGGGAGCCGTAGTTAGCTCCCCGCCGAGGAAGTAATCGGTAACAAGGTTTCCGTAGGTGAACCTGCAGAAGGATCATTAATGAATACCAGCCTTTTTCGGCCACGGAGCGCGAGCTTCATGGCGGGAGGTGGTTGCGTTGGAAACAACAGCAGGCGCACGGTGGACAGACCCGTCCGCGTGTAACTGTTCCGCAACAGTAAGTGACTTCCGGGGTAGGCCTGATTGGCCCCGACAGGCACGTGACGCGCAACTTTCTCTGCCGCGCGGCACGCTCCGCGGAGCCGAGCGGCAGAGCTTACGGAATTACGTAACCGTCCAAATACGCCATGACTCTCATTCGGCGCTATAGCTCACCTGGCAGAGCACCGGTCCTGCGATCCTGCGGTCCGTTGTTGGTGAGTTCGAATCCCATCAAATCTTCTTTTTTTTTACGTGATTTTTTTTTTAACGTGTATTCTTTCGCCGGTTAAGGTTAGGCATGGTTAAGGTTAAGGTTAAGGTTAGGGATTGTTTCGGAGTTGGTTAAGGTTAGAACGGTTAAGTTTAGGCGCTGTTAAGGAGCTGGTTAAGGTTAGAGTTTGTCTTAGAGAATGGCAATATTCTTTCTATGGTTAAGGTTAGGCATGGTTAAGGTTAAGGTTAAGGTTAGGCATTGTTCAGCCTCGTTGCGCGTCCTGAGTTTGCCGCGTCACGTGCCTGTCGGGGCCAATCAGGCCTACCCCGGAAGTCACTTACTGTTGCGGAACAGGTACACGCGACCCGTCCACCGTCTACCTCGGAACGGTGGTAGGGCGGACGGGCGGCAGGCGTGTTGGGAGCCCGGCCGTTCCGAGGTAGACGGTGGACGGGTCTGTTGAGGAGCGTGCGCCTCTCCTCCCGGCTCCCCTCCCCGTCGACCAAGAGTGAATACCTGTTATTGAACGTGTAACACTAACTATATAACGTTAATGCCACAAAACTAATGCCGTTGTTTATCTAGCCCCTTACGTGACTGCAAGGGCTATTGTTTATCATAGTAACTTTGATTCAGTAGCTTGTTTATTTTCTTCTGAGTGCTTTGTTTAATTACATGTTTACATGAACAGCCACCACTGTAAACATGTTTTTCACCAATAGACTATGCAATGCCGCCCTCCGTAGGATCTATAATAATACAATAAAAAAAAATATATATTATTAAAAAAAAATGAAAAACAAATTTATTAAAAAATTTAAAAAAACGAACGTTCGTTCGATAAACCCTGGCGAACGTTCGAACCCTAAAAACAGGGTTCGGGCTCAGCCTTATTACAAGCTCACAACGCGTCGCTCCCGAAACACCGGCAGGTCCACCTGATAACTCGTAAAGGCCTCTGCATGCTACAGCAAATTCAAAGCAACTTCAACACAACATCAGCGCGATTTCAGCGCGGTTGTTGTTTAGGGTCTTGTAGACTGTGTTGCGAGGAATCTGCGTACATGTCTCCAAAATCTAACCTAAACAACCATTGCGTTGATATTGCGTAGCAGTGATTGGTTGGTTAGCGAATGGGGGCGGGGCTATCATAGAATAATATAGGTCTCGCAGATAATACCATCCGCCATTGTTGTAGCCAGCCAGCGTTGATGCTAAATAATTAGCGTCACATAGCTGGCCTTTTTCTGAAAACCCAAGCACATATTGTTCCATAGCATACGCCTTCAGTTGATCATGACAAATCCTCTCTTACCTTGACGATAAAAAAGCCTCCATAATTTAGTAAATAAAGCTGTAGCCAGCCAGCTAGCATTGGTGCTATACAAAATGCTATCCACATTAGCTACATAGCTAACCAACTAAATACAATGGTATCCTGAGGTAACTTTAACGTTAAATACAACGTTTGCTAGTCGAAATGACTGGACACACACAGGGACAAGTTAAACATCAATCAATTAATTTATTCCAATAGGTAGTTTGAGCTGCATGTGAGCCGGTCTTTCTCTCCTCTCCATTGGAAACTAATGAAGTTACGTTAAAAAGCAAAGAACCGGCTGACAAAAGTTAAGCTGCTAGCAACAGACACTATAATAGTTCCGGTCGGGGAATTTCAAAATAAAAGAGCGACGACTAAAAGCACCGGAAATACGTTTATTTTGTACATTATCTAACGTTAACACAAACCTAAACTAACTTTAGATTGGTTTAGGTTCGTGTAACGTTAGATATTGTAAAAAATAAACGTATTTACGGTGCTTTTAGACTCGCTCTTTTATTTTGAAACCCCCCGCCCGGAAGTAAAGATTATGCTTATTTTTCTGCTTTTATCAATGGGTTGGTTGAGAAGGGAAGCGTCATCTATCTAGGGAACCTAGCTACATACGGGGTACAATGTTACATAGGCTGCGCGTTGATTTTGCAGAAGCATAAAGGTAGAGTGTCTGCAACACCGTTGCTTTGTCGATGTTGTGTCGAAGTTGCTTTGAATTTGCTGTAGCATGCAGAGGCCTTAACACCTGAGCAGCTAGACAAAATGTCAGAAGTTTGGAAGCATTTTAAAATTGAAACCGAAGCCAGTCCAATAATCATAGATATATATAGAACACTAGATAGCTTGCCCGCGCTGCCGGCCAATGGAGAGCGACGTCACTGAACCGCCGCCATCTTGGGAGGGTCAGCCTTGAGTGAGAGTGAGTGAGCTGCACAGACAAAAATACTCATAACTCGCTGAAATATTGACGGATTTACAAACGGTTTGGTTTATTACAAGCATTATCAACGTGGCTATGATTCAAGCGGTTTGTAAAAAAAAAAAAACATCTTAAATTTTTTTTTTTTTTATAAGTATGCAGTATCATAACTACATCATTGATGTTTATAGCAAACCAACCCGTTTGTAAATCCGTCAATATTTCAGCGAGTTATGAGTATTTTTGTCTGTGCAGCTCACTCACTCTCACTCAAGGCTGACCCTCCCAAGATGGCGGCGGTTCAGTGACGCTGGTGACTCCGCCTTAAGCTATCTAGTGTTCTATATATATCTATGAGTCCAATAGCCAGTTGCAATGTTTGCAAGGCAGACGTTCCGCATGCGTTCAATGTTATGTGACTAGAGCGAGCAAAGGAATGGGGGACGGCTGGTGCTCCACCAAACAGCTGTGTTGAATGCCTCGCTTGAATGAAGAATGTTCACCTGGATAATGTCAACATTCCCTTTGTGAGGATTATTCGTCTGCGTTTCAGACCAAAATGGAGCAAATCATTAAATAAGTCGAACACTGAATGTATACTAATGTGCAAACAGATTGAAACTTTGAATATTTCTCGTATGGTGAATATAATGCGAGCCGCCGCGCTCGACTGGGGCTATTGAGGCAAGTTCAGGTAACAGAGGGGCTTGTCTCGCTTCGCCAGTTTCTGACAAAAATGCGTCAAATTGGTTACTAATGTGAAAGATCGGATCGGGAAAGATCGGTATCAACAGATACTCAAAATCACATGATCGGATCGGGAGCAAAAAATGCGATCGGGACATCCCTACTACTTATGGACTACTAACTACTACAGTCTACAACTCAAGTTCAGACCTATGTTACTCTATTTCATTAGCACTAAAGGTGAGTTTTCCTTATTGTATCAGAACCTTCAGAATGTCATCTTTCAAAAGAGACCAGGCTCATGCATGTGGTATAAGTATAAAGTATAGTATTTTGGTTTGCAAAAAAAGTATGCAGTCCTCAACAACTAAAACTAAAAGGGCCAATTTTGGGGGCGCCTGTTAACTCATTCTGCGCCATCACTTAATGCGCGAGAGGGCGCTAGAACGCCACCGCTTTAACCCTTTATCTGCCGGAGCTTATTCTCAGCCTCTCTGCCAGCACTATTTGTCTATGTAGATGTTCACCTTCTTTGCAGGGCTATAACTTTTTTAATTGTATTGCTAAATTGACATTACTATGGCCCATTCAACATCAATTATCTATCGTTCAGGATGTAGGAACGTTTTACTTTTTCATTCCGGTTTGTATAATACTAATATACGTCCAATCATGTTGTTTATTGAGTTATGGCAACGGATCGATATGCACGGTGTCTGGATAGAGTCCTGCGAGCGATAGCGAGTGGCCGGACTGAATAGGGAGACACACCGGCGTCACAATTATCGACATCCGGTTGCAACTCGCCGATCGGCCACCAGGTGGCGGTATTGAAGCGTTGGAGAGTTGAGCGGAGATCTACAGCACCAGTCAAGGATCCGTGGGTGAAATATGAATACCATGACAGAAATTTGAAATATTGATCTCAAAGACGCTGTAAAACGTCATTGGCAGATTACGCATGGCAAGGAACATTGGTGAGAAAAGGGTTAATCAATGGGGGGACTGCGAGATTTGCGAGTGCTTAAAATATATCTTAAATTATAGCTATGGGTCTAATACACCCGTCGATTATCAGTGAGTTGCTTCCTTGCTTTTCAACATGTACAAAACGGATAGTTTTTTCATCTGTACATTTCAAATTTCTCGATTCTGAAAACAGAAACAGTCGAGTTAGACGTGGTTATTTCTCATAACCCACGCTCGTGATCCCAGAACCCGCCCACAACCGAATTACAATCACTCCGACAGTTCGATTTTTTTTTTTTATGGCTAGCCATATCACTGAAGAAGGACATTGTCCGAAACATGTCTGCCATTAAAAAACATTGAACCTGTGAGTGCTGGTCCGGCTACCCTGCTTTTTGATATACTGAACTTTATGGGATTACAGCACCCAGTGTGAGAATTTGTGAGCGCGGTCTAATTTGACTATACAGATTAGACACATAGCATAATTTAAAACATAGATTAGGCGATATTAACGTTACATGGGCCATGGACCGTGGCATCAACGGGGTAAAAAGGAAAACACGGCCTGGCACTGAAAGTGTTAACACAATCGCGGCCACTGGGATGAGTCTAATTAATTTCAAGAGGACCAGGAAATGTAAACAGACGTAGAGCTAAATCTATACTTTATAGTATTGCTATCTGTCCATTCTCATTGTCAATTGAGACCATAAACCGTCCCTTCAAAATGGCTTAAAGAAAAAAATTATTTCATCAACACGTTCTCATTTTATAGCGCCGTGAATATAAGCGGTATACCGGATTTGGTCTAGTATATTTCCTGGAAGCCGAGATAAAGGGCTAATAGCTAATAACGTTAAATCCAATGGCATTTCGGTTATAGATACGCTACAGTTAAAACTCAAACTGCATATGATCGGCACGATCCTCAAGCATGTATGCATGAAAGGGGGGCGGGGGACGTTGTTTCTGATGATTGATTACCAATAACCGCGTTAGCCTCATAGGCCGAACGCCTGGTTGAGTATCATAACAATTCCCGATTGGGCTGTACTTTATGTGAAAAATATCTTACTGTGGTCCGGTGGGATCCCCCAAGGCTGATGATAAATCCCCTTATTACATGGTGAAATCTGCGATGCAAAACGTAATCCAAGGTAAAGGCTACACATATAGAATCCAGCTACTGGAAACTCAAAAAAAAAAGTAAAAAAAAAGAATGCTCCCTTCAGCCACAGTGCACACTGCATTATCGCGACAGCGCCCCCAAGAGGATCTGGCCGGTATTGCACGTTGGCGAATTCAAAGAGTAGGGTAAATCTGCAGTGCAGCTCGGCGACCTTGAATAGGTTATTAAAATGGAATAAAGCCAAAACAACCTTCCCACGGAGATATCCGTGCTGTCCACAACGGGTGGATTCGAAACACGGATATATACATGGCCCGTCCCGAATGTGTTAACACATTAACTGCCATGCAGTTTGCCCGTCTCATACCACTCTCTGCCACCACTCTAAGCCTATGGAGATGTTCACCTTCTTTGCAGGGCTATAACTTTTTAAATTGTATTGCTAAATTGACATTACTATGGCCCATTCAACATCGATTATCTATCGTTCAGGATGTAGGAACGTTATACTTTTTCATTCATAGATTCATACGAAAATACCGTCTAGAATATAAATATGTTTTTATCGTTTTCTGCAGTAATTCCTAGAACGCTAGTTATAGGCCTAAACGCATAATATAGATTATCGATTGCAGTTTATTCGTGATACACGCTATATTAAAAAATCCAACTGAATACGATCCTAAACATTATGACTCATCATGCGCGGATGAACGGGGGGGGGGGGTCGTTTATAATTCTGTGATCGTCAGTAAATGCTTTATGTAGTATGGGTGATATATTGATCAGAGCGGTTTGCATTAATAATAATAAACAATCACGCTGAAAGTAACGTTACTGTCCTCTTACCGTTCGCCTGTGAGACTGGAGGAAAAAGATCCCACTTATTTGACGTCGATCGACTAGATCCATTTCCGGTTTGTATGGCGAAATAAACGCCCAAATCATATCGATTATTGAGTTATGGCAGCGATCCATATACACGGATGTGTGTCTAGAGTCTCGCAACAATATGTGACTGCCGGATGCATTTCCCAGATGCACGGAGATCACCAGAGATCCATTTCCGGTTGTAACTCGCCCGATCATCCACCAGGTGGCGGTATTGAAGCGTTGCACGGTTGTGCCGAGTCCCACTGTCTCAGCCGAGGCTGGGTGAGGGAATTATGAATACCATGGCGAAAAAATTAAATATGATCTCAATAACGTCGTACGCCATGGAATGGCGGAATTCGCATGACCTTGAAACCCGTCGTAAGCCGTTTTTGGCGGTGGATGTGTTAACACTTTCCGTGCCGGCCGTGTTTTCCTATTTACCCCCTTGAATGCCGCCACCCACTTCAATGATAGCACTCTCATATTTGTGAACGCATAATCTATGTCTTAAATCTTTGCAGGGCTATAACTTTTTAAATTGTATTGCTAAATTCACATTACTATGGCCCATTCAACGTCAAGTATCTATCGTTTAGGATGTAGCAACGTTCTACTTTTTCATTCACATATTCATACTAAAATACGGTCTAAAGTATAAATATGTTTTTATCGTTTCGTTTATCGCATTCTGCAGAACGTGAGTTATAGCCATAAATACATATATTAGATCATCAAATGTAGTTTGATACCGATTGACGTCAGATAAAAAATTTCAATTGTACAAGGTCCTAAACGTCATGCCTCATCATCTGCTGGTGACCGGAGGGGGGGGGGTTTATAAGTCCGTGGCCGACGTTAAATCATTTATGTACTATGGGTGATATGTTGATCAGAGCAGTTTGTATGGTTAATAATAATCAAACACGCTGAAACTCACCACAGCTTCCTCGTAGTGTTGGGCGATCAGCATGGAGCAGAAAGTTCGCTATTATGGGATGTCGATCTAGTTGGTCCAGTTCCAGGTTGCATAATACTATATACGTCCAAATAATGTTGTTTATCGAGTTATTGGCAACGGATCGATATCCAGTGTATCAAGATGGAGTCCCGGGAGCGATAGCGAGTGGCCAGATGAAATATGGGTGAGCACCACTTCCGGCCGTCTCACTTCCGGTTTTGGCGATTCGCCGATCGGCCACCAGATGGCGGTCTTGAACCGTTGGAGAGTTGAGAGGAGATCTACAAGAGATCTCAAGTCTCTGTGGGTGAAATATGATTGCCATGACAGATTTTTTAAATATTGATCTCAAAGACGCTGTACGACGTCATTGGCAGATTACGCATGGCGAGGAATGACATCTAAAGTCGTCCTTGGCGATTAAAGGGTTAAAGAAGTTAAAACGAAGTTTAGCCTATTAAATTGTTTTAAAAGCCTATAGCAATGATGTATTTTAACGCGACTGGCGAGGACTGCGAGGAGGGGGAATTGAATTGCAACCGTGTACAAGCAAAACTTTGACTGTAAAGGCGTCTAACCTGACTGCATAAACGCAACATCCATTATGCTTCAATTAATGTGTTTATTGTATAGCAATAAGGTTGGATGAATTCGGCAATTGTATAAAGATGTAATCACTGTCTATCTGTAATACAATTTTCAATCAATCAATCCAATAACACACGCTCACTTTGAAACAGCGCTGCTTCTACACACGGAGGCAACGTCTCTTCTTTTTTTTTGCGGATGGTTTTGTCAAAACATCTTCAATTAATGTGTGTTTATTGTATAGCAATAAGGTTGGATAAACACACACAGAGACAGCTTCGATCGGGGTAGAAAGACATATCAGATCAACGCAAGCTTTTACTGTATATATAGTGTTCTCACCTGGTATCTGATGTAATGCAAAATAAATTATCCAATTATCTGATCGCCATTCCAAATACTGCTCGTGGAGGTCCGTCGCACATTACAGAGCGTTACACACGAACGGGCAGGCGGGGTTACTGTTCCATGCCATCGTTGTATATGCCTACCTCGCTTGAGTATTTAAACCCTGCCCGCACGGCTCGGATCGTCCCAGAAAAGAAACTACACCATTCCTAATGGAGTGCAATACCAGCTGGAAGGCGTAGGCGGCGGTAAGAGGATCGGTAATGCAGCCTTTATCAACTATGCCCCAAAACTGTGGAACAAACTACCCCAAAACATCAGAGAAGCCAACTCACTAGACATCTTCAAAAGACAGCTTAAAACCTATCTCTTTGCTCAGGCATTCAATGTGGAGTAATGCAGGCAAATATTTGAAGATAGATATCTGCTACCACCTAGTGGCAAGGGGAAATATTACCTGCACTATTCGTACCCTGCCTACTTTTATACACTGACTATCAAATTCATGTGTCGGTTCTATGCTAATTTTATCTCACTATGCACTGTTCTGTTGTATGTTAAATACCCTGTTGTATGTCCGTTCTATTTTATAATTTTTAAACTGAATCATTTTAAACTATTTTTATTATTTGTATTACTGAATGAAACTGTAAACAGAGAGCCTATTGGGATGCTAGATCCTAATGTGAAACACTGTGATTTACCATACCTTGCTATAGGGCTGGGCGATATAACGATAACGATAAATATCGCGATATATTTTAATAATCGATATCGAATATCAAAATTTAAAAAAAATCGATTTAAAAAAAAAAAAAAAAATTTTATCTTTTTTTTTTTTACCTGCAACAGGGCAGTTTTAAAACCAGAGACAGTGGACAGACTTGTATTTCTTGCCTGCAACTTAAAGTAATTGCTTTGCTTGTCCAAATGACAATACTGACCAAATTAAGATTTATTTTTCTCTTGTCCATTTATTTTGTTTGCTTTCTAATTTAAAATACAGTTTGAAACCGTCTGTACACAGTAGGCTATGTGTGCTAGCAGAGCTAGACTCCAGTCACGAGTCACGGTGCACATGTGCGGTGGTTTGTCCACCAACAAAGCGCCAAAAGATCGAAAATAAACTAGCAGAGCCAGAACTGTTCAACTCCCCTGGAGCCACAGCCAGCAGAGAAGCCGGTTTACTTTAGCTTTTAAACCAGCTGCAGCCTGAGAACTGGAGTGTGAGGGGATGTAACACTAAAGATGGTGGCAATGACAAAGAATTGCTGCAAAATAAACATACATCTGTTGTTAAAAAAATAAAAAAATTTAATACTTATAACAATTCGATAATTATCGATATCAAGAAATATGATAACATTATCATATCGTTATCGCGATATGATTTTTTTCCATATCGCCCAGCCCTACCTTGCTATCTGTCTATCTTTTTTATGCTCGCTCATGCCTGTATTTTTTACTGTTGTGAAGCACTTTGAACTGCAACCTCTGTATGAAAAGTGCTATACAAATAAAGTTATTATTATTATTTTGCTCAGACCCATTCCCAATGATAACATCAGGCTGGATGGATGAAAATGAATGGATATTGCTAATAAAAGAAATAACGATTAAAACCCGACTATACTCGTGATTGCCGCTGAACGGTCGGCGAGTTAACCTGACTATCATCGGGTCTGGCGTTGAGTGAGTTAAGAGGCTAGCCTAACTTAACACATTGAGTGCCAACAACGAGATTAGTCGTGCTAACTCGCCATCTGTTGTGTGCCAATGATGAGTTTTCTCGTTTTTGCTTTTATTAGCAATATCCATTCATTTTTCATCCATCCAGCCTGACGTTATCAGTGGGAATGAGTCTGAGCTCGAAAAGGGCAAATACCGCCGTCTATCGTCTCCCGGATGGTAATGCACATCATTGGATTGGATTGGGTGGGCATGTGCATCAGAAAAAAAGTCCGGTCCGGGGTTTTCCCTTCTCTGGCAAGCAGTATCTGTTACCACATTCACTGGGGAGGCTGGGAGCAGCTTTCGATTATGTGTGTTGGACTATACCGTTGGATCAATAAACGCGATCAATATTTGGAATGGCGATCAGGAATTGGATTAATCTTTTTGCAGAACATCTGATGTGAGGTAAGGACTCTATTTTACCAGTATTGGGTTAATCAGATGTTTTTTTCTCAGCCATCTGAGTGTCTGTGTGTGTATGACGTTAGCGCTGACCAGGTCATGGATAATAGATTTTTCAGCCCGCTTCTCTAGCGTGCATAAGTACACATATACTATCGATAATCTAGCGTTTATTTGAAAACGATTCATAAATCAGCCGAAAAATTACAACGTGTTTTGTGTATTCCACTATTATCGCGGAATTTCTCTGGAATTAGTAGAACTCTCAAACTATACTCGTATTCAAAACGGTATAAAACGGAAATGTACCAATGAAAAAACAATAAGTTTCATACATGTTGACTGCAAGCAAGTCATTGATAAGTGAGGGGTGTAGAGCTGCCGCGGTATCGGTATTACCGCGGTATCGCTGTTACATCATGCCCACCGCAGCGTTGGGCTGAATACCGGCATCACCGCTGTTTTTTATTAGATTATTATTATTATTACGCTCTCGTTGGGCTTGCGGCTCTGCAGATATACCCTACTTCTCTGTCGAGATTCCAAGCAACCCTATTGGGTACCAGAAAAGTCACATGAAACACTGCAGACCACTGATTGGTCAGAAGAGATACGCGTCACATGCTGGAGCATCTTGCAGTGCTTTTACTTCCTGAATCTCAGCCATGAGCCATTGATCAGAGCTCACAGTCACAACACGGCTAATAGTACGTTAGCTCCCACCGGAGACCGGAGTGGATTACCGACGCCGTCGCGCCTCAGGGAACGAGGCATAATGATTTTACTGCAACGAAATGTTATAATAAAAGCCCTTCGTTCTATACACTTGTCTGATTGAAAACTTTATTAACAGACCGCAGAATGGGTACAACTCGGCACGCTCTGAGCAAAGAAAGGATCTTAGATATTAATTGAGTAACGCTTGCCTTGCTATGGTCCGGTAAATACGAACGTGTAACTATACTAACGTTAATGCCACAAATTGAATGCCTTTGTAATCATAAGTAGTAACGTTATAATAATAAGAAGAAGAAAGGGTCGGGGGGGTAACCGGCGGGCGCGCCGCTACCACCCCTGCTCGCGACACCGAGGGGAGACTTCGAATCCGTGTTTCACTTTTAATAACGAATGCGTGCATGCCGAATCCCAAACAATATTCATGCTGCAAAGTCATCCTCTAAAGATAGACATTTAGACTAGAGGCAGGCTATATGCTATAAAGAGTAGACTACAAAAAAAATGCATTCAAACTTTTTTTTTTGTGTGTGTGTGGTAATAACCGCGGCGGTAGGAAATATTTTGCAAATTTGTGCGGTAAGGAAAACATCAATACCGTGGCAGCTCTAGAGGGGTGTTTTAGATATAGTTTAAGCCTTCGCAAATTTCCCCAACCTCCCATTGACTTCAGTAGCCCATATATGGTCAAAGGGGCGTGGCACTCAATGTGTTAGTGATGGTGATAGATGCTAGTTGCTAACGTTAGCACCAGCAGGCCGCAAAATTCTGTGACGTGTATCAATTCGTCATCAATTTGATAGCTTGACTTTGTTTTGCATCTTAGCAGCAAAGTATACAGGTAAAGAAGAATAGCCACCTAAAATGAAAGATTCCATTAACAGTTTGTGGTACAACCCTGGGTCTTTGAATGAAGACATTTCTGACAAACCTTGCATTTATATTTATGCCACTACTTTGTATGCAATTTATCAGAAGAGACTGACAGGCTACAATCAGAACCATGTTTAATGGTCACGTATAGATGTGTTTCTTGTTTACATCAGACTCAGTGTGCGCGCGCATCAAGGGGGCAAACAACAGGGCATACTACAATATTATTTGCATTTGTTAGACATTCTAGCGATCTAAACAATCAAGCCATGCCAAAGCTAGATATGTAAAAGGTGAAAGACACACAGTCACAGCCATGCTGATTTGGCTAAATGACATCCAGCCATTTTCATTTGAAATTACTTTTAATTTGTGTGCCATGGTTGTGCCATGGTTTCTCCATAGAGCACCGTCGTACTGTTTTAGCGCAGCAGCTCACACAGGTAGGGGGCAACTTAGTCACGTGACTCAGGCCCCGTTTAGACGGAAACGCTAGCAGGTGAATCCGCAAAAATATTTTTTCGGATGTGCCTTTCGTTTATACGGAAACTGCGTTTTTACGGGGTGAAACCGCAAAAAAGTGAGACTACCTTCCAGGGTGGAATTCCTAGAAACGCAAAAAATGCTGCGCTCTCGTCTAAACTGTTAAACCGTATAAATCTGTTAAAACGATGACGAAAGGGTTGTCACGGCTCTGGTCGCGCGTACTGCTTACGTCACAGGTAGCAGGTATGCGCCAGTAGCCGAGACGTAAACAAAGCAAGTATGTCTGACTTACATCAACGGAGATCACCTGAAGGCTACATTGGCAGTACTTTTAACCCTTTCACTGCCACACGACAGAAGGTTAACCCTTTACTATCACACAACCGGCTGTCGTGTGGCAGTGAAAGGGTTAAATACACAATAATCTGTCCCGCGGCGTGAGTGGACCCACTGTCTGTGAGTGACTCTGCTTTGGTCCAATCACATTCCCCATCCACAGTCTGCGAATCAGAGGCAGAGTAGGGCGGGTCTTCACAGCACGTCATGTGACATATGCGCCAATCGTGTGACAGCGGGGCTCCGTCGTTACAGCGTCGTCTGCACGGAGAATTCCACCCCAAAACGCTCGTCTAAACGTACAATTAAAAGTGAAACCGCAAGATGACTTTTGCGGTTTCTGTTCACAAAACGCTCGTCTAAACGTAGCCTCAGTTGGTATTGCTGATTGGCTCGAATGCGGTATGTTTGTATACAGCGAACAGGTCTATCTATACAACTATGAATTTGACTCTGTGGTTGGTGAATTTTTCTTTAAAAGGGGAGTTTACCGCAACAAAATAAAAAAAAACATATCCCCCCACTCACCCAGAGTGTTATCTATCCACCCTGATAGTTTCTGTGTGATTTTTTTTCAGAGTTTTAGAGATATCTGCTGTCACTCCAATATAACGCGAATGGCACTCCGTTTGTAGAGCTCAAAATGGCTAATACAATAATAACTAATAGATAATACAGTACATCTGAAAAACTCAAAAGCAATGTTCTCTTTTCAGAAATCATGGTTACTCAGGATAATCCACAGACCTTGTTGTGAGTAGTTTCATGTTGAAACAATTCTCCCAACTGAAGTACACCCACCATACATTATTATGATGTTTCAGTAGAAAGTAGTCCCTACATGAAACTGCTCACAACGAGGTCTGTGGTGGATTGTCTTGAGCAGCGGGGAAGGGGAAGACTATTCTTGGGTCTTTTTTGTTGTTGTTGCCGTTTTAGTTTAACCAGAGATTATTCTCATTGGATCATCTTGAAGGAGGGCTGTATCCTGAGAGCATTGACAGCCATCACTAGCCTCAGAAACTCAGAAATTATACTTAAGTGAAAGTATGGGTACCGTCTCAAAATCGTACTCGAGTAAAAGTCAGAGTATCTGGCTAAAAACACACTTGAGTAAAAGTAAAAAAGTTTCTACTTTTAAATGTACTAAAAAGTAAAAGTAAAAACTTTTTTATTCTTTTTTATTCTTCTGATAGCAGGTGTTTAATCAAAGATCCCCGCTTTCTAGTCTTGCACAAGGACCAATCAGCATGGGTATGGGCGGGTTCATTTTCCATTGATGGGGATTTGATTGGCTGTTTTTAAATAAAGAGCGGCCGCAGGATTAATAACGTTAACGTTAGCTCGGCCAGAGAAACAAATATACTAATTAAAATGGTTTGTACTTTGTAGGTCTGCATTTTAAATGTAAGGAGTAAAAAGTTAAAATGTATTTTTTTCTCTGAAATGTAATTGAGTAAAAGTACAAGTATACAAACCTAATAATACTCAAGTAAGAAATCCCCAAAAACAGTACTTAAGTATTGTAACAAAGTACAATTACTCTAGTACTTTACACCCCTGACAGCAATGATGCACATTTAGAAATACTGGCATCCGAAGGTGGCAGTGGCACCTATGTCTACTTAAGGAAATGTGGGAGGTAGAATAATTTGACTTGTTAGTCACTAGATGGCGATATTGTGTCACCGTAAATGCATCCTCAGCAATCCGTGTCTTCATTCTGCCCCATAGACATTGTCTGCATAGGGGCAGGACACACTTTATATATTATATTATATATATATATTCCCCAAACCCTATTTTATTATTGGAAAGAGAAAGATAACTTGCTAACAGCATTTCCCCCTAGGGTTATTCCAGCCATTATGAATAGTGTAGGATAACACAATGATAGATCAACATTCCTCTTCATCACGTTAATAAGACACAATAAAAAAGATAATGGAGGATCATTAACCCTTTCACTGCCACACGACAGAAGGTTAGCCCTTTACTATCACACAACCGACGGCGATGCTAATGATGGAGCATCGCCGTCGGTTGTGTGATAGTAAAGGGCTAACCTTCTGTATTGTCACAGTGAAAGGGTTAACCGGCTGTCGTGTGGCAGTGAAAGGGTTAACACGTGATTACCAGTTCTGGATCAGACGTCGGCGTTTAAGTAGAATTGATCACCTCATCGCATCACCGTGGTCTAATGACACTTGGAGCGGTGCATTTGTTCCACCATGTCTGGGTAAATGATTGGAGGTGTCATGTCACTTGAGATCAGTGTCTTATTTGTTCCCACATCTGGTGAGTCTCGTGGCCTCGACGATAAGCCTCTCATCCCATATCCTCGTTCTTTTGATTTTAGCGCTTCCACATTCGCTAAACGAAATTATTTATTTAGTATTAAGAGATCATGAATAATTGAATTAACACCATTTGGGATGCATTGAGGAATACTTTGAAGTGAATCACAAAATAATTTACTCCATGTACTCCCCCTGTACTCCCAGTCCTCTCCCAGTCCTCCCAGTCCTCTCCCAGTCCTCTCTCAGTCCTCCCAGTCCTCTCCCAGTCCTCCCCATGTACTCCCAGTCCTCTCCCAGTCCTCCCAGTCCTCTCCCAGTCCTCCCCATGTACTCCCCCTGTACTCCCAGTCCTCCCAGTCCTCTCCCAGTCCTCTCCCAGTCCTCCCCATGTACTCCCCCTGTACTCCTAGTCCTCCCAGTCCTCCCAGTCCTCTCCCAGTCCTCCCAGTCCTCTCCCTGTACTCCCAGTCCTCTCCCAGTCCTCCCAGTCCTCTCCCAGTCCTCCCAGTCCTCTCCCAGTCCTCCCAGTCATCCCAGTCCTCCCAGTCCTCTCCTGAACGTTGGATAAAGCCGTGACATCATGTACAGTAGTGGATGTGTCTGCTCCTCTCTGATGGCCACACATACAGTATTCATGATTTTATATTATGTCTAATTTATGTGTATCAGTGACTATCAAACCGTAAACAAAGAGGCCTATTAACCCTTTCACTGCCACACGACAGAAGGTTAACCCTTTGCTATCACACAACCGACGGTCGCCGTGAAGTAGCGATACGCCTGCTGCCTTCCTTGACGCTTTGTTCATCTAAAAGGCTGAGACGATATGCCATTTGGAAGAATCGATAAATCGGGACAGAATTATCAATAAATATCGATATTTTTAACTAACCTTCTGTAGTATGGTAGTGAAAGGGGGTTAACCTGCTGTCGTGTGGCAGTGAAAGGGTTAAGCCTCTGTGTATTGTCGCAGTGAAAGGGTTAACCGTTTTTGGTAGTGCGGCAGTGAAAGGGTTAAGACGTTAGATCCTAATGTGAAAGATTATGTGATTTAACTGTTCTATGCCTTATTTTGACTTTGTCTATTTTATACTCATTCTATGCTTATTTGATGCCTAATTTTATGTCTGCACTTTATGCATTGCTCTTGATCTGCCAATTTCTTGCTAATTCTATGCCTATGTCTTTTGTCCTGCTGTGAAGCACGTTGAGCTGCAATTATTCTATGAAAGGTGCTATGAACTAAGTTTATTATTATTATTATTATTATTATTATTATTATTATTATTATTATTATTATTATTATTATTATTATTAATACAAATTGTATTATCTCTACCTCTCTCTCTCTATATATCTTATATTATATCTCTGTATATTAGAATGTATATACATATTTTTAGAATGTATATCTTTGACTGTATTCTTATTTATTTAAAATGTTTGACTACCTAAATGTTCATTGTGAGCGATCTGTGGTGCTGAATTTCCTTTGGATTAATAAAGTACTTCTATTCTATCTATTATTATTACTATTATCATTATTATGATTATTATTATTATTATTATTATTATTATTATTATTATTATTATTATTATTATTATTATTATTATTATTATTATTATTACTATTATCATTACTACTATTATCATTATTATTATGATCTGTTCTACTTGTCACAGCAGAGCAGATCATCCATCCCTCACAGCCCTGCAGAGGGCAGGCAAGTCCTACACCATCCTCAGCGCTCAGAGACTCCCACTGTTTATCCACCTGCGCAGACACACGGCACACACTGTTTCCAGGATCTAAACGAGCTTTCCAAGGCCACTGACTGTGTTTACACGTTCGCTTCCAAGTGCACAGGTAACATTATAAGTACACTGGATCACGAGCGTACTTTAATGCATGCTGTCATTGTTGCCAATCAGTATGCCGCGGTCTCCTGATTCTAATTATGACTGCCGTCTCTTTAGCCGTGAACTTGACCTGAACCGGAACGGGGTAATAGTATAATTGTCCAATAAACAAAATGATCCTAATTCCAAATTAGTGACAGAGGCAGCATTCTAATGTGGCAAAGTTCAGCCCTGCCACGTTCAATTCACCTTTTCAGGTCCTTCCACTCCAGAGAGGAAGTATTAATTATTCAGCTACAATTAGCATGATGTCAATAGTAATTGCCACCATTGCGGTGCTCCTCTGACATTCAAACGGCCTATTCTGAGACTGTGTTTAGTGCTTACACCTCACACATTTTAATATCCCCCCCGTTTCAATCAAGTTACTGTGAGACTGTGCTTACACCTCACACATTTTAATATCCCCCCCGTTTCAATCAAGTTACTGTATGCACACACACACACATACAGCTTTCCCTCCTTCATTTAAAAAAATTTATGTATTAGAAATTCTCTCTCCGTCCAACACAACAACCCAATAAGCTCACACGAGATGACCTGGTGGCATGACCTGAAACTCAGTTTTCCGCCGTTTTCGTGTTTGACGGGAGGCCAAGAATATGAAGTCTTGAAAATATCCGTGTTTATAAGTGTGGACGGGGCCATTAGTCATGATGTCAGTGTTTTCCATAAGCTCCGGTTTCACCCGTCATTCATGGGAACACAACATGTGTTTTTAAAAACCCGGGGAAACCGAAGAGTGCTTTGCGTGTGGACGAAAGGCCAACACACACACATAGAAAAAGAGACATAAAAAAAAGAAATACCTGTTTATATACGTGTGGACAAGGCCTAAATTCATAGCGAAGTGTTGCATTTCTCTTCTGGACAGGCACACAGAGAGGACCCACATGGGGCTCGAGCCCATGCCCTTTAGCTCTGTCTCTAATTGAGTGACCTCCTATAATGATTGATTGATTGATTTTTATTGATCTCGAACCAACACACATAACTATCACAACAAATTTGATAAAAGCAAAAACAATATACATACACATACATAGAGTACATATATCTACATACACACATACAAACACATAATACGTATACTAGGGCTGACCCCTATTAGTCGAATAGTCGACTAATCGATCGAAAGGAGCCGTAGTCGACTGCCAACCTCTTAGTCGAATACAAAAAATAATAATATTATAAATAAAAAAATCAAATAACATTTGTATCATTCTTTCCAAAAGAAAAGAGGCCTAGAAGCGTGGCTAACGCTAATGGCACGCATACCAGAGGCTAACTGCCTACGAAAACAGGCACAGAGGCACTGAAAGAGGATTTCACCCATCTAATGAACACACTAGACTAGACAAATATCAAGATGTATCCATCAGTGGACCAATTGCATGCTTTTGCAGAGGACAAGAAGCCTTCAGTCGACTCCTTCAGACATTAAGTTAACACATTGTCTGCCACGCAGTATGCCCATCCTTATGCCCAGTCTGCCAGTACTGTAACCCTATGGAGATGTTTACCTTCTTTGCAGGGCTATAACTTTTTAAATATTATAGCTATATCAACATTACTATGGCCCATTCAACATCGGGTATCTATCGTTCCGGATGTGGGAACGTTATATTTTTTCATCCATACATTGTCGTGTTAGTACCGTCGAGAATATAAGTATGTTTTTAAGGTTTTCTGCAGTAATTCCTAAAACGCGAGTTATAGGCCCTGACGCATATGATAGATTATCGATTGGCGTTTCTTTCCTATACACGCTATATAAAAAATTTAAATGTATATGATCGGTATACATTATGCTTCATCATGCGTGAAGGAAAGGGGGGGGGGGGGGGGGGGGGGCGTTTATAATTCCTTGATCGTCAGTAACGGCTTTATTTACTATGGGTTGATATGTTGATCAGATGGATTGGCGTGAAATGAATAAACAATCGGGCTGAAAATAACGTTATATTCCTCTTACCGTTCGCCGATGAGACTGGAGGAAAAATATTCCAAATATTTGACGTCAATCTGCTAGATCCATTTCCCGTTTGTATGACGCAATTAACGCCGAAATCATATTGATTATTGCGTTTCGAAAGCGATCCCATGCACTCGAGTGTGTATCTAGACCCACGTTACAAGATATTACTGCCGGAGGAATTTCCTCGATGCACCGAGCGCCACTTCCGGTTTGGCTTGGAGTGTAACTCGCCCGACATCCACCAGGCGGCGGTATTGAGGCGTTGCAATATCAGACAGGGTCCAACTGCAGTCCCGGAGGGAGGCTGGATGAATTACCGGTATGAATGCCATGGCGAATTTTTTTTATATTGATCCCAAAAACGAGTTAACTCGTTTCTGGCGCACAGCGCATGGCGGGCAATAACGAGTATACTCGTTTTTGGCGTCCAATGTGTTAAGCACCCCCACAGCCCAAATGGAATGATACAAAAAATTGTTTTTGTCGACTAATAGTCATAGTCGACTATCCTTATCCTTAGTCGGGGACAGCCCTACTTTCCACCAATGCGGGTGGGTACGGGGGGAGGAGAGCGCGCCACAGAGCACAGTGCTTGAATGGCTGGCTGCGTTCATGGCATGATAAGTGCACGTTTAGTTTGGGTGAATAACTGGAACAGATGAGGATACACTTCAGACGCATTTCAGCAAGCCATCACTGTTTTAACCCTTTCACGGCCACACGACAGCCGGTTAACCCTTTCACTGTGACAATACAGAAGGTTAGCCCTTTACTATCACACAACCGACGGCGATGCTCCATCATTAGCATCATTAGCTCTGCGGATGCGGATGTGAAAGGGTAGGGTGAGGTTAGGGTTAGGTTTAGTGGAGGTCTTGAATCAGATTAGGATATAAACCATGAAGTGCACTGTATTAGAGATTTATGAACAGATTATTGGCCTACAATAATCTCACGTTAACAACCCGATGGGGAGTGTGCACGTTGATCCAGTTGGTCCACACGGCGTGTGATGAATGTACACATGTCCAGGGAAAACGTGCGCAAGCGCGGTTGTCCCACCTTCACATAGTCATAGCCTACGTAGCTTATACATACATGTTTCAGGCGGGTATTGATTTTTATTAGCCATTCTCTCCATTCACAGAGGCGAGGATGTCTCTAATAAAAGGGTACTGCACTGTGTGCTGTAGCAGCCCACTCCACTCCCCCATAATAAAACAACACTAAAAATCTGTTAGGCCTGTTTAACTCTCTCTCTCTCTCTCTCTCTCTCTCTCTCTCTCTCTCTCTCTCTCTCTCTCTCTCTCTCTCTCTCTCTCTCTCTGTGTCTCTCTCTCTCTCCCTCTCTATCTCTCTGTCTCTCTCTGTCTCTATCTCTATCTCTCTCTCTCCCTCTCTCTCTCTCTCTCTGTCTCTCTGTCTCTCTCTCTCTGTCTCTCTCTCCCTCTCTCTCTCTGTCTCTCTCTCTCGCTCTCTCTGTCTCTCTCTCCCTCTCTCTCTCTGTCTCTCTCTGTCTCTCGCTCTCTCTCTGTCTCTCGCTTTGTCTCTCTCTCTCCCTCTCTCTGTCTCTGTCTATCTCTCTCTGTCTCTCTCTCTCGCTCTCTCTCGCTTTCTCTCTCTCTGTCTCTCTCTCCCTCTCTCTCTCTGTCTCTCTCTATCCCTCTCTCTATCTCTCTCTCTCCCTCCCTCCCTCTCTCTCTGTCTCTCTCTCCCTCTCTCTGTCTCTCTCTCCCTCTCTCTCTCTCTCTCTCTCTCTCTCTCTCTCTATCCCTCCCTCTCTCTCTCTGGTTGATGGCTCCCATTCATTCCCATTAGCTGCTTGTGTCCTATCCTCACCACCTAATTCCTTCATGTTGGCCTAAGTGACTGTTACTTACCTGTTGCCCCCCCCCCCCCCCCACCTATAATTCACAGATATTGGACTGAACGTTTATTTACTGACCTGCCGTCTGTGTTCTTGTTCTGCCCCACAGGCCTAATGCTTGTTCGACTGAGGAAGGGTCCAGGCTGCTACACTAGTAGACAGGTCATCAAGTTGCTGTCCTCTATGCAGAGAGTGGTTCACTATAGAGACCTGACCATGGAGGACTGTAGCTCTCTCCGCGGTAACACAGACACAGGGCGGTTCTTTATCAACGGCCGTGTATCCTCTCGTCTGGTGGCTCATCCACACCTTCTCGTTCCGTCTCACGTGGCGAGGACTGTATTTGTAAACTGAACCCAGTACAGAACGCATCAGTGAATCACACAGTAGGCTACATAGTATGAAACTAATTAAATACAATGGCACGTAAAAATGCATTTCTCAAATGAACCCTTTTGTCGTGTGGTAGTGAAAGGGTTAACCCGTATGTGTTGTCGCAGTGAAAGGGTTAACTGTTTGGTAGTGTGGTAGTGAAAGGGTTAATGGAATTGAGGGGTTCAAATAGGGTATTTGAACAAAGAGGGTTTCAAATGGGGTACCTCATTATTATGGACATCCTGCCTCATTCTAAGTTAAGATGATGGTAAACCAAATGCAAAAAAATTTAATCCATAAACACTCTAAGAGATCTCATTGACCACATTCACACGGTGGCCCTTTTGCTCTTATGTTATGCTCAGGTTGGGATTCCTTGAGAATGACATAAGAGTAAAACGTCCGCTGCACGCATGGATATAGTCCAATCCCGCATGGCAGGGCATCTGTTTGTACCCTACTGACTGTGTACACACGCCTGCGTCTATATCATTGTACGACGTACTCACCTCCATCCATCACTGTCTGTACAGGTAGTCAGAAATAGGACCTCATTTGTTCTAGTTTGTGGAGCTGTGTCACAGAGAGGCGCCCCGTCTCCTCCGGTGTGCCGCCTGGATGGGCAGGACGCTGGTGGCATGACTCCAGTCCTCCACAGACAGCCGTGAAGTCTGACTCCTCTCCTCCAGTCCAACTAGAGCGTCGCTAGGCTTAACCCTTTCACTGCCACACGACAGAAGGTTAGCCCTTTCACTGCCACACAACAGAAGGTTAACCGAGTGTGATAGTAAAGGGTTAACCTTCTGTAGTGTGGCAGTGAAAGGGTTCAAATAATACATAAACTAAGAAGATAAGATACGATATTCCTTTATTGATCCCCTTGGGGAATACAGTATCTTGTATGAGGAGGATTCTCTTCTAATCATTGCTTTGTATTATTGTAACAATGCATGCAGAAGATGTTCTGGAGAACCATTATGTATTGGATTTTAGGAGGGGAAAAAAGGTTCTACATTGCATCTAATGATTCTATAAATGTCTGTTATGGAGTGGAGCTTGTTGTTGTTGTTGTTGTGGTGGTGGTGGACTGGTTTGGTTTGCTCCTTGCTTTCTCTTCTCTTTCTCTGCTGTCACCTGAAAATGTCTCACTCCGCAAAGAAAAACCTGCTCTGAAATGAACATTTCAGCAGAACTCGAGAACCTCTAGGAATGTCTGATCACTGAGTGTGTCTGACTCTCACCTAAACTGCACGGACTACAACATATGACGTATGACGTATATCATGCCAGTTAGGGTAGCTTAACCCTTTCTGCGCCAACAACGAGTTAACTCGTGTTAGCCCGCCAATCGTTGAACGCCAGACAACGAGTATACTCGTTATTGGATCCGTTTTTCTTTTATTCGCTATTGCCATTCATAATTCATCGGGGCAGCCTGTGCAGGCTGTTCTGAGTGTGTCTGAGATCGCAGACGGTCAATACCGCCGCCTAGCGCCTTGCGACCGCTATTGCACTCCATTTGAAACAATGTAGTTTGTTTTCTGGGCCGAGCTGAGCCGTGTGGGTGGGGGTTTAAATACTCCGGCAAGACGAGCGCTTACAACGATGCATCAACTAGGCTGCCCCCCCCCCCCCCCCCCCGTTCATATGCAATGCCGGATAACGTGGGACGGACTACCGCGACCAGTACTTGGAATGGCGATCAGATAATTGGATTATTTCTTTTGCATTACATCAGAGACAAGGTAAGGACAGTATATATCCAATCTTGCGTTGATCTGATATTTTTTTCTCCCGCGATCGAAGCTGTCTGTGTGGAATGTGTGTGTGCTGTTTCCCGTTGGTCACATCACAGCACGGAGGGGCGCCCCGCTATAAGCCCCCTTTCATGCGTGGATGAGGAGACATAATATCGATAATCTAGCGTTGATTTCAGGAAGATTCGATAATCAGACGAAAAAATGGCAACGTGATAAGTGGATTTAACTAAAGGGCTGTTTTCGCGTCTTTTCCTGGGATTACTCAGAATCACTCAAACTATACTCATATTCACCACGGTATAAAACGGAAATGTACGGATGAAAAAATAATCAGTTTTTTTTTCTGTTGACCAGAAGAAACTCACTGACAATCGACAACGTTATTAGATCCATAGCTATAATATTTAATATATTTTTAGCACTCGCAAACACGGCATTCTCTCCATTGAACAAAGCGCTGGAAAAAACGGTCATACGCCCACAACGACCTCCGCCGATCAATGTGTTAAGTATACAGCACCTGTGTATATACTGTATATTTTACTTACTCATAGTATATATTCAGATTCCAAGTGTTATTGACCATAATTATTGTAACATAACTGATCTGCACCTTTGATCACACTTCTTACTTGCTCATATGCTTATATTCAGAGTTAATTATATTGTTTACACTGCTTATTTTACCTTTTTCTACTCTACTTGTATTGCCTATATTTATGTCTTCTACTATTACCATGCCCATACCTGTACCTCCCCTCCCCCTCCCCCATGCTGCTATGACGCCTGGATTGCCTCAAGGGGATCAATAAAGGAATATCTTATCTTATCTTAAATTAATGTTTCTCACCCTCATCTGTTTGGATTCAGAAAGAACTTCAAGTCTAGAGGGTGGCATTCAAGACAGGATGTGATTTATGATTTAAGTTGTGATTTAAGAACTATGTCGTTTTTAGTCGCCGTCGACTAAAAACACGTCCTCAATATCTGAATAAAAAAATAAATAATATATATACTAACCTTCTTACAGTCCTATACTACCATGCACTCTTCCTACTATACTAATATGTCTTTACTACTATGCACTCAACACTGCAGCCCCCAAGTGTTTGATGAACATTGTTACACAGCTGAAAGAGTTGTACCCTTCCTGCTGACTTGTCGTACAGAACTTGTAAGTCAGCTAAATGACAATTATGTAATGTAATGTATAAGTGGGTTAGCAAAAGACCCATTATTTTGTATGTATGTTGACCAGATACACGTCTTTACACCTGTACAGCATGGACTTCATAATCATATGGAAGTGATGACATGGTCCCGGCCTCCAGTGCTGCCTCACGGTCCCTCGCTTCATTGTAATTCACCTCTTCGTTTCCCCCGCCTGTGTTTCACTCGTTGTCAATTTATGACGGGAAATAAACGCCAGGTTTTTTGATTGTGTCCATCTAATCTATTTCTGATTAAACAGATAAGGCCCATAACACATGCTTGGTTGGTCAAACTATTGAACCTCCGCTGTCAAGGTCAAGACGAAGCTCCCTCTCTCTCCCGTCCGCGTTAATATACGAGAAGATTACATCTGGGATCCAGCCGAGTAGAACAATAAGTGTGATCGCCACCTCCTCGTAACCGGAGTGTTGATGATGTCGACGATTGATAAATGATAATACATCAAACTCCGCCGCCGCGGCTAGCATCACACCATATGCTAACATATGTACACTATGGTGAACACGGCCTCGGTTACCTCTGTCCAACGGACCCTATCACACGCGGTAAAAATGAAATGTGTTATGGATTTGTGAGGCTGTTTGGACTGAGTGTGAGCGGGCGGGCCGGCGGAGCACACACACGCTCAGCGCGCGGGGGGGGGGGGGAGGGGGGGGGCGTATTGATGGCGGTGATAAAGACGTGTAATAATGTCATAAAGCTGGAGAAGACAAGGGGCTGTAAGTGGAGATTGGTTGGACAGTGTAACCAGTAATCAGACAGTAGGGTGAAGGTGTGTGTGTGTGTGTGTGTGTGTGTGTGTGTGTGTGTGTGAAGGCTGAACCAGGGAGGAGGGTGGAGAGGTAGAGGTGACCCTCTCTCCGAGGGGACGAGGGGCCGGTAGGATCCGCTGATTACAACCCATAGGTCTCAATTTCACATGACAACGCCAAGTACTCAGCTGGGGAAGCCTCTGGGTCGTTGGGGTGGAGGGGGGCATGGGGTGGGGGGGGGGGGGGGGCGCGGCGACACAGCCCTCGGGGTTGCGATGCCTTTCAGAAAGAATAGCCTCTGTTAAAAACACAAAGGCAAAGTGTTGTACCCGTGCTGTGCCTCTTCTCTTCCCGGCGGTGGGATTCTCAGTCTCTCTATTGTCTCTTTTCGAGTTCAGGTTTCAAGTTTCAAGTTTTGTTTTTTTATTCGTCACATAATATAAGGTACATTATAGTGAATTGTTTGGTTCTGTATGAGCCTCCTGTGATTGTGCGTCATACAGTAAAGAGGTAAAAGAATAAAGACCAAACACTATACAAAACAATATACAAAACTAAAATGTACAAAATGCAAAAGCAAAATGTCTAAATGCAAAATGCAAAAATGAGGTAGAGATGTACATGTAGTACAAATCTTTTAGTAATGAATATATAAATATAGAAAATTCTGTGCCGTTCACCCCTGGGATTACACAGGATCACTCTACAACTACACTCATATTCACCACGGTATAAAACGGAAATGTATAGATGAAAAAATGATCAGTTTTTTGCACGTTGACCGGAAGAAACCCACTGACAATCGACAGCGTTATTAGATCCATAGCTATAATATAAAATATAGGTTTAGCTCTACAAACAAGGTGAGCACTTACATGGGGTTAATGGGTAGCAAGGCCTATGCACTTCCCGGAAGGGGCGTGGCACCCAATGTGTTAAAGGTGAGTGTGAGTGTGTGGATGTTGTGTGCAGTGCGTGTAGAATGGAGGAGTTAGTGTTGCATAGAGTCCACATTGAGCATCCTGACGGCCTGGGGATAGAAGCAAAGTAAAAAAAAAAAGTAAAATAAAACTATAGAAAATATACAATATACAAAACTAAAATGCAAAATGCAACAATGAGGTAGAGAGGTAGTGCAAAACCTCTCCAATGAGGTCTCTCTCCTCTCCAGTAATGAGGCTCCTCTCTCCAGCTGTGTGTAATACAGGGAACATGGATCTGGAAATGTTTCACTGTCGCCGGTCGTGTGTTATAAAGTTCTACACGTCCTACAGTCGAGCCAAGAGTGTGTAGATGCCAGAGCGAGAAACGGACCTCATTACAATGTTATATTCCCTGTGCATTCTGGGCTGAGTGGCACTGGAAATTATAGAACACGAGAAAAGAAATCAAAGGTATGTGCATATTATATATATTATCACGTGAAAGATTCATTAAGAAAAATCTATATAGAAACATATTTCTTACGGTGACTAAATAAAAAGAAAAGAAAAATCTCTGTGACTGAAATATTGGCAGTTCTGTGCTGATTCGTCATGGCGACAGGCTTCTAGTGAAGCTGAAAATGTAGGAATCCCTTAGGTGACAGATTTATCATACTTTTCTTTTTTACGTTTGGCTAAATGCAGCCTCTGAGGAAGAGCGTCTGGAATATTAATGTTAACACACTCATTAGCATGTGCTGGTTTTATGTACATTTTTAGACACACAAGTGGCAGTGATGAATCGACACAAAATGGCCACCAAACAACTCAAATATGAACTACTATTGAGGCAATAAGGACATAGAACCCACTTGTCACCTTCACGTTGAGTCATACATACATAGTTTAGAACAATGTTTTAAACACACTACTCTAGATGCAAGATATAGAAAATATAAATAAAATACATATAAAATAAGGGAGGACAACATTTGAAAGAATGACGAGAAGAAAATATTAGAGAAAAGTGGCCTACAGGTCAAATAAGAAATGGCACGTTGAGCCTGAATGAAGGCCGGCAGGGGAGGGGCTTGGGAGACAGGGGAGGGGCTTGGTGCAGGAAATGACCAGTGGCAAAATATACAATATACAAAACTAAAATGTACAAAAAGGCAAAATACAAAAAGCTAAAATGAGGTAGAGAGGTAGTGCAAATATTTGAGTAATACATAGATACAATATGGTGTAGTGTTTAAAGTCTCTAAAGTGAATGTTAAAGCTGAGTGTTTAAAGTGAGTGCATGTGCATGTTTAGCTTGTTTGCGTGTTTTTTTTAAGTTTGCATTTTTGTACCTCATTGTTTGCATTTTGTACTTTAGGTAGTACTACAGTTTGTTTATTGTATATTTTGTATAGGGTTTGGACTTTATTCTTTTAACTTGTTTACTGTATGAGGCACATTATCAGGGGGCTCATACAGAACCAAGCATTTCACTGTAATGTACATGTATCTTACAAATAAAACAAAACTTGAACTTGAACTTGGATGTTATGTGCAATAAATGTAGAATGGATGAGTGGGTGTTGTTGTGAGCCTCTCTGTGCTCGGCCATGAGACTCTGAAGTCACTGAGCGTCATGGTAGTTGAGCCTCTCTGTGCTCGGCCATGAGACTCTGAAGTCACTGAGCATCATGGTAGTTGAGCCTCTCTGTGCTCGGCCATGAGACTCTGAAGTCACTGAGCATCATGGTAGTTGAGCCTCTCTGTGCTCGGCCATGAGACTCTGAAGTCACTGAGCATCATGGTAGTTGAGCCTCTCTGTGCTCGGCCATGAGACCCTGAAGTCACTGAGCATCATGGTAGTTGAGCCTCTCTGTGCTCGGCCATGAGACTCTGAAGTCACTGAGCGTCATGGTAGTTGAGCCTCTCTGTGCTCGGCCATGAGACTCTGAAGTCACTGAGCGTCATGGTAGTTGAGCCTCTCTGTGCTCGGCCATGAGACTCTGAAGTCACTGAGCATCATGGTAGTTGAGCCTCTCTGTGCTCGGCCATGAGACTCTGAAGTCACTGAGCATCATGGTAGTTGAGCCTCTCTGTGCTCGGCCATGAGACTCTGAAGTCACTGAGCATCATGGTCCCTCGTCGCCGGTGGCTTCCAGCATCATTAGTCTCTACTAGCTTTAGAACTGACAGTCCTAGATTCCCCCCCCCCCCCCCATCCAATGCTTTCCAAAATATATTGGTGTCGTGTGCATTTTGTTTGTGTCAATTTACTTTACATAATTTGTCAGTAGATCAACATTCTGACTGTGTAAAAACCACTTCCTGGGTTGACTGGACTGTAAAGTGATAATTTGCTCATCCTCCATCTTCTATAAAAATTAATTACTCATATAGTCATACAGTCTGAATCTCAACGGAGAAGATACTCATCAGAGTGCAGTGCGATAAATCTACTGATCTTTGGACTACGTTCAATTTATATTATAATTGCCAAATACAAGCATTCTCAAGCTTGTGTTATGCACGTTTGTTCTGTATAATACATTTATATTGATTGTGTATAATAAAGGGATATTAATTGATTGTGAGAAGCAAAAGCAAAGTAAAATATATCCGGTTGTACTGTACCTGAACAAATATGGCTCTTTGTAACATAATTGTGGGTCACTGTAAGTAAAAACAGACAAATATTTATTTATTATTATTTATTATTGATCCCAGTATCAGAAAGAGAAACACGTTGAGATACACAGAGGGGAGTATTGAGAGGGTCATATGACAGGTACTGTAGGAGGAGACACTATTAGAGATACGCTTTATTCAGTACTTAATTTTTTTTTATCTTAGTTGATTGCGACAAACTATTTCGCCTGTAGTAAATAGAAAAGTAAAAATGTACAAACTAATATCATGTGTGATCACATGCATTTATGAATGATGTCTTTCGGAATACATCTGAATACAAATAGCAGAGTGACAAATTAAGCTCTTGTCAATTATGTGCAAATTAATAGTCTATTGTTTTTCAATAGTGTGTAGTATACACTGTAGTATAATAGAATGCTTGAACAGAATGCCTCACACTCAGCACCTTTAAAACACAACTAAAGGAAAGTGTTAAGAAAGAAATAAACTGTATTGTTAGACAGCGCTCCGAATTCTTAATGCACAGAACGAGACAGAGTTACTACTTCCATGGTGCCAGTCACTTACTTGCGATGAGAATCTGTGCTAACGATCAGTTCTCCGATATCCCTTGAATCAGAACCCAACAGGGGGAGTTAACAACAGACTCAAAGAAGATTAATGACACCTTTAGATAATTTTATTCCCATTTATATAGTTCAAAAGTCACTTTTAATCAATCTAAATTCGAGGCATTTACTAGCGGCCTGGAGCTGCCGAGGATATCCGCGGAGGGGGCTAGGGAGCTGGGAAGGCCGATCACTCTGTTAGAACTCAGAGGTTGCAGAGATGCAGAGGAACAAAGCACCCGGCTGGGATGGAATCCCACCCAAACTATACCTAGCGTTTTGGGAACCACTGGGCCCACTATTGCATGAGATGATTAACACTTTTAGTGCCAGGCCGTGTTTTTCTTTTTACCCCGTTGATGCCACGGTCCACGGCCCATGTAACGTTAATATCGCCTAATCTATGTTTTAAATTATGGTATGTGTCTAGTCTAATCTGCCCATCGCTTATCAAAGAATAATTTTCCAGTCAACATTGGCAAAGCAGATTGTGTTTTTATCGCTTCATTTCCTTTTTATAGCATTTTGAAAACCACTTGGTTTCGAAGAAAAAACAACACATTCCCTGATAATCGCCTTTTACTGGAATATTCCAGAACGTTATCATTTGTCGGTCTATTTATGAATCGTTTTCAAAATAAACGCTAGATGGTCGATAGTATATGTGTGCGCACGCTCGTGCCGTGCGCTGATAATCGCTGCTATTATTTCCTCATGGCTTTTACAGTGAAACAGCCATATCACATATAGTGGAAACGCTTATATCTCCTCGAAAACGAGTCTGATTATCCTAACACTGATAATATAGATTCCTTACCTGACATCAGATGGTATCCAAATGGTATATTCCAATTCCTGATCACCATTCGAAAAAATCGATAAGTATATTGATCCAACGTGTGTACAGTATAACCCATGCTCGCCGCGGCTCAGAGGCTCGAGAATGAACTCTGGTAACTCCGGCTGCATCAGTGGACTGGAAAATGTGGACTGGAATATTTTTTTCCCCATCCATTTTCATTGAGTCCATTCCAAAAGGGTGATTTACCATCTGGGAGACGATAGGGGCGCTTTTTTCACATCTGATCGCAGGCGGCCCCTGGATCTCCAACGGTAGGCTCGCGTGATGCAATATGATTTCAGATCGCTAATAAAAAAATAAATAAAAAATCCCGAGAAAAGCCGTGACGTGGCTTTCAACATCACAATCGTAAACCCGAGATTAGCCGCGAGTGGCGCTCAAAGTGTTAATAAAAAACGCCACTGAACAAGAGGGATTCTTGAGGGATGTAAATATGGCTCTTATTTCGCTACTCCTTAACACTTTGAATGCCATCCACGAGTTTTCTTGTTTTTACCCCCCACGGGTTGAATGCCCACTCACAAGATTTTTTTTTTTTTTTTTTTTTTTATTCGCGATCTGAAATCATATTGCATCAAGCGGGTTGTTGGAGATCCAGTCACCCCAGGCGCTCAGATGTGAAAAAAGCGCCCCCTATCGTCTCCCAGATGGTAAATCACCCCTTTGGATTGGACTCAATGAAAATGAATGGGGAAAAAAAAACCGCACTTCACATTTTACTTCTCACTCATGTAACCGTGGTCTACCAGAGTTCACTCTGGAGCCTCGGAGCCACGGGAATATGTGTTATACTGTACACACGATGGATCAATCAAATGAGCGATTTTTTCGAATGGCGATCGGGAATTGGAATAAACAATTTGGATACCATCTGATCTCAGGTAAGGAATCTATGTTATCAGTATTAGGATAATCAGACTAGTTTTCACAGAGATATAAGCTTTTATGTGATTGTGTGTTATCGCTGTTTGACTGTGCGCGCGGTCAGGAAATAGGAGACTCGATTTTCGGCTTGCCGCAAGAGCGTGCGTGCGTACACATAATATACTATCGATAATCTAGCGTTTATTTGAAAACGATTCATGACATGACCGAACAATTTGATGGCCGAACACAATCATCAAATTTGCTGATGACACAGTAGTGGTGGGCCTGATTTCTGCCAACGACGAGAGGGCCTACCTGGAAGAGGTAGAGAATCTGTCACAGTGGTGTCAGGAGAACTGCCTCTCCCTGAACGTCAGCAAAACAAAAGAGATGATTGTGGACTTCAGGAGGTCGGGGGTCAAGGACTACAGCCCCCTCAGCATCGACGGGGCACCGGTTGAGAGAGTGAACAGTTTCAAGTACCTCGGAGCCCACATATCCGAGGACTTGACATGGACCACACACATTGACAGTGTTGTGAAGAAGGCACAACAACGCCTCTACTTCCTCAGGATCCTTAGGAACTTCTACTCATGTACAATAGAGAGCATCCTGACTGGCAACATCACCTCCTGGTTTGGGAATAGCACTGCACAAGACCGTAGCAGACTACAAAGAGTGACACGTTCAGCCGAACGCATGATTGGAGGGGGGCTTCCCACCCTCCAGAACATTTACAACAAGCGGTGCAGGGGGAAGGCTAAGAGAATCATCAAAGACTCCAGCCACCCGAACAACTGCCTCTTTGAACTGCTGCGGTCAGGCAAGCGATACCGGAGTCTTAAGGCGAGCACAGAAAGACTCAGAAGAAGCTTCTATCCCCAGGCCATCAGGCTGCTAAACGAACAATAAACACTATACAACAACCATCAAATGCACACAGCACACACGCCCACACGCACACAATCACTTAAACAAACAACACACTGCAGCACCCACTCTCCACACTTTAGATCACACAAACACACTTTATATTTATTGATAAAGGATTTGCACTACAACTCGTACACCTACTGTAAATTGTACCTAAATTGCACCTCATCCCATTTCTGCCTTGCACTATATAGTATTGTATATTAGTACACTGCATAGTATTGTATATTATATGGTAACTCAGTTACGTCTATTCTGCATCGAACATTGTACATATGTCTATACTGAACACTGTGACCTCATTTTTTACTTCTAATTTACATGCTATACTATGTTATTTTATTTCATACTTATCTTGTCTTGCACAGTCTCTGGAGCGTAACAGTAAGAAGCATTTTGTATAAAAGTATTCTGTACTTCTGTATGACAACTATTAAAGAAACTTGAAACTTGAATGACAACGTTCTAGAATATTCCAGTAAAAGGCGATTATCATGGAATGTGTTGTTTTTTCCGTGAAATCGAGTGATTTTCAAAATGCTAGAAAACGGAAATGAAGCGATAAAAAAACAATCTGCCATGACAATGTTGACTGGAAAATGAGTCTTTGATAAGCGACGGGCAGATTAGACACATAGCCATAATTTAAAACATAGATTAGGCGATATTAACGTTAACATTGGAGTGGATGTGGGCATTCAAGGGACTAATAAGAAATTACACTTGGGCAGTCAAAGTGTTAAAGGAACACCTTTTGGCAAATTAGCTTATTTAAAAACTGGGCTTTTGAGGTGATGAATGAATGAATGAATGAAAACTTTATTTAACAGATTGCAGAATGGGTACAATACAGTACGGCTCAATACACACAATTGTTAAGGGGATGCAGACCAGAGAAAGACGTTTGTCTTGTTTACATCAGGGTCCCCCATTTTCAATTCATAGTGACATTTATGACATACACAACATACATGATATCATGACATTTATGGCATAGGGACATACAGGACATACAGGTATATATGGGTTTCCTACCGAATTAGTGAGGTCCCACAACAAGAAAAACGATTTAACAAAACAATTAAGTATTCAAACATAGATATTTACTAAGAATATGTTATGATCTATTTAAACCCAAGGCATTCAATTAGATTGTGATGAGCTAAATATATACAAAATCATCATTTATAGGGTACTTTCTATTGGGAAGTAGCTGTCCCAAACCCTGACCCGTAAATTTAAATGTATGTAAATAACACTTCAATTTTTTTTTATTTAGTTCAATGGTGTAATTTCAAAGATCTTCATGATTAATTTTTTAATTAAAGAAGTACAGTATACTCAAAAAATCGTGTCCCTGGTTTTCATGTCACTACCGAAACACAGGAGTTTTAGTCCATTAGCTGAGCCTGATTTTTAGCCACACCCAAGCCCAGATTAACACTTTGGCTGCCATGGGTTAAATTAATGATATACCATAGATTGCCAGCGCTATTTGTCTATGGAGAAAGTCCCCTTCTTTGCAGGGCTATAACTTTTTAAATTCTATTGCTACATTGCCATTATTAGGGCCCATTCAAAGTCCTATATGTATTGTTCATTGTGTAGCAACGTTAAACTTTTTCATTCACATATTCATAGTAAAGTATGGTCTAATGTATAAGTATGTTTTCATCTCTTTCTGCAACTTTCTCCAGAACGTGATATATAGCCCCAAATGCATTATATTGATGATGAAATACAGTTTGATGGCAATCAGCGCGATATAAAAAATTCCAACTAGACGTACTTCTAGAAGTTACTACACGTCATCTGATGTTGACCGGATGGGCGAGGGGGCGTTTATAATTCCGTGGGCAGCGTTATACCAATCATCTAATGTGGGTCAAATGTTGATAAAAGCAGTTAGTATCGAAGATGGTAACGTTACACGCTGAAACTCACCCCAGTCTCCGCGCGCCGTTGGGCGATCATCGTCGAGTAGAAATTGTATCATTATGGGATATATTATTACCCGGTCCATCTCCAGCTTGTATAATGGTATATACGTCCAAATCATGTTGTTTATCGAGTTATTGGCAATCGATCGCTATGTAGAGTGACGAGCTAGAGTGCCGGAACCTATCCCGAGTGGCCGGAAGCAATAGGGCCGACCAGCAAAACCTCTACTGCGCTTCCTGTTAAGCAGTTGCGCCGATCGGCCACCAGATGGCGCTCCTGAACCGCCAGAGAGCTCAGTGGGTCCTGCTGGTGAATCTCAGGCCAGCGGAGGGGGAATATGAATCCGATTCCAGATTTTTGAAATATTGATATAAGGACGCTGTACAGCGTCCCCCGGCAACTTTAGCATCGCCAGCAAAGACGTTGTAAATCGTTTTTAGGCAGTCAAAGTGTTAAGAATTCAGAAGCCTCTGGGCCAGACTCTTGTGGAGGCCCCCACACACACACGTGCACGCACAGTGACGTTTTTATATGTAAAACATTGGTGGGGCAGCCACCAACCAAGGCTACATACCAGGCAAACTACAACAAAAAAAAGCTACAAAATTACAGTAATCCTGCTACTGATGCATTTTAACACGTCAACAAACAGCTATTCATCGAGAGAGAGAAAGTATAGTTGAGGACTTTTTTTTAAGTATTGAAAATGTATTATATTCCCTGTCTGCCAAAGTTATTGACAGGGTACCACACAATATATTATACTTTATTGTTCAGTTATTCTGTCAGTTTCATGATGGCTTTGTTTGAAAATGTTAAATGCAGGAAAACACAACCAGAAAATTGTCATTTTTATAACTTTAATATTTCAATTTGGAAGGCGAACAAAGAAAGAACAGTTCTGCAACAGTGCAGTTTGTGACTTGCTGTTGTGACTTTTGGGTATTGCTGGTCTATAAGCAATACAAAAAAAGAAAAGGACTATTTATTTTTCCATTTAACAAAACTTATTTTATTACAGTGCACAAACCAGTGTTGTGCTAGTTACTAGTTATATACGTGTGTTTAGATGATGATGGCGCCATCCTCAGGATGAAAAAAACCCTGCACAAACTCATCTCTGAGGCACTGTATATTAAATTAGAATGATTTATAATGAAACTGTACAGGCTGTGTATTTAAAAATATGTGTTTAACATGGGAGTCAACCTGACAATTTCTGTCACTAGGTTGGTGAGAGACAAATATGCCCATCGCTTAATAGTGGTTTTTTTTTTAAGAAAATATATATGGATTATTGGAATGTGAGTCAAAGATGTGACACTGAGCTACTTTCCTGGCATATGCATAAAATATAGCCAACGCTATCCAGTGGTGGCTGCTGACCAAATTTTTTGGTGAAGCACATTTTTTATTTTTAAAACATCACCCACCGTGTGTGTCAGTGGTGGCTGGTGCGTTAAAAAATGGGGAGGACGGGAGAGATTAAAATAAATATGTAATAAAGAAGTCCGAAATTCAAGCTTTCTTTAACTATGAGGCATTTATTCATCATATAATTTTTTTTATAATATCAAACAGTAGACTGAGTCTGTGCTAACCGAATACAGAAGCCATGTTCGCTGGATTTTGGGAGAAAACAATATCTTTGACTTGTATTGGTCCCCTTGATACCACATTGTTGGGTATGGCCTATGACACTTGGCCATAGTGCAGGGTCTTGTGAGGTCAAACCGTTAGTGGTGATGGTGATACTGCTGCTTGTAGAGGTGGGTGACACGTCATCTTCATGATGGGCAGGTGTTATGGTCTCACTGAAGGTGGATGTTGACGGACAGGGTTCCTGCAAGTTTCAACAGGTTACATTTAAGACTTTTTAAGACCTTTTTAAGACCACTTTCAATAGAATCTAATATGTTGCCATACCAGCCAAGAACTAAGGAAAATGACTAAGAAGTAATTCCATATGTATTGGTCTGATAGGCTATTACCATACTGCTTACTTTGCAGCCTGGACATTTCCCCCCCAAACACATTTAAACATGATACAGAGAAGTTATCGCAACATAGAAGTAATTCCCATCTACCATCTCTCATTAAACACTGTGTAAATTTGGCTTGGTGTATTGAATCCACTATCTCTCATTAAACACTCAACTGTGTACAGTATGTTAGCTTGGTGTATTGAATCTACCATCTCTCATTAAACACTGTGTAAAGTTAGCTTGGTGTATTGAATCCACTATCTCTCATTAAACACTCAACTGTGTACAGTAAGTTAGCTTGGTGTATTGAATCTACCATCTCTCATTAAACACTGTGTACAGTTAGATTGGTGTATTGAATCTACCATATCTCATTAAACACTGTGTTAGTTAGCTTGGTGTATTGAATCTACCATCTCTCATTAAACACTCACAAAATCGGCTAGCTAACGTTAGCATCCAAGCTAACACTTTACTTACTTTTTCATCCTCAACTTTCTTTCTGATCCAGATGCTGAATTGATATCCACTATCAGCACCGGCGGGTCTCTGCTGTCATGATCTGCCTCATTCGTGTCGGGGCTGGGATGTGGAGATGCGGGCATGACAGCAGACTCTACGTCTAGTCTTCTTCTTCTTCTTCTTGTATATTTCCGGCGGACTACGCGTCTAGGCGTATTGCTGCCCTCCACTGGACAGAGGGAGCACTATAGATTTCCAGTCCTCCCTATACGTCTAGTCCAGGGGTCAGCAACCTTTACTATCAAAAGAGCCACTTTTCCCTCCTCCCACAAAATAAAATGCTCAGGGAGCCGCACAACCTATTTACCCTTAAAATGAAGATAACACAGTGTATAACGTTTTATATATCCCCAAGCATACCCCACAATTGCATACTTATATACTTTATGAGAAAAGTTTTGAATTTTTATTGCTGTTTTTACCTGTTATAACAAAGGAAAACCTCAAACTCTTATGAAGAGGAGAAAAAAATACTGGCTGTGTAGACCTATTTTTAAATAAAACACAGAAGAGGAGACAAAACACTGGTGTCTGTAGACCGACTTTGAAATAAAACCCTGAACTATTCAGGTATATTTGAGTCATTCCCTTATTTGTGGAACATTTATCAAATAAAAAGTAGTCCACTTAAAAAAAAAAAAAAGACTACCATGTGTAGACCTACTTTGAAATAAAACACAGAAAAGGAGAAAAAACACTGGCATCTGTAGACCTACTTTGAAATAAAACCCTGAACTATGCAGCTCTATTTGAGTCTTTCCCTTATTTGTGGAAAATCTATAAAATAAAAAGTAAATTTTTCGTTGTTCGCAAATTTCACACATTGTTAGTCGTGAAAGCAAATTAATCTGTCCACGCTGAATTAAACCCTCTATTTTCGTCAGACTTTCCTTTTTTTGGATTTATCCATGGTTAGCGGGTCGGAAACTCAAGATTAGCCACTTGCAGACAGCAGGGAGAGGCACGGGGTGTGACGTACAGTACTGTATATTTTAGTTGATGAAATATTTTTGTTTACTAAATATTTTAGTTGATGAAATATTTTTTCATTTCAGTGTCACAGTATGACATCGATCTAAAAAAGAAATAAAAAAAAGAATTTAAAAAATAAAGTAAGAGATTTTTTTTTTTTTTTTTTTGCCCCTCAGAGCTCGAGGCCCACGGGCCGCGGCCCAAACGGCCCGGTCGTTAATCCGGGCTTGGCCACACCCCTGCATTTTTTACCAGGCATTGACACTGCCTTCCTGTCCCTCATGGTTATTAGCTAAATCCCATACTTTTGAAATAAATGTGTTCCAAATTCTGAAAATCGGTGTGTAACTTTAAGAATTGTCACCAACAAATACATATTCTCTTCAATTATAAATGTTTTGGGGTTTCATGCAGAATATTATGTTTTTATGTGAGTTCACCTCTTCAAAGATGTGTATGCTAGCCATGTGCTTGTTAGCATTCTTTAGTTATGCTCAAAGTTAGCCAGAATTGTCACTACAGAAACATATGGTAACGTTTCGGTAGTGAGTAGTTATATATCGTATTTGCTTATCGCGTCCCGCTCTGAGCCTTATGAGATACCCCTTATCTCCTATGATACCTACTGTATCCCCAACGAACAACTACATGCACCCACACCTGTATGGGGCCCCGCCCCTATGGAGGCGTAACCCATATAACCATGACTCTGGTCACCAAACACCCTTCTTCCAGCGTACTGGCTGCGTGCACCATACGTAACTAGCAGGATGAAAAAGATCAGAGTCATAATGTTGAAAGCTTACCGGAGGTTGCTGGCCCCTGGCATCTTCGACGCATGTTTTCGGCGACACGACGGGCCTATGTTGATAATAATAATAATAATAATGGATTGGATTTATATAGCGCTCTTCATGACACCCCAGTGACCCCAGAGCGCTTACAGAGTCCATTATTCGTTCATACACAGTCATACCGGTGGTGGTAAGCTACAATTGCAGCCAGAGCTGCCCTGAGGCAGACTCACGGAAGCGTGGCGAATAATCATCGCCTACGGCCCCTCCGACCACCACCAACATTCATTCAGATGCATACACATTCATACGAGGCAAGTAGGTTAAGTGTCTTGCCCAAGGACACAACGGCAGTGGGATGGACATGGGCTTGAGCGGGATTCGAACCACCAACCCTTCGATCATTGGACGACCCGCTCTACCCCTGAGCCACGCCGCCCCACAATGATGTTCCTCGTCTGATGACAGCAGATCGAGGTTCAGCTGTACAAGATTGGCTGTCGGGCCAGCTTGTACCCAGGTAGGCCCTGTGTCTTCAGGCATGGGTATTAGTGTTAGTAATGCTGGTTTGTTTTGTTACACAACCATGTTGTGTGTTGGCGCCGGGGGCAGGATGGTTTGGTGAACGTTCACTGCAGGGAACGGTTTCCAAGCTGTCTTGGGCGTGCTACTAAACATCTAATGCTATGCTACATGCTATCGCTAATGCCACATGCTACTACTACTGCTAACTGCTACGCTGTTCTAATGTCTCCGCCGTGAGATGTTGTCACTTCTCCCTCCTCTTGCCCGGTTCATCAATGAAGGTCAGTCGGTAGCTGTTGTGTTTTTTTTTGCTGAGTCCTATTTACCTTTTTTCGGGTAAATGGGTTGACAACAGGGTAGGCCGTGGCTAGGTAGCCTAGCCAGGTATGTTACCTTGTGTTCCGGCGGGGTCTATGGAACGGTGTCCCCATCTGGGGCGATGCGTGAGCTCGGCGGTGTAGCAGTAGAGCTATATTACTGCAGGATGGGACTTAACGGCGGGTTATGGCTCAGCTGGCTAGTTCCTATCCACATTGGCGTCGGGTAGTGGGGCTATGGGTCCAGCCGACATGGTAAACATGTTGCGTGTCTGTGCGCAGGCGGTTGTTGATCTGGGTCCCACATCGCCTCACGCTAGGCTGTAGTAGTATAGGGGCAGGGCCGCCTGGGAGAAATGTGAGGCCCTGTGCGAATTTAAACGCGAGGCCCCCCACCCCCTGAGGCGGCCCTGTGTAGTGGGCTATTGTTTCGTTCTGTCACTCTGCTATGATAAGGTCTGTCTTGCTACAGTTTTCTCTCCTCTCAACCATTCATACTGACGGTCAATCGGTATACTGGGGGAGTAGTGCAGGGGGGGGCTTTGTTTACCTTTTTTGGTAAATGGGCTAAGCTAGGGCTGGTATGCTGTTGTGAATATTTTGAATGAAGGCGGGACTAGTTCGCTCTGGTCCGCCTCCCCTTAACGTTGTGTGTATGGGTTTGCTCATTCTACAGTATTTTGTGGTTTAGTTCTTTTATTCATTTAACCCTTTCATGGTGCACACCACAGTGGAGGTTGCTGTTTGCAACCACCACTGGTGCTCCGTGTTAACATCAGTCCTTTGTTTTTGACATATTGAAACAATGCCCCGCCCGGCCGACGCCATGGGTGGGTCGGCCTGGCGAGTGGCTGGTGGGCTGTTAAAGCTTGTACCGCCACGGTATGGAATTGGCAACGATTAGAACTGTGTTCGAATTGCTGTTTTTTTCTATTAAAAAAATGGTGTCTGGTGGCGGGGCCTTGAGGGCCAGCCGACGTCGACACATCGCGCAAGGTTGTTGACGTTATTAGCTTTGACCCAGCCGCAAGCTATAACCGCTCAGGGTTCCCCTCTCCGCAGGGGATTTTGGTCTTCTGCTGGAGCGTGGGCGGTATTGTCCTAGGCCTTACACCACCTCACACCGCGCAGCCAGAAGAAGAGAGAGCACGGCCTCGTCAGCGGCGATGAGGCCCTCGACAGGCGGCCATGTTTTCCCCCGCCGGAGGTATCCTGGGCGTTCATTCGACAGGTGTCCACAAGGCCGACAGCCTTGGCGGCCGAGGGATCGGCCATGTAGGATGGGTTCGGCTTGAACAAACAAGCCGTCACCGTCCTGCCGCGAGCAGCCCGCTCTCCGATCACTCCCTTCCCCAACACCAGCGGAAAAAGTGGGCTCTGATTGTTTCCTTTGGCTGCGGGCCGCGTGCCTTCGTTGAAGCGCGGGCGGCCCCACTTTTCGCTTCTCATGGGGACAGGGGCTGACACCCAGTTGATGGCTGAGCCTGGGTCTGTCCGTGAGAATGTTGTGCTGTCAAGCCGCTCCCACACCTTGAGCTGTGTTGGTTGAGCCTGGTGTTACGTCTGTCAACTTAAGTGTTGTCAGCAGGGGGGCTCGAAACCTTTTGAGGCACACAGTGCGGGCTTCCCCGGCCTCGCCTTTGCCAGGCCAGGTATCATGTTGGTGCCTCCCACTCCTGAAATATTGGCAAGTGGTCGCAGGCACACGTGATTTGGGGTGGTAGTAATATCACTGCAGGGCTACGGTGTGTAGGAACCCATGGGGGCCTTACACCTTGCATGTCCGGCTGCAGAACAACTCCTCATTCTGGAGGGGTGTTCAGTGGGGGGGCTTTTTTCATCGGAAGCCCCCCGTATCAGACCGGCCCTTTCTGTCGGGGTTCCCCCTTGGGTGCGATTGCCTCGTGGGTGGTGTCAGGGTCAGATGTTCCGACACGGAACGCGCTGCTCGCACGGTTCCAGGGTTGGCTACGCACAGCGGGGGGACCGGGCCAACTATCTACAGTTCCTGGCGGACCTGCGCCACGTGACGGCGGGTGCGTTGGGAGTGTCGTCACATATGACTATGGCAGTACCATATGTCGAGGTGGATGGAGAGAACGCTGAGGCGGGGACTTGTGTTTACACAACCCCACCCGTTTTCAGGTTTGGTACAGACCCTATTGTCAGGGTCTCCAGCAGTGACAGCTCTGGTCAACGAGATCCAATCTCTGTGGACGAAGCAAGCCATCGTCGTGGCGTTCTCCTCCCGGTGTTCTCTGCCTGAGAAGTCGGGAGGGAGGGGTGTAAGACCCAGGCTGGACTTGTCCCATGGGAAGGTTCAGCATTTTTTGGATCGTCTCCTACCTGTTGAACACTGTCAGGTGGGGGTCTGGTTCTCCTCCATAGACCTGTAGGATGCGTATGCGCATCTCCGATCTTCCATCCTAGGGCTTACATACGCTTCCTTTGCAGGGTTAGCGTATGAGTACCAGAGGCTGCCGTTCGGTTTTCTCTGGCTCCCCGCATCTTCACTAAGTGCGTGGAGGCCGCACTGGGGCCTCTGCGTCGTCAGGGGTTACGGAGTGTTCTGCCCTGATGACGTTCTGGTCCTTCGCGGTCAAGGTGGATCGTCAGGTCTCGTACCAGGCAGGTCTCTACCAGCCTGGGGTTGCTGTAGACTGGATGTAGAGTACTCCTCTTCCCAGTCAACAGTTGGAGGGCTGTGGGCATCCATCTCAGAGCGTGTCAACACGCTCGGGAGGTTCCGTCCTAGGACGGTTACGGCGCTGTCTCACGTCGCGTTTTCACCGACGCCTCCCTCGCTGGTGACGCGTCGGGCCAACGCAGTAGGGGGCAGCTGGCAAACCATGCTGCCCGGTCTGCGCTACGTTCAATGTGTTGGTGTTGAAAGCGGTCCTTCTGGTCCACAAATGGTGTTGATCAGGACGGACGATACGACGTCAGTGTCGTGTATCGACAGACAGGGAGGAGTACGCTCCCCCTGTCTGCACCAGGCGGCGGGCGGCTGGCTATGGGCGTCCTCCATCTGCGCGGCCTGAGGGCTCCCCACATCCCCGGCAGGGAGAATGTGGGTGCAGGTGTACTGTCGCGGGGCGGTCCTCATCCTGACGGGTGAGGATTACGTCTGGACATGGCCAGGCAGGTCTGGGACCGATGCCGTGCCGCCAGGGATTCTTCCCCATACATCTGTTAGGTCAGTTGTTGGGACGGGTACGTTGAGGGGCGCAGGTTCTTGATCCTGATGGTGTTACCATCTGGAATGCGCATGCTCCCTCCACTGTCGTGCTTACGCGGGCAGATGACGTATGTTCCAAGTGTGGTGTAAGGCGGGGGGCCGGGACTCAGTCTCCTGCCCCCTGGATGCTGTCCTTAGTTACCTCCAGTCTCTCCTTGATAGACTGTCGGCTTCGACGGTGAGGGTATATGCAGCAGATATATCCTCCTATCATGAGGACCCTCTTGTGAAGCGGTTCCTGCTTGGCGCTCGACGCGTTAAGCCGGTGCAACGCTCCTTGGCTCCGACTTGGGATCTTCAATTGGTCCTCGGTCGGTTGTCCTTGGCCCCGTTTGAGCCGCTCGAGCAGGCGCCGTTGGGACAGCTGTCCTTCAAGACTGCGTTCCTACTGGCTGTCACTTCCGCTAAACACGTAGGTGAGCTCTGTGCTCTCTCGGTACGTCCAGAGTGCCTGTCTTTTCGGACCGATTGCGGTGCCACTCTGCGACCTAATCCTGCTTTCGTGCCTAAGAATATCCGGAGTTCCTTCCGCTCCCGGGATACTGTGGTTCAGGCGTTTCGTCCTCCTCCTCACACTAGTGAGTTAGATGCGGGCCTTCACCTATCATGTCCAGTCCGTGCTTTGGGGATTTACCTCAGCCGTACTCAGGACTTCAGGGTTACCGACCAGATTTTTGTCTGTTACGGTGGGGCTTGTGCTGGTAAGGCACTGTCGAAGCAGTGCCTGTCCCATTGGTTGTGCGAGGGCATTACCCTCTGCTACACGTTGGCTGGGCAGGATCCCCCTGGGGGCGTCAGGGCGCACTCCACTCGTGGGGTGGCTGCTTCTGCCGCTCTCCTGGGTGGGGCCTCGGTGGAGGACATCTGTGCTACAGCTTCATGGTCCTCCCCGGGTCCCTTTGTAAGGTTTTACCTCATGGACATGACCGGGGGTTCTGTCTCCCAGGCGGTTCTGGGGTCTGTGGCCTTTCCTGCTTCCCGTCCTTGGTCGGGTAGCAGGAGTGTATGGGTATGGGCCACAGTGTATTGAGTCACACGTGGTTCCGCCTGTACGGTGTGTTCAAGGGGTTCTGGTTCCCTCTTGTTCGCATTCAGGTGGAGTTGACTGCGCCCCCCCTTCATTAGGAAGGATGGGGTGACAGGGCTCCCCGCACCCCTTGATGTGGGCTTACGGATCCTCAGGGGGTACATCTGTCGGGTCTCGCGTCCGCTCTTCCCCATATCTCATAAGGCTCAGAGCGGGACGCGATAAGCAAATACGATATATAACGATAGGTTATGTAGATAACCTAGTTATATTAGTATTGGCTGAGCATCCCGCTCTGCGCGGCCCTGAGTTCCCTCTTGAGGGATCTTTTCCTGGAACGGGATTTGGCGAGGAAGGGTGTTTGGTGACCAGAGTCATGGTTATATGGGCTACGCCTCCATAGGGGCGGGGCCCCATACAGGTGTGGGTGCATGTAGTTGTTCGTTGGGGATACAGTAGGTATCATAGGAGATAAGGGGTATCTCAAGGCTCAGAGCGGGACGCTCAGCCAATACTAATATAACTTATATAATAATCGTTAAATCCCATCATTTTGAAATAAATGTGTGCCAAAGTCTGAAAATCAGTGTGTAACTTTAAGAATGGAACACATATTCTCTTCAATAAAGTAAACTTTTGGGGGTTTTATGCTAAATATAATGTTTTTATGTATTATGGGTACTACTGACTTTTTTGATTACATTGGATGCCATTTTGTCACAGGAAAGATTTGCCTCTAGGGTGGAACCCAGGTAGGTAATTTCATCTTTCCTTGTGACAATATTGGCAAAATTACAAAATCACTTTTAGCCATTTAAAAAGATGTTTATTTAAAAAAAAATAAGCACATGTATAGTCAATTGGTTCTGTTGTTCAGCCTCACAATGCTATTTGATAGTAAATGTGTTTATATGTCCCACCCTCTGGCCTCTGAAGTTGCTAATGTCTTTTTAATTTGGGCCTCACAGGGTTAACCTCTTAAGCCCGAGATATACAGTAAACGTGTATATTTTCAGCATTACGTTTGTTTACCAATGATTTTAATTGTTATTAGTGAAATATAAGATTATAGAAATCTCAGGGCATTGAGTCGGAAACCGGCGCATATTGACAGGAGGAAGTGGCACAGCCAAAAGTGAGTGTAGTCTTTTGAAGGAAGAGACTCAGGGCTTTCGAATTTCGAAAAACGACCCTACCCAGCTCACACCAGCCCCTGTCAATCATCTGACTTCTGGATACACTTTTTTATTTCTCTTATTTTTGGGGATTATCTCCCACAAACCTGAACGTTATTGCCATAAAACAGAACGCAATTAGTTTCTCTACCTTTCTGTGAACGTCTTGCAAAAAACGGTGTTGCAATACGATGAAAAATGGTGGAGAAATTTACATTATAAAAAAGATGGCAGAATTCAGTACTGTATCTACAAAACCTTCTGTTTAATCATCTTCCCTTTATTCATTTGCTTAGATTTTTCAGGTCTGGTCAATTTTAGCATGGTGTTATTCACAGTCAAAGATAATTATATATTTTTTTAAATATAATTGATATTCTCCTTTGGTTCATTACAATTTACTCAAGCCTAGTAACAGACACACTATTTCTGACACTGATCCATATATGTCCCTAGATTCAGATACCAAGAACATGCAAATGGACCATTTAAAAAAAATTGTAAATGTTTATTCTACGTCCTTATGGAATGAGTGACACCCCTGGGCCCTCATTCATCAATGTGTGCGTAGAACATGTTCTATTTCCACACGTAAGCACGGAATGTAGAACCAGTGTACGCACAGGGAAGTCGGGATTCATCACACGTGCGTACGCAGGCTCTACGCACACCTGTCATGATGAATCCCACCTTGGCTCTGCGCCGAGGCTCGTGCACACTTTCACGTATTTGCATACCAGAAACGCCCCGATTAACCATATACGGTAATGGAATACACCCATGAAATGTGGAAAAATGGACTAAGCCGAGGGAAGCGTGTCATGAGACAGGCTGACAGACGTGTACACTTACGGTGATGTCGGATATGATATCTATTAACCATTGCTGCCTGGGCAGCGCAAACACTAATAAATACCGCGCTGGAATATGACTGCCTTTTCCCGTGTTGTTTGATCAATACCCAGGGATTAAAGTTCTCCTCAATTTTATTCCAAATCGCGATGGATCTCCCGTCAATTTTCTACCTGCTGCATATGATTTCTAGAGGCATACTACAATCTATTTTGATGTCAGTATTGGGTAGCCTATATAAACAATAATACGAGAGCATATACAAGAACAATGAATCTCACTGCATGTATGATGTAGCCTGCCTTTCAATACATGAACTTGAATTCCATCATGTTTGTGTGCGGGACTCACAAGGCTGTTGTCACAATGGGTGGTACCGGTACAGTAATAATAACAGTCCACACAATATCACGATCCATGCCATAGCCTATGTTCTATTAGGACATGATCTGTGACGACAAATGTTCTAGAATGTTTGATTAAGATATCATACTCTGACAGCATGCCTATGATCAACAAAAACGCGAACTTGAATCCCATCATATACATAGTCTGTCCACTATCTGGTGTCATTGCAATGCGTTTTCTATTCTTTCTTATACAGTAAAAAGGGGGAAGAACACTATATTCATATGACTTGTATTCTGCTTACAGCTTCGAAATTCCACTTGTTTCGTTTAACGTAAAGCCTTTTAAATATAATCAAAACGTTCCCGTGTTTGTTTCTGCGGTCTGCGCAAAATAATAACGAGTTGAGCTTTATGATTTATGATGAATTGAAAATGGGGGACCCTGATGTAAACAAGACGAAAGTCTTTCTCTGGTCTGCATCCCCAATTAACAATTGTATGTACTGAGCTGTACTGTACTGTACCCATTCTGCAATCTGTTAATAAACTTTTCAATCAATCAATCAATCAAGCTACGCGGAGCGCAGTCAGTCAGTAGCCTACACCCCGTATATTCCGATAACGCTATATAAACCATGCTGCATTCATTCTGAGAGAAAGATCTATTATTCCAAATGCTATTTATAGGGTTTTGACCATAATTACACTACTGTTGCTATTTTACAATGAACTATAATGAACTACGGTTCGTACAGAACATGCCAGTGTTATTATGCACAGAAGCTCATTTCCTTGTTGTAATAATATATTCTACCACTGGGCGTCAGGTAAGTGTGCTCTGACCTGTGCGTAGACTTAAGCACGGAGTCAAGTTCAAATCGAAATTGATGAATCCCACTCTTTGCTTAGAAATGATCGTACGCACAGGGTAAGCACAGATCTGTGCGTAGAACACGTTGATGAATGAGGGCCCTGGTCTAGTGTGTATGTGAGAGTCTAGTGTGTGTGTGTGTGTGTGTGAGTGAGAGAGTCTAGTGTGTGTGTACTGTGTGTCTATGCTAGTGTGTGTGTGTGTGTGTGTGTATGTGAGAATCTAGTGTGTGTCTATGAGAATCTAGTGTGTGTGTGTGTGTGTGTGTGTGTGTGTGTGTGTATCAAATTATCCTGAAACCAGTTTGTCCTCTTTTAGATGAATTGGTGGTCTCAAAATGTCCTGGTGGGTGAGTTAGCATGAGCGAATATGTGAGTGTGTCTATATGTGTGGCAGTGGGTGTTTGTGTGTGTGTGTGAGGTTAATCTGGTTACACCAAAACCAAGGGCCCCTAGCCTTCAGCCCCTCAGATATCTCAAATACACATAATCAATATTATTTATCTAGCTAGTTTTCACTTAATCTTAACTTGATTGGCCATATGAATTAAATTGTTACTTCACGACGCAGCACGTTACATGGTTCTTGGGTGCCCCGATGTGTACCTTTTTGTAAAACATATTTTTTTAAATAAACATAACATTTATTTAAAGATATGTGTGTGACTGTGTATATATATATGTTGTTCTAAATAAATAATAACTTTATTTGTATAGCACCTTACATACAGGGGATTGCAGTTCAAAGTACTTTACATCAGTAAGATGTAAATAATAATAAAGTAATAATAATACATAATTTATTTATTAAGTTTGGAATTTTGTTTACAACTGAGGTAGGTAGATACAAATTTTAGAGACTAAAGAACCGAAAAAAGGTATACCGTTGGGTACCGGTATCGGTTCAAATGTGAAAGGTACCCATCCCTAATCCTGAGGGGTCCTGGGGTGGGAGTGGGGGAAGAAACGTCCTTTAGAAATGCCTTTAGCAATATAATTTTATTTTTATCATTTTACTTTTTATTTGTTTCTATTTTTATTTCCTTATATACTTTTATATGCGGGGTGGGGTGTTTTGGGCCCTTGATGTTGTGGGTTTGGTGGTCACAGCCTCGGGCTGGTGGGGGCCCCTGGTTCGGGGTCTCGGGGAGTCGGAATGTTATATAGGTGTGATGTTCTGATTCACTGGGATGCGGGATTCGGGGTCCTCATGGGGTGGGGCCCATGGCTGTCGGGGCGGGTGCGCTGGATTCGGGGTCCTCATGGGGTGGGGGCCGTGGCTGTTGGGGCGGGGGCGCTGGATTCGGGATCCTCACGGGGTGGGGGCCGTGGCTGTCGGGGCGGGGGCGCTGGATTCGGGGTCCTCATGGGGTGGGGGCCATGGCTGTCGGGGCGGGGGCGCTGGATTCGGGGTCCTCACGGGGTGGGGGCCGTGGCTGTCGGGGCGGGGGCGCTGGATTCGGGGTCCTCATGGGGTGGGGGCCGTGGCTGTCGGGGTTGGGGAGGGTGGGGGCGCTGGATGTTTCACTTTATAGATATGTAATATACATTGTTTATCTTTCTATTTTTCTATTCTCCATTATGCGGGTGCGGCTTGATGGGGTGGAGTATCGGGGGGGGGGCATAATTTCGGTGGTTTGGCTCGGGAGGGGGGAGGGGGGGTCTCGTATGTTGTGGACTCACTGCATGTGGGGTGGTTTGTTTTGGGCCCTCGTTGCTGTGGTTTTGATGCTCTTGGCTCTGGGCCGTGGGGACCCCGGGTTCGGGGTCTCGGGGAGTCGGAGTGTCATTGAGGCTCTGGTTCCCAGGGATGCTGGACTCTGTGTTCTCGTGGGCCGGGAGCCGTGTCTGTCGGGGTTGGTGCGGCTGGAGCCTTGAGGTGCTCCGCTCTATGTGTGGTGGGCCTGTGGTCCAGGGGGGTCCTGTTTTTTTGGGTTGGATAGCAGGGTGGGTGGACTGGTGAGCCTCACCTGGGTATATATTTCTTAAATCTTTTATTTTTTATTGAATTTTTATTACAACTCATTGATTTGATTTAACTTAATTTAATTGTCTTGTCATTATTGTTATTATTATTATTATTGTTGTTACTGTTCTGTGATGTCTTGTTTCATGTGAAATAAAGAAAAATTGTGAAAAAAAAAAACACAACTGAAGGAATGGCTGGTGACAAAGCGTCTTTGAGCACCTGGAAAAGCGATATATAAAATAGATGTATTATTAAACCAAACCTGCACACACAAATAGCTGAGCAGTATATTTGAAAGATAGCAGTGCATTAATTACTGTAATGTATTTTATATTATTATTATTATTATGTGATTTGTTGTTTGTGACTAGCCTTGGCTATAATCTGGTTTGTTTACAAGCTTTTTTCCCATCGCAGTTAAACATATCAAATCAAATCAAACAGAAGAGTGCACTGTGTTACCATACTGTATGTGTCTGACATCACCAGTAATGGCCCCTCCGTGGAACAAGCATACTGTGGTTCTGTTTGGGGTCATTACGTCTCCACTACATGTTACATGTCAAAGCGCTGTGCAGCGTCAGTGTCAGAAAGTGGATCTAGATCTCACCTCTCTGTCTCACCACAAGGTGCCTCAGCCCTGAGACAGGGCTGCCCTGACTGTTTAATCTGCTAGTGGGGAGTGCACTCAATATTACTAACACACAGAGGCTGTCAGAGAGAGAGAGAGAGAGGGGGGGGGGGGGGGTAGGGAGGGAGAGAGGGGGGAGGGAGGGGGAGAGAGAGAGAGGGGGGAGGGAGGGGGGGGGGAGAGAGAGAGGGGGGAGAGAGAGGGGAAGATAGACACACACAGAGAGAGATACAGAGAGAGATACAGAGAGAGGGAGAGAGATATATGTATATAGAGACAGAGATACAGATAGAGAGAGAGACAGAGAGAGGGACAGAGAGTGAGACAGAGATACACAGAGAGAGAGAGGGGGGAGGGAGGGAGGGGGAGAGAGAGAGGGGGGAGAGAGAGGGGAAGATAGACACACACAGAGATAGATACAGAGAGAGATACAGAGAGAGGGAGAGAGATATATGTATATAGAGACAGAGATACAGATAGAGAGAGAGACAGAGAGAGGGACAGAGAGTGAGACAGAGATACACAGAGAGAGAGAGAGAGAGAGAAAGAGAGAGAGGGGGGGCATAGAGAGGGAGAGAGAAAGGGACAGAGAGAGACACAGATAGAGAGAGTGAGAGAGAGAGACACAGAGAGAGATAGAGATCAGAGAGAGACAGAGAGAGAGAACTCTGCACCTGCTACTAAACTTCAGAGATACACAATTAGAATTACTGAGAGAAAACAAAACTGCAATATCTGTGTGTTTTCCGTTACTAGGTCGCCGAAAGCTTGATGTTCAGGGATTGAACGCTCAAAATACCGTACACAACACCCCGCAAGGGCACTGAGCGAGGGCTCCTCACTTCCCCCGGCAACACGGGACATCCGTTACACCGTGAGTAACGAGGGGGGGGCGGGGGGGGGGCGTGTGACTGAGCTCACCTGGCTGGCAGGCGGGCGGCGCGCGGGGCCTTCAGGGGCAGGTGCGTGTCAGCTGTAATTCCTCAGGAACCTGCCCGGTCTCGGGAGAGAAACATTCGAGGGCAGAGGAGACGCAGCGACGCACCGCACACACTGGGGGATTGACGCGCGCGGAACGCCACGATCCTGGGATTTCCCCCGCCCAGATTCCGTCCGTATTCCTCCCGGGAGTGATGTGGAGTACCCGTGGAAATTAAACATGGCATAAATCAACGTCGCGTAATGTTAAAATCACCTGTTTGTATTGTGGGAGGAGAAGAAGAAGAAGGGGGGAAAAAAGGATGAAAAACACACCGACTGTTTTTCCTCTCGTCTAAAACTAGGTCAAACTAATGGAGGTTGCCACGTAAACAGGACGCGTGTTGCTTTTTAACAGCGGAGCAGTGCAAGAATGTGACAATTTGACCATGTGACCGCGGCAACGCGGGAGAGCGGCAGTGCGGAAATAGGCTGTCTCTAAGACAAACTCTAACCTTAACCAGCTCCTTAACAGCGCCTAAACTTAACCGTTCTAACCTTAACCAACTCCGAAACAATGCCTAACCTTAACCTTAACCTTAACCATGCCTAACCTTAACCTTAACCATAGAAAGAATATTGCCATTCTCTAAGACAAACTCTAACCTTAAAGGGGAACTCCACTTTTTTTGGAAATTAGCTTATTTAACATCTTCCCTGGAGTTAGACAAGAAGATGCATACCTTTTTTGTCTCTGTGCGTGCATTTTAGCTTTGGGAATAGACGCTCCGTTAGCATAGCTTAGCTTCATCACTGGAAGTGAGGCAGGACAGTAGCCTTACAGTGCCTTACAGTGTATTGCAAGGTCTGACATTGACCAAACTTGATATGCATGACCTTGGTGGGCTCTAGGTCAACTCCTGAAAAGGGGGTCAATGTCAGACCTTGCAATCAAAGGTTAGGGGGCGCACTGAAATTATGGCAAGGGTTATTAGCCCCCTAACTTTTGATTGCAGAGTCCAAGATAGTATCTTTCTATTTTATTCGGGAGTATACAGTGAATTCTTTCGGCCTACACAACGGTTTTATTGTTTGTTCGTGATTTATTTAGAGAGTATTCGTTTACTCAAATATATATGTTTACATCTACAGTATATTCTGCACACGCCGTGCCTATGTTCCCCTGTTATTGTGTTTGCCTGATGACTGGGAATCGAGTACCATTGTCTGCAGAAGCCTTTCTTTCTTCAAATACGGCACTTCTCTGTATACGGTAAGCAACTGCATTGGGCCAGTGTTTCTCAGAAATAGTGCAGTAATACACAACTGTTAAAGAGCTACATAAACAAATCAAAGCATGACAAAAGTGCAACTAGGGCTAAAAATCGAATGGGAAATAAAAATGCAGACTCGTCTTGTTTTGTTTCTAAATGGCATTTCATTTCTGATGGCTTCACCCTTTCATTTGCAACACGAGGCTTTGGTCTCTCTCTTTTGTCCTCAATGTAAGAAAACCCATATTTAATTTACTCTGTGTCGTATTTGCGTTTCGCCCGTGTTTACAAACGCTCGAATGAGCATATTACTGTTGTGACAATGCTGGCAACAAACGCTACTACACGCACGCTGTGTCATGGGAAACGTATGTCCTTCAAAATAAGAGTGCAGCAGCAGAAATTCTGTGGACTTTTTCCTCAACTATTTTTTTTTACACACACACACATCCGCGACCCATTCAAAATGGCCCCCGCACCGGTTGAGAACCACGGCATTTGGCCATACATTAAAATGGCACTGCCACTACCATTGTGGTCTTGCAAGCACTTTAGCACTGTACAATAGAATAGCCTGGAATAGCCTTGCACGGAATGTTTGTGTAACTCTCTTTCTTCCAAGATGGCTGCCTGTAACCGTTAGAGATTAGGTAGAGATTAGGTCAACACTGGAAAACCATGATATTACTGCTCTACTGTGACTTGTTCACAAGATCCAGTAATAAGACACCAAATTATTAGGTTTTTGTTGATATTATTTCTCATATCAACACACAGCAGCAACCATTGGCGCTTCCATTTCCATGTACAAAACAATCACCTGTAGCAGGCCTACGTTGTATATTGCTGTTGCACTTTACTGTTACATTTGCACTCTGGCTGGATGCCAAATGTATTTCTGTTGTACTGTACTTGTGCTGTATGATGTGATGATGTAACGGGGAAGCCTGTGGGTATGTCCACAGTCACGGAAACAGGTGTGTTGACGAGTGACTGTGGCAGTGCGGGCTGGTAAATTAAACTCACTTCCCCATAACAGGGTTAACAGACGCATAGGTACGGTAGTTAGGAGTGAATTCACTTCTTAGTGCAGCGGCCTGTGTCGTCGCCCGCCCCCTGTTCGACTACCCCTCGGGACATTAACATTTAACATCAACACAACGCAGACCAATATGATCCGTCACAATGACAATACATTTTAATTTAATATAATCTAATTTGAGTCCCCATAGTAGCCCTTTCAATGTAGTGACACCATTTATTTAACCCTGTAAGGCCCAAATTAAATTGACATTAGCAACTTCAGAGGCCAGAATGTGGGACCTATAAACACATTTACTATCCAATAGCATTGTGAGGCTGAACAACAGGACCCTGACTATGTAAATGTGCTCAAATTTCAAATAAACATTTACAGATTTTTTTTTTTAAATAGCTAAAAGCTAAAGTTATGTTGTAATTTTGCAACCGAGGGCCTCACAGGGTTGACTTCGCTGTAAGGGATAATCACACGCCTAATGACACTTGACAACCAGAAACTAGAGACCGGCCGAGAGGATGTATGTTGACAATAAGTGAGGTTTTCACCATCCAATCACAGGAAAAAAAACTATTCTTGAAGAAATCACTCTTCAAAGTGTTGGTGATTTAAAAGACCATACCAGTCTAATGTTGATTTCTTGCCATTACCAGATATGGTCTTTAACACATTCTGTATTTGTACAGTGTGTGTTTTACCTGGTTGCTTTTGCTTTGCTTATATTTTTTTTTTAATATAGCGCTTTTATCCAAAGCGCTTTACAATTTGTTACTCACATTAAAATTTTACCCATTGACTCACACATGGTGCCAACCTCCTCATCGGGAGCAGTTAGGGGTTAAGTGTCTTGCTCAAGGACACATTGACACGCTGCCCGGGAGGAGCGGGAATCGAACCGGGAACCTCCGGGTTGCCAGGCGACTACTCTCTACCTCCCGAGGCACTGTCGCCCCTGGTATCAGTACGTGTTTTACCTGATATCAGCTTACCTTACTTGAATCGTTTGTAGCAGAGTAATACAGTAACATTAGCAAAAATAAATAATACAGTGATTTCCACATGGGTAAATTACCTATACCTAGCTAAGTTTCATGGAACGTATTCTCACCTGAGATCTACCAAAACATACACTTTACACCTGCACACAAGATTAGTTAACCCTTTCACTGCCACACGACAGCCGGTTAACCCTTTCACTGTGACAATACAGAAGGTTAGCCCTTTACTATCACACAACCGACGGCGATGCTCCATCATTAGCATCATTAGCTCCGCGGGTTAAGGACGAGGGCCATTTCTGGTAATAACGCAAAGTCGAAATTAGACTGGTATGGTCCTTTAATGTAGCATTCTGGATGGATTTTTTTGACCAATTATTGATTGAAGAATTGCTGCAACAACTTTAATAGGAGACACAATTGATCATGGGAAGGGCGATCAAGCCCATCAGAATGAATGGAACGAAGACGTGTGTGTATACAGATATCTGTGGAGAGAGAGAGAGAGAGACCTGTGCTTCATTAAGTTAAAGCTCACAAGAACACTATCTATTAGGGGTGTAACGATTCAACCTCACAATGATTAATTTCGATTACGATTATTCAGGCAACGATTCGATGCATCATGAAATCTCTTCAGTTAAATCTTTTATACACAAATGTGGCTGGGGGAACTGATTCACTCAGCATGAATGGACTATAGGTCAATAAAAACAATACACACAAAAAAAAACATGAAAAAAAAAGAAATTAAAAAGAAAAGTTTTCGATTAATTTCGATTATAATCGATTCTAACATATTCAAATCGATGCATCGATTCTAACACATTAGAATCGATGCATTTCGATTAATCGATGCATCGTTACACCCCTACTATCTATCCATCCATAATATATCTCACTTTCAGTCTCCAAAATCACAAGCTGCCTAAATGAATAATTGCAGGCTCTGAATGAAAGACCCCCCCCCCCCCCCCACACACACACACACACAGTTCATTCAAAAGCATTCATCATCAGGCATCACTGCACAAATTAATGACAACGGGAGCAACAGAGACTTAAACTGGCTTAAACTGCCCTGTTCCCGAGGGCGGGATGAATGATTCATTATTTTAATAGTAGCCCAGTCAATCTAGCATGCGATCTTAATATATGAGGTTCATATAGACTGACGAACAATAACTCACTTCTTTAGTGCTGGTGCACGGACATTTTGTACTTTAGGTTGTACTTTAGTTTGTATAGTGTATATTTTGTATAGTGTTTGGACTTCATTTTTTGAAAACGTTTCTACTGTATGGAGCACATTCCCAGGGGGCTCATACAGAACCAAGCATGTCATGTACTTTATACGTGACAAATAAAAACAAACTTGAACATGACATTTGGGTCTCTGATCGACGCCTGTCGATTGCATACTGAAAGTAAATTGGACATTATTCTGGAACCATTTGTAGCAGATGCACAACTCTGGCCTCCTTTGAAAGGAAACTCTCTGAATCACTCTCTGAGTGCTATTGTCATAGAGTTACAGAGGTTTGAACACACTGCAATAAACGTTTAAAAAATGTCTGTCTGAATTATTTTGCAAACAGATGGCAGCAGATCTATCTACTCTATAGTTATTAGCTTAGGGCCATAGCCCTGGAGTCTTACCTAGAACACGTCCAAAGTCGATAACAATATCACAAAAAACAAGTGTTTTACACAACTTTATATAATGGTATGTTTAGGTGTTTTTCCAAAGAATTATAAGAGGAGTCAACACTACCTCAGGCCCTTCTCCCCCTCCCCCACTAATCACATACACCACCCTCAGCCCTTCTCACCCCCTTCTCACACATTTGTTTGACCATGAGCCATTCACGTTGGGTTCGGGACGGGGTGACCACATCTGTACAATCCAAATGCAGGACAGCATGTCGATTTTGCAGGACATTTGTGTGACCTTTCTTTTGGTAAATGACAAATTATATAACATGTGAACAAAATAATCATGTGATTTCCACCCTGTCTTGTAGCACAAAGGTTATGAAATAGGCTACTGTATGTTTTCCAATTCACTGTCACTACTTATGCACCACTGTCTAGGCTACTGTCACCTGAATTATCCCTACAAGCTATTTGTTTAGTATCACACGATTATGTGGCTTTTTTCTAACAATACCAGCTGCGAAAATAACGTTGTTTGTAAATATGAGAAATGCCAATAAAAGCTTCCCAATCAGCTTCATTACCTGCACCACTCCTCATATCTATTCCTGCTTTTGGTTCGGTCTGCATTCACACCTCAAACGAACCGCTCCAGGGTTCACTCGGAGGCAGACTGAGACCACCTCAAACAGGCGGGCCGGGCTGTGTGGGTTGTTTGGTGTGTGCAGGGACCTGAGTTTGATCACCGCGTGTTCACACCAACCGAACCGCAGCGCAGGGGTAAACGCTCCAGGGCTCGGTTCAGCCGGACTAAACAAGGCTGGTGTGTGTGAGCGTGTTCATAAAAGTCTTGGCATAAGACTCACTTTGGTTTATGGACGAGCTCCACCGTGACAGCAGGCCGAGTGAGTGAAAATAAAGCTGCTCTCCCACGGTGCTTACTTACTATACTACTATACTGTACTTACTAACTTACTATACTGTACTTACTATACTATACTTACTAACTTACTATACTGTACTTACTATACTACTATACTGTACTTACTGACTTACTATACTACTATACTGGACTTACTATACTACTATACTGTACTTACTATACTACTATACTGTACTTACTGACTTACTATACTGTACTTACTGACTTACTATACTACTATACTGTACTTACTGACTTACTATACTACTATACTGTACTTACTATACTGTACTTACTTACTATACTACTATACTGTACTTACTATACTACTATACTGTACTTACTATACTACTATACTGTACTTACTAACTTACTATATTACTATACTGTACTTACTAACTTACTATACTGTACTTACTATACTAATATACTGTACTTACTAGCTTACTATACTGTACTTACTAACGTACTTTTTTTTTTATATATTTTTTTTATTATTGCAGAACAAAAATTATTAAAAGTCAGTACTCAACACATAATGCATAATGAAACTTTCAGTCAAGGTGGTTAAAATTACATGCAAGTACAGAAACAAGATAAAACAAAAATAGTCCATAATAACATTTTGACCGTATACAGTGTATATCCAATAAATTACAATTATATAAATTATATAAAATTATATAAATGTTAGTATAGAATATACCCCTAATACCTATTTTCTAAAACCCTACACACATATGCTCCAGCTCGAACCCCCCCCTCCCGGACCCCCCCTTGGATAGTACCTCCATTATCCCTCACTCCTAACCAGACACTACCATTATAAGCTAGCTTTTATTCTCTCCACCACTTCTACCCACATTGACATTTTGGATTCATTGAGACCCAGAATTCTTGCTGTAGATATTTCTTGATATATCACATCGAGATATGTAAGAAACCAAACTTTCCGGCACATTTTTTCCGGTTGAAACCAGCGTGATGCGATCAGCTTTTTAGCTACTGTGATACCCGATAAAACCAATCTCTTTAGCTGTGGATTCACTGCAAACTCAAAAACATCATTCAATAGTAATACCGAGGGGTGTACAGGTATATTCCAAGATACGAGTTTTGATAACTGATGGGACACATCTTTCCAGAATGCCTTAACTGGTGGGCAGTCCCAATACATGTGTATAAATGTTCCTTCGTCCCCATTTGTACATTGGGAGCATTTGGAGTCTTGTTTAAGCCCCATTCTGCACAGTCTTATAGGAGTCAAGTATGTCCTGTGAATATAGTTCAGATTGATTTGTTGATGATCCGGGTTCCTTGATGTGAGTCGGACATTTGCCCAGGCACCTTGCCAATCAAAGTCATTTTCCAGGTCTGGTATATCCCTCCTCCAGACAGTGTCTAGTTGAAGGGTTTCATACGAGGACGTTAGTAATTGATAATAAAAACCTGATACAAAACCTCCTAATGTTTCTCCTTCATAGAAAAATTTGTGGAATCTGTGGTGTTCAATTGGTATGAGTAATGGAACACCGTGAGACCTCAGACATAGTCGTAGCTGTATATAAAAAAGCCATGTGGACTCGGTGAGGTTAAACTTTTTGCATATTTCGCCATAACTACAGAAGCCCTGGTTATTAAAAATATCCCCTAATGAGTGTATGCCTTGCTCTTCCCATATAGGGAATCTTATAGGGCGTTTTCCCATTAAGAGTGCATTGTTATTGAATATGGGAGTGTGATTATGCCATTCTTGAGGGTTAGGATATTTCTTTTGTGTTTCCCGCCATGTTCTGATTGCATGGGTAATTATGGGGCCAAATTCCCGCTCACAATGTTTGATTGAAAGTTTAGTGTGTGCTATGTCTTTCAGTCTCTGTGGGGCTACTATGTTTTCTTCCAATTCTCTCCAAGATACCAAAGCCTGGGGATCAAACCATATTTTCAATGGTCTTAATTAGTGCTGTCAGGCGATTAAAAAAATTAATCTAATTAATTACAGGATTTGTAATTAATTAATCTAATTAATCGCATTTTAATCGCATAACCATTTTATTCCTGATATTCTATATTCTATAATCATATTTCAAATTGCATGTGTCCAGATGGCAGAATTCAGTACTGTATCTACAAAACCTTCTGTTTAATCATCTTCCATCTATTAATTTGCTTAGATTTTTCAGGTCTGGTCAATTTGAGCATGGTGTTATTCACAGTCAAAGATAATAAAAAAAATTCTCATTTGGTTCATTACAATTGACTCAAAATAAGATTTTCATTCAATCAATCACAGCACAGATTGATTGATTGAATGAAAATGTTATTAACAGATTGCAGAATGGGTACAATACAGTACGGCTCAATACACACAATTAAGGGAATGCAGACCAGAGAAAGACTTTCGTCTTGTTTACATCAGGGTCCGCCATTTTCAATTCATAATGAATTGTAAGTAAGGGTGCAACTTGCACCGTGCAATCCATTCTTTGTGGATCTAGCCCACAGTATTTCTGACACTGGGAATACATTCCCTGAGATGCATAGATGTCCCTAGAATCAGATACCAAGAACATGCAAATGGACCATATTAAAAAAAAGTCTGTAAATGTGTATTCTACATTCTCATGGAATGAATGAGATACAAAAAAATTTAATAAAAAAAAGAAAAGAAAAAAAAAACGTTTTTTTTTTGTAATTAATTTTGAGTTAATTTTCATAACGCGATAATTTGCTGTGTAATTAATTAATCTAATTAACGCGATAAACTGACAGCCCTAGTCGTAATGTGAAAGCCTTAAAATATTGTAAAAAATCTGGAACTGCGTCTGCTTTATTTCTCTGTGCGGTGGATCTTTTTATGCGAGGTGGTTTGTTATTCCAAATAAATTTGTATGTGGAGGTTTGTAATCTTTTCCAGTAGCCCTCTGGAGGAGGTAACGGTAGCATTGAGCTGATGAAATTGATTCTTGGTAACACATTCATCTTAACTATTGATACCCTTGCCTGTACTGAGTTTTTAAGTTTTGCCCACCTGTCCAGGTCGTCTTTGATTTTGTTCTGTATTTTTATGTAATTGTGCTTCACCGTTTGTCTTATGGTGGGAAATATTTCCACACCCAAGCATCTAAAATGTTTAACCATGGGTATCGCACCTGGGAGGGATGTGTCTTTTTTTGCCCGGATGTTAAGAGGAAGGAAAGCCGATTTAGGCCAATTTATTTTAAACCCGATAAATCCCCAAAGTTCTCTATCAACTTGAGTAGATGCGGCAATGTGGTGTTGGGGTTTTGCATGAATATTATTACGTCGTCCGCATATAAACAAATTTTATGTTGTGTGCCCTTGATTACGATTGGTTCTATGTGTTGGGATTGTCTTATAAATTGTGCTAAAGGCTCTAATGATAGATCGAATAGTCCGGGACTAAGAGGGCAACCCTGTCTGGCTGAGCGTGATACCGGAAAGATTTCGGAGATGAATGTACCTGTAGTAATCATGGCAGATGGGTCCTTGTATAGTACTTTAATCATATCAATGAATCCTTTTCCTAACCCCATCCTTTCTAATACTGCCCATAGAAACGACCATTCCAGCCTGTCAAATGCTTTCATAGCATCCAGGGATAGCATCGCCTTAGGTGTGGTGTCCTCATTGTCTGCATCTAGTACGTGCAGTATTCGCCTTATGTTATCATTGATCAGGCGACCTCTTATGAAGCCAGTTTGGTCCGGATGAACTAAAGACGGCATATGCTTTTGCAATCTGATGGCTAATATCTTAGAGTACAGTTTGACATCGGTTCCGAGAAGGCTTAAAGGTCGGTAACTACCGCACTCAGTGGGGTCTTTGTCTTTTTTGAGAAGGACTGAAATGAGTGCGATATTGTGGTGTTTATGGAAGCTCCCCTCCTTGACTGAGTATAAGATCATATTTAGTAATAAGGGTCCAAATATGTCCCAGCAAGAAAGGTACATTTCTGATGGGATACCGTCATTTCCCGGAGCCTTACCGTTTTTCATTCCGGATATGGCCTTCTTGAGTTCTTCTAATGTGATCGGTGCTTCTAACTGTTTAGCGTCGTCCTCCGAAAGTTTAGGGAGAGTAATTTGATTAAGATGTGTCTAATTTGATTTGATCAAAGGTCGTTTCTGAATTATACAAGTCGGAGTAGAATTCTTTGAATGTATCGTTTATTATTTTGGGGTCTGTTACAAGTACTTGTTGTTTTCTAATGTTACTAACGTACTATTGTAGTGATCGTAATGGTACATAATTCACTATTGGAACTATTGTTAGGGACATTCTAGAACATTAGTACCGCCCGAACATTCTGGAACGTTTGTGGTCATGGCAGAACATTCTAGAACCTTAGTGCTGCCCGATCATTCTGGAACATTTGTGATGATGTCATAGTAGTCCCTTCTAGAACCTCTAACATTCCTATTTAAGCAGTCATTCTGTTTATCGTGTAGGTGTACTCAATAAATACTATTCGCTCTGCCTCGAGCCACCGTCTACTATACTGTACTTACTATACTAATATACTGTACTTACTATACTGTACTTAGTAATGTACTATACTACTATACTGTACTTATTAACTTACTATACTGTACTTAGTAATGTACTATACTACTATACTGTACTTACTAACTTACTATACTGTACTTACTAACTTACTATACTACTGTACTTACTATACTGTACTTACTAACTTACTATACTGTACTTACTAACTTACTATACTACTATACTGTACTTACTATACTACTATACTGTACTTACTATACTGTACTTAGTAACATACTATACTACTATACTGTACTTACTATACTACTATACTGTACTTACTAACTTACTATACTACTATATTGTACCTACTTACTTACTACAAATTTCCGGCCAATCAAAGTCGACTATACAAATCCTTAGTCGGGGACAGGCCTACTGTACTTACTAACTTACTATACGCAAGACATTTTCACTGTACACAAGACACTTTCTGTAAATAATTGTCTGGGATACTTTTAGTGCATGGATGATGCATTGGTGACTAATAAGAGGTCAAAAACAATAAGAATTCATATTATGTAACATTTTAAGCATGACTTTATTGAAATGTGGGATACTTATTGAAATGAGAGAGAGAGAGAGGGAGAGAGAAAGAGAGAGGGAGAGAGAAAGAGAGGGGGAGAGAGAGAGAGAGATGACTGGCAGCTTGACTGGCTGCCAAACAATGACGAGTGACTCATGAATGCAAGAAAATATATATATTTATATTATATTATATATCAGCACGAGCTGATGCCCATTAGAGGCACACCGGTTCTGCCTCCCGGTATATATATAATATATATATAATAGGATCCAGAATGTATACTTTTTTTGTATGACAGGGACATGGGCACATATGCACACACAAAGAAACACAAAAATGTATACATGCACATACACACACACACACGCACACACTGCCCCAGTTCAGAGGGGGGGGGGGGTACATGGGGGGGGGCGTGCTCCAGACTGACAAGGTGTCCATGTTTCTGACACGGTGGCTGAGCCAGCCCCCCCCCCCCCCCCCCCCTCCCACCTCTGTTTGTACAGCTGACATCTGAACACCTACAGACAGGCATCCAGGCCAGTGTGTGTGTGTGTGTGTGTGTATAACTGATGCCATTTGCTTTGTACACTGTATATATAACTGATGCCATTTGCTTTGTATACTGTATATATAACTGATGTAATTTGCTTTGTATACTGTATATATAACTGATGTAATTAGCTTTGTATACTGTTATATATAACTGATGCCATTTGCTTTGTACACTGTATATATAACTGATGCCATTTGCTTTGTATACTGTATATATAACTGAGGCCATTTGCTTTGTATACTGTTATATATAACTGAGGCCATTTGCTTTGTATACTGTATATATAACTGAGGCCATTTGCTTTGTACACTGTATATATAACTGAGGCCATTTGCTTTGTACACTGTATATATAACTGATGCCATTTGCTTTGTATACTGTTATATATAACTGAGGCCATTTGCTTTGTATACTGTTATATATAACTGATGCCATTTGCTTTGTACACTGTATATATAACTGATGCCATTTGCTTTGTATACTGTATATATAACTGAGGCCATTTGCTTTGTATACTGTATATATAACTGAGACCATTTGCTTTGTATACTGTATATATAACTGAGGCCATTTGCTTTGTATACTGTATATATAACTGATGTAATTTGCTTTGAATCCAACACCTCTGGCCAGAGTTTTCTGAACCAAAAGGACGGTGGAAGCAGAATGGGGCAGAGGGAAGCAGAATGGGGCAGAGGGTTGGGTTTGCAACTTACATGGTCAATCTTAGTTTGGCACTCTTTTTATTTGACTTATTTTAATGGCTAGCTGGCTAACCTATCCTATAGTCTACTGGAGAACAAGAGTCAATGCGCTATTTACTGTAGATTGGGAAGCCAAACTGAATACAATAAATAAACCCTTCCACAAACTGTGTTAATTGTGAGTGAGCTCAACAGCTGCACCAGTCCCAGAGGATTGGGGAAATTTTGGGGAAATTTGGGGACATTTTGGGGACATTTGGGGCACATTTGGGGGACAGGCTTCCACGTTGCCCCCAGCCACCGGCAGCAGCAGCAGAAGCAGAGTTTAGCTGCGGATTAGCGGCTGCTGTCGTCTCCTCCTCTTCTCTCCGCACGCGGCTCTGTGGACCGGTGCGCAGGCAGCGCGGGGATCATTTGTTCATTTTGATCCAAACGTTGACTTTAAAAGGAACTGGGAGAGATGATTTGCTCTTTGTGAACAGCCACCACTACAAGGAGCTGGCAGCTCTGAGTCTATTTATACTTTAATAACTCACGTGAAATACTACATCAAACTAAATGTATAAAAAAAAATGCATTTTTTTTCATGTACTGAAAAATATATAAAATTATATATAATATTTTTTTTTCAGTGTATGAACAGAAAAGTCTCAATCAAGAATTTAACTGGCTTCATAGTCTCTTAAATCGACATAGTATGTGACCAAATACTCAAATAGTATGTAGGCCTACATTTCAATCACTGGTTGAATTGGAGGAATATAGCTCATGTCACCTTTCAGCCTATATGTAACGTTGCTTGCTCAGATCTCTCCACTGTTGTTCTCCCTCAGAGAAGGGGCTTCTGGAGGCACATGTTGCCTCTGACCTCCACTGTACATGTCGTCTGCACACATACTGGTCCACTGGTTCACAAGTACGCTTGTCCTTACACTCTACTCCCTGATTAGGGCCACGAGGACGGGCTGCTTCCCTTTTTACACAACGGACAGCGGAATGGAAAACGGCCTTGATTTCAACGCAAGGATTTTTAAATCACCTGTCGTGTGTGGCTTTAACATCTTAACCCTTTCACTGCCACACGACAGAAGGTTAACCCTTTACTGTGATAGTAAAGGATGATAGTAAAGGGCTAACCTTCTGTATTGTCACAGTGAAAGGGTTAACCGGCTGTCGTGTGGCAGTGAAAGGGTTAACAGTCCTGCATATTTATCATAAAACGCCCGTCGATTGCATACTGACAGTAAATTGGACACTATTCTGGAACCATTTGTAGCGGATGCACAAGTCTGGCCTCTTTTGAAAGGAAACTCTCTGAATTCTCTTCCACTCTGAGTGCTATTGTCATAGAGTTACAGAGGTTTGAACACACTGCAATACAACCTTTTAAAATGTTCATCTGAATTATTTTGCAAACAGATGGCAGCGGATCTATCTACTCTATAGTTATCAGCTGACAACACCGCTGCTGCGGCCATAGCCTGACGTCGTACCTAGAACATGTCCAAAGTTGATAACAATATCACAAATCATTTTTGTTTTACACATCTTTATGTGATGGTATGTTTAGGCGTTTTTCCAAAAAGGAGTGAGAGGAGTCAACAAAAGGCGTCCATCACTCTGAGACGTCTCCTGGAGACGCAGTGAGACGTGAAGGCTCTCCCTCCCGGAGCCGGGAGTCTGCCGTGCATGCTGGAGTTTATCTGGCTCTCGCGTCCTCCCCCCATATTTCACTTCCGCTTCTACTCTCTCTCTCTGATAGCTTTATCACTGCCGAGGGGTCAGATGCTGACACCAGCATAAGGGGCGCTTAAATCGCTCTAAACAACATCTATCATGGACCCTATAAAGCAGGCTTCCTGGCACGCGCCGCCATGCCTAACCTGCTCTCGTGCCGGGGACTCGGCTCGTCTATCATCCGGCTGCTTGACTCCGGGAAGAAAGTCCACAGTTTTGCACTGTGCTGTGTGCGGCTGAGAGGAGAGAGCTCGGCACGCGGCTCACATCAGTCTTTCCTATTTACCCGTCACAAGGAAGGCTTGGGAGGTCGACCTTTTTTTCTTTTTGGAGGGGAGTTCTCTGTGTAAATGGTGCATTTATATAGCAGCTTTTTATCCAAAGCGCTTTTCTTATTATTAGTTCCTCACATTCACCGACTCACACACCGACGGCGGAGGCGACCGTGCAAGGTCAACAACACTCCGCCCCCCGGGAGGAGCGGGAATCCACCGGGAACCTTCCGATTAGCAGACGACAGCTCTACCTCCTGAGCCTCTGTCGCCCCGTGTGTTGATCTAGAACAAGCTTGATACAGCAGGAAAAATTGTCGAAAGTCGTCTAGGCGATAACATTTCCCCCCTTTCATTTCCATTTGATTTATATATATATATATATATATATACTTATTTTGTATTTTTAGAGTGATGCAGGTAGGGTTTGGAGGGAGGAGAAGGAGAGAGGATAATTGACTTTGATGAGTGGCCTAATGTTATCGCACACTGACAGATCTCTCAGAGTTATGGTTCAGGAAACAGAAACAGATGAAGTGCAGGTGCTTGAGTAGAGGCAGAAGATGCTGTTATGGTCCTTAAATCACCGCCACCTGGCGGGCGCCTGGCAGCCACCTGATTAATAGCTGGACGCTAATAGATTACAGCAAATTGTTGGTTTCTCTAAAGTCAAATAAAGGGGGCGGGGGGGTACAAGTATTAAAAAGAAACCCTCTCTGATGTGACTAATTCGCCTGCTCTGACAATGTCCCCGTGTTCAAACAGATGTCCTGGTTGCTGCGAGGCCGTTCACGGGGACTGGAGGCGGCTGGTTTAAATATACCATGACAGCCGCTCTGCTCTCCGCCTCTGTTGAGGAGGCATAATCCAGGCTTCCATATATTTCATCTGCAATTATAGCCGTTTAAACTCTTTAACGTGGGGCGGGAACAGACACCAGCGATCCATTACTCTAAAGGCAAACATACAGACACTAGTCGGAATGTAGGAAATCATCGCCGTGCCGCTACGGATACTAATTTATTATCTACCGTAACTCATTAATTGCTTTCTGATCCCTAACAAATGAACACACATTGTAGCTCTCGAGGAGTAGCAATGTGACTGTTCAAACTAATAGACCACGTAATGTGAACGAATAACATATCTTCTTTTATTAATTTCGGATTGGGGTACATTATGGCATATTGTTACCGTTTATGGTTTCGTGGAGATAGTGCATTGAGACATCAGAATGAACACAATTCAGGTGTGGTGTTTAAACACTGACGATCTTAAGTGAGTGACGTGCATTCTGGAAGCTTGCTCTTTCTAAAAAAACAAAAAAAAACGTGATTTCAATTAAGGTCTGTTGCACAAACGGATCTAATTAAGGTAAATATCTCTACTGTGTCATTTGTAAATGAGGGAGCCAGGGGACGGGAGGAGGACATGTCCGCCCTCATGCTCTAGATGGGGGTGTTCTCCCTCTGTACCCCGTGTTGTAGTCGGTGTCTGTTACACATAACAGGAGCAGAGTGCCCAATTATACCAGAGATGCAATACAGTATGTGCTGATCGTAGAAGCAGGTATATTTACTGAAAGCATTGCTTTTTTACCAATGATTTCTCCACATCGTAAAATCGAACTGCAACAAATCAATTCAAATACACAATAGAGTTGTAGTAGGAAAAAAAAGCTAGACGATATCTATACGTTCACGAAAAATTATTGTATCTTTCATATCAGATTTCAATGGTGACCAGGTTCTGATGTTATAGGGATCAAGGAGTCACTGGATCCAAATCTTCAGCAAAAGGAACAGAATGGGTCTGAAGGAGCCAAAAAGGAAAGCGATCAATGACGGGGAGAAAGGGAATTATTGTCCAAGCCCATCACTTAATTGCCTTAAAAGCCTATTGAAAAAATCAGAGCCGCCCAATGTGCATCTACTGGAGTTAACACTCCCCCGATATGCCATACAATTTAATTATTAGGGCATGATTCATTCATCGACTGGTCACCCATTCGATGGTACCATTTATGGCCCGACATATTCTTCGCAGCTGAAGAATCATCCTTTTGGTCAGTAGTCACTGAACTGTACAAATGTAATTTAGATACTTGATTGAAGAAGGGATTTTGCTAATTAAGAGTTTTTGTAGAGTGCATAATCATTTTGGCTGGCTATTCATCAGGAACAATGTGATGATTAGCCCTTGTGGCAGTCTGAAGTGCTGCTGATCAAGGGGAAAGGAAAGTAATGTCTTAAAGAATCCTATAGTGTATACAGTAACTAATCAGGGTCTGTACGTCTGTGCACAGGGCCTGTCGTACCGAGAGGAAACCAACTAGTTATATTAAACGATGATGGTTATGAAAAGATATTACAAACGTACTAATTCAGAAAACGTGTAAAAACCCAGTAACGGTGTTCTAAAAGACGTTCTAAAAGGTGTTCTACATTTCGGTGGTTGGTGGATGGTGGATGGTTTTATGGAGATAGTATGTGCAATGTGACATGCATTCTGGAAGCTTGCTCATTCTAAAAACCTTATTTCAATTAAGGTCTGTTGCACAAACAGATCTGATTAAGGTAAATATCCCTTTTGTAAACGACAGAGCCAGTGGACAGAAGTAGGACATGTCCACACTCTAGGTGGTGATGGTGAAAAATGATTACGAACACACTCATTCAGAAAACAAGAGTAGCTGTTCTAAATGTCTGTGTTTTAAAATTAAACACAGAAGTCACATAAACATAACGGTGATCCACTGCTTGTTATGTCCCATTAATTGAGCATCGTCTGAGCGCTCTCTGAAGACCACTTAACAAACACGTGTGTTTCAACGGAATATTGATAAGGCAGAAACAGGCATACATCAGACTGGCATTGTGCCATCATCAGCACTGCGCGTGATTCCAGGCCTCTGATTGGGTGGAATTGTGTAAAACAGGAGGTAGGCTATACGTTTTTTCGTCACAATCCACAATTTAGGAACAAACTAACGCTGTTTGTGTTTTCCTCCAAAAGCAGGTGTGGTCGCAACAAGAGGCAAAGTTCCCAGAATGCACTGGTCTGATCGTACTCCCTTTCGTCTTATTTACCTCGCCGCCATGTTGGTTAAGTCTGATGCAATGTTAGGTACGGATGTGGAAGCACCTGTTCACTTCGATGTTAAAACCTAGCTATAAAAATGCCACTTCAAGAACCGAAATAATCAATGGATGTGGTTGGGATTGATGTGTGGGGTGTTTGTTAGACTGGCTGTTTTCGAGCAACACTGTACTTATAGTACTTATTTTATGCCTATTTTATGTCTGCACTTTCTACATTGCACTACTTTTATTGTCTTTTATACCTATTATGTCTGCACTTTATGCATTGCTTTTATTCTGTCAACTGTATGCAAATGTTATGCCTATGTAAATTGTATGCCATTTGCTGTGAATCACTTTGAGCTGCAATCCATGTATGAAAGGTGCTACATAAATAAAGTTATTATTATTATTATTATTATTATTATTATTATTATTATTATTATTATTATTATTATTATTATTATAATTATAATTATAATAATTATTATTATTATTATTATTATTATTATTATTATTATTATTATTATTATTATTATTATTATTATTATTATTATTAAAACAACAGTTAGAATACACTATTGGAATTACCTGACTATGATTGTTTGTCTCTGCCTTAGTTCTTGTGGTTTTAAATACGTGGAAGTGAATTCGTCATCAGCTCATTAAAATGCGCTCATGCGAGGTGAATAAGGTGAACAGCGCCTCTCCTCGCCCATCAGAAGATGAGGGGCTGTGCTACGGGAACTGCTGCTTCACCATCCTGGCACGGTCACAACAATAGTTGGCGAACACATTCTAAATCTGAACAACTAAACAATGGGGAACTGTATTAATTACAGTATGGCTGTCCCCAGTAATTATGTCACTAAATCCTAAATCTAAATCCTAAATCGACCACACATTGCACATCCTATAACACATTGCATTACCTACCGGAATTTGAGCTAATGTCAGCTACCAAAGGTTGCAGCTAACTCTAGGTACAGTTCATTAACCTGTTAAGTGGTAGGCCTATTTTCAGAAATTTCGCCCTAAAGGTACATGCCTAAGTAAATGGAAGATTGCTCCACTTCTACAAGGTCAATTAGCATGTGTAGTAAATTCCCACAGACTTTCTACAATAATTTGAGGTTATTGTAGCACAATACAATGAGATTGATTATCTGGAAGGAGGAGGAAAGATTCATACTTGATAGAATGGTTGGTCTCCTCATCTGGCTTAATGCAGATGAAGAATAAAACGTGTACGCCAGACAAACCAGAATTGTAGTTCAACTCAGCTGATTTATTTGATCAGAGCCAGGAGTCCAAGGTGAATAGAAGGTTGACTTCTACATACAACAGATGATCAGAGAATATTAACAGCTGTCTGTTGTACAGAAATATCACAATCAGGTTTGCATCTCAAACCTAAATACTGCACATCAAACAGTCACTTGGTTAACATAATTTGAACATACATGGTTTACTGTACACATTATACATGAGTAAATCTGGTTTACAGATCAGGGATCTGTACAACATTACTCTAATCTATAAACAACCATTGGTGTTTCCCATGATTTACTCACGTAAAATGCAATCAGCTCACAGTAGTTTCTGGGTGGACGAAGCGGTGGAGGAGCCCCCAGACCCCCTTTGGGTGGGTCCGGCCTGAGAGCTCCCGAATTATCATTTAGGGCCCTCCTATATACTATAATTTCTAGCCAATAATACATATGGCTGGTCCAATCCAGCGTCTTCTTGTGGGGGTTGATCTCTTAGAATATAGAATAGATAGAATAGATCTTTATTTGTCATTGTTGGTACAACGAAATTTGTTAGGAACATCACCACTGGCATACAACATAAGATATAACATGTGCAAAATAATAATGTCAATAATAGTAGTAATATAGTAATAAGTAATAAAGTATCAATGTCCCAATGTCCCAATATATAACATACCATCATTGTCCCAAGTGCATTTAGTGCTTGTGCAAATAAATTAATAAATATAAATATTTCAGTCCAGTGAGTTGATGGAAGGGGGGGGGGGGGGGGGGCGTTGACTTGCAAAGGATGAAGTATTGTATAGTGCAGCAATGCAAGTCCGGTTCACAGTTATTGTTGTAATGTGGGAGTGGGAGTTATGTCACCGGGGGTGGGATGCGGGGGGGGGCAAGTTGATGTTCGTCGTTGAGCAGCCTGACAGCCCGTGGGTAGAGGCTGTTGGTCAGTCTGCTGGTTCCGGACTGGATGGATCTGTACCTTCGACCAGAGGGCAGCAGTTGAAAGAGATGGTTTGCTGGGTGGTACTGGTCCTGTAGGATGTTATTTATACGCCGTAGGCAGCGGGAGGTAAAGACTGTGGAGATATCTGGGAGGCTAGCTCCAGTGATCCTCCTCGCAGCCTTGACCACTCTGTGGAGGGCCTCCTTCTCTGCCCTGGTACAGCCAGTAAACCACACCAGTAGTCCGTACGTGAGTACACTCTCTACTGCGCAGTGGTAGAAGTTGGCCATCAGTCCCTGTGGGAGTTTAGCCCATTTAAGCTTCCTAAGGTAGAAAAGGCGCTGCTGTGCTTTGCCCACAGCAGAGGCAATGCTGACCCCCCAGGACAGGTCATCAGACATTGTCACGCCCAGAAACTTAAATTTTGAAACCCTCTCCACCTCCTCATTCCCAATGAGGAGTGGAGAGTGGCTGAGGTCACCAGTCCTGCGGAAATCGATGATCATCTCCTTGGTCTTCGTGGGGTTGAGAGCAAGGTTATGACCATCGCACCACTCCACTAGTTGCTCAACCTCCCTCCTGTATGAGGTCTCATCATTCCCTCTGATGAGGCCAAGCACTGTTGTGTCGTCTGCAAATTTTACTATGAGGTTAGATGGAGAGGAGGAACAACAGTCGTGTGTAAAAAGAGTGTAGAGAAGTGGGCTGAGTACACACCCCTGAGGGGCCCCGGTGCTAATGGGCAGGGTGGGGGATGTGTGCTTGCCAATCCTAACATGTTGTGTGCGATTTGTGAGAAAGTCCAAGATCCAGTTGCATAGTGTGGTGTTCAGTCCGAGTTTGTGCAGTTTACTGTGGAGCTTGTTGGGTAAAATGGTGTTGAAAGCTGAACTGAAGTCAACAAAAAGGAGTCTACCATATGTGTGCCTGTGCTCTAGATGTTCCAGCAGAGTGTGCAACACAATGGCAATAGCATCCTCTGTTGACCTGTTCTGTGGATCCTGACTCAATACCCAGAGGGGGCCGCCAGTGGCCCCCGTCACTGTCCTCCCGATGGCCCTGTCCCAACAGGTCCCAACAGGTCCCAACTCCAACATTCCCTCTATATGGCTATAGATGTCTAATATCATCCCAGTACAGTCAGTGCTTTCTTAGACTGATACCAGACATCATATGAGACCTTTTGATACTAAACAGTTGATTAATAGATTACTTTGTCTGTGAGTTAGTGTCCATGCTTCAACAAGTCTAAACTGGTCTGCCCTGTGGTCAACCCAGCTGTCTCTGATCAGCATTTACATACAGTCAGTTCGAGAAGGTGTCGTTTGTTCTCTAATTTAGTCATTGCTTGAGTGGGGGTTGAAATAACTGTTGCAGCTGTTATCTGATGCAGCTGTCTCAACTGACAGTTGAGACTGTTTAGCCACTGAGTCCACTCTGCTATTGAAAGGTACATCTGGCTTTACATTTATGGTTCTCTAATTTATTCACACATATTAATTATGAAATTCAACGTCAATATTTACCACACATGTTCTTGGTATCTAGGAACATCTAGGGACCTGGGGGTATGTATTTCCAGTGTCAGAAAATATTGTGTCTGTTACTAGGCTTGAGTAAATTGTAATGAAAAAAAGGAGAATATAAATTATGATTTATTTTTGCATCTTTGACGGTGAATAATACCATGTTAAATATGCGGGGTAAGAGATTTCGCTCACTGAGCTCATGCACCACCGTATTGAGATCAAGTGTAAACAAAATCTAAGCAAATGAATAAAGGGAAGATGATTAAACAGAAGGATTTGTAGATACAGTAATAAATGATAATCGATTTTTAATTATGAATTCATATTTGACCTTGACCTTATTATGGCCAAATCATACATCTATGGATAGGGAAAAGGCTCCTCTTTCCAATGACAGGCTTGAATCTGGATTTAGTAATTTCCTTGCGGTTTTACGATTAAAGAGATATAATTAGCATTTTTTCGATAAATTCGTATTTTCGATAAATCGTATAAAACATTGGTAAAAATGAAAATATACACTTTGACTACTGTTTTGATATGGTTATGGTATTTACTCTTGGCTACAAATTTCTTTTATAAAAAAAACATTAACCTCTTAACATCACATGTGGGCCCTCATGAGGACGATTCGCGATGCCACTTTGCCAACCTCTAGTGGCTCGGGTGTGCATTTCTTTTAATACAAAATATAGATATAATTAAAGCCCTATTTGTTGCCTGTCGATTGCCCTTTCAGGTGACAAAATCGGTTCAGCGGTTCTCGAGTTACATGCCGATATGTGAGGCGTGCCCCAAAGTACGCAAAAGTACACATTACCACCCCAGACTCCCGGGGCTCTAGCTCCGTCAATCATTTGGCGATCTCGAAGATCTTTGCACAGGGTTGTAGGCAATGAGTGTGGCTTTCCAAAGACACCCCATGGTATGATAATTGGGTATCTAATACTCATTCTCACTCTATTGATCGATTTATGATAAAGAAAAGCAGGGTCCCCCTATAGGTGTTAAACCATATTTGATTAACACTTCTAGTGTTAACTGTAACATTTTGGTAGTTGACATAGCAGCTCTGATACTTAGTGGCGAATGATAGCACTAATGCTGGCTAATATCACAGGTTGACCGGACCTTGCTCCCCTATCTGTCCTAATACAAACTGTGGATTAACCCCTTTTTCCCAACGTAATGCATTATTAATTATGTCGATTTCTGTACCTTTTTTTCTCCTGTGTCATGGCTGTGCTGATTAGGACTAGAGACGATTGACAATGTGTAATCTGATAGTCATGCACAGCTGTGGGCAATGTGAACTCATAGGGAGACCTGCCTTCCGCTGTGGTTGAGCAAGTGCCCAGGTCTGCCCCTATTCCCCCCCCCCCCCTGTGTTTTCCAAGCCTCCTATAGGAGCGTAGCAGTTATATTGGTGCCCAGGGTCAGCGGACGGTTTTTATTTATACATCTCACCAAAAATCTCACCTCCTCCACCCTCACCGTGAACACCGGCGTCCCACAGGGCTGTGTGTTGAGCCCCCTCCTCACCCACCGCCGCACTCCTGTACGTGGCACCAACACCCTTATGAAGTGTGCAGACGACACAGCGGTGGTGGGCCTCATCCAAAACAAGGCTGCGGTGCGCCGACAACAAACGGGATGGAGGTTGAGCGTGTTTCCAGCTTCACGTTCCTGTGTGTTCACATCTCCAAGGCGCTCTCTTGGACCCTCAACACCTGGTCGCTGGTCAGGAGAGCCCACCAGCGTCTCTTCTTCCTGAGGAGACACAGGAACAGCCCACCTGTCTCCTCACATTCTGGTGAACTTTTACCGGTGCGCCGTAGAAAGCAACTGCATCACAGTCTGGTACGGCAAGAGCACGGCCTCTGAGCAGAAACCACTGCAGAGGGTGGTGCGAACCGCCCAGCGCATCACCGGTACACCGCTCCCTGCAATATTCATCACAAACGGTGTCTGAGGAAGGCACGCGGCATTGTCAAGAACACCTCTCACCCCAATCATGGTCTGTTTGCCCTCCTTCCCTCTGGGAGGCGCTACAGGAATCTTTGTTCCAGGTCAAGCAGGCTCAGGAACAGCTTTTATCCCTCAGCTGTCATCTCAATGAACTCTGTACCATGTTGGCAGCCCCCCCCCGCCCCCCTCTCTCTCTCTCATACTCATCACACCATATACACTCTGAACCCCACTACTCTGTTGCCCATACCATACAAACTCTGTTGCCTACACTCTCAATGTGTACTTATTTACTGCCTTCACAGTCTACAACTGCCTTACACTGTAATCATAACTACCTACCAAGTCTACCCATATATTACTATTACTGTTTATATACATGTATGATACCATGTACATTACAATAATACTATACTGTATATAGCATATAACTGTTTGATATATCTGCACATCCCTCCCCTCACTTAGCTGTATACATTACATCTATATTATGTATATCACATACCAACTCATACTAGTTATACCACTGGCCAGTATGGCTTACTTACTACCATAGTATATTTGTATCTGTATCACTGTACATAATTGTACTGTACATACATCAGTTTAGCATATCTTACTCAGTATCTTAGATATATATCTATATATATATATCATTTAATCACCTGTACATTGTATATTGTTAACACATTGGGCGCCAATAACGTCGTACGACGGGTTTCAAGGTCATGCGAATTCTGCCAATCCACGGCGTACGACGTTATTGAGATCATATTTATATATATATATTATATTTTTATTGCCATGGTATTCATAATTCCCTCACCCAGCCTCGGCTGAGACAGTGGGACTCGGCACAACTCTGCAACGCTTCAATACCGCCGCCTGGTGGATGATCGGGCGAGGTACAACCGGAAATGGATCTCTGGTGATCTCCGTGCATCTGGGAAATGCGTCCGGCACTCACATATTTTTGCGGGACTCTAGACACACATCCGTGTATATGGATCGCTGCCATAACTCAATAATCAATATGATTTGGGCATTTATTATTATTATACAAACCGGAAATGGATCTAGTAGATCGCCATCAAATAAGTGGGATGTTTTTCCTCCAGTCTCATCGGCGAACGGTAAGAGGACAGTAACGTTACTTTCAGCGTGTTTGTTTATTATTATTAATGCAAACTGCTCTGATCAATATATCACCCATATCCGCGCATGATGAGTCATAACGTTTAGGATGATGTACAGTTGACATTTTTTATATAGCGTGTATCGGCAACAAACGGCAGTTGATAATCTATATATGCGTTTATGCCTATAACTCACGTTCTAGGAATTACTGCAGAAAACGATAAAAAAATATTTATATTCTAGACGGTATTTTCGTATGAATTTATGAATGAAATAGTATAACGTTCCTACATCCTGAACGATAGATAATCGATGTTGAATGGGCCATAGTAATGTCAATTTAGCAATACAATTTAAAAAGTTATAGCCCTGCAAAGAAGGTGAACATCTCCATAGGCTTAGAGTGGTGGCACAGAGTGGTATGAGACGGGCAAACTCCGTGGCAGTTAATGTGTTAATGCACTTTACTGTTACATTTGCACTCTGGTTATTTGCCACCTTTTGTTTGTACTGTACTTGTGATGTGCACTGCCAATCCATTTGAATCGAATCGAATTTAATAATAAGTGTGACTGTGATGCTTGAAGACCAAAATCTGTATGTGATTGACTTGAATGTGTCCATTACATTGTCCATAATCATCTGAAAATAGGTTTTCTTTCTTTTTTGTTGCCCATATTCTTAATATGTTATCCATTCTGTTTGTGGTCAAATCTGGATCCTGTGACATGTCCAAGTAAATGTCATGAAAGGTCCTTGATGGAAATGGAGGCTAACTTCAAAGTGCTAACAGTACATAACCATACAGTAGAACATGTTGCATCACTCTTGTTGGGAAACTAACTTGGCACTAATGTTGCACCTACAAATCACACCGGACTCGGGATGAATAGATTTTAAGAAAAGTGGGATTTATTTTGAGAGAATAAATGAAAATGAAAAAGGTTTACTGAATACTAAAACCATGCTCTGTGCTCTGTTTACATTACATTAGCCAATGCAAGAATGTTTACCGTTGCTATGGCAACAAGTGGCAGCCACATTAGCATATATTGGCTAGCTTAGCTTAATCGTCTGAACAACAATAACCCATCAAATTACAATTCTGAATTTTTAAACAAAATCAACAACACCTACCAGCAGTCATAGTCCTACCCTAGCTTGTGTATTGTCACAGGTTGGATTGTCAAAATGAGAAGAATAACAGCTTCAATCCCTGAGGAGCTACGTTAGCATTAGCGACGGTTGCGTCCACTAATATGCCGCATAGCACCTAGCATAATAGTTCCCTCAAACAATGTAACAAAGCAAAATGCAAACAATATAAACAAGCTAACTATTAAGCTAATCATAAACTGTACAACTGTACAAGCAAAACTGTACATTGGAATATCGACAAAACCATACTTGGTTCCAAGAAGAGGGTCTTGTGTATTATTGGGTTAGGACCTTTACTGTACATTGGAGGGGGTTGGGTTAGGACATTTACAGCGGCCAGTTTCGAATTGCAGTCTCCAGTAGGTGCTCTTTGAGAGTGGTTTTGAAAGTGGGTAGTGATTCACATTCCTTTACAGCTTTGGGTAGGGCGTTCCACATTGATGTGGCATAATTGCGAAACGTGTTTAGTCCCTTGTTTGAGCCGAATCTGGGTTTAACATGATTTGTGGAGCTCCCTCTGGTGTTGTGGTTGTGGTATTCACTGACCTGTACATGGGTACCTTAGTCGTGTAGTGTATCTTGTAGACCAGGCCCATTGCAAGTTGCTGTACTCCTAGGTAGTCAAAGTGGGCAGGGGTGAGGTGGGTTCTAGGAGTAAGGTCAAGTAGTAGTCTGACCAGTTTGTTTTGTGATGTTTGTAATCTTGTTTTTAGCACCTTTGAGGTGCTTTTGTACCATGAGGTGCAAGCATAGTCATAATACCCTTGAATGAGTGCTCCTGCCAGAGTCTTCAGGCTATTCTTGTTTACCAGAGAGGAGATCCGGTATGATGGGTTTTTAGTTCATTGATGTCGAATATCTTAAGTTAATAGGTTTATCAGTTCATAATGTCTGGTAATATCTTATGTAGAATATGCCTGTGAACGTCTGTGTGTCTGCCTTCTCCCTCCCTGCATTGGCGTGACCTGCTGACCTCGTGGCTGTCTCCTTCCACACACACCCATTAACACACACACCGGGCTCCCTGTACATCGTGATCACGCGCCTCACACACACATCCTCCTCTTCCGACGCGCACACGCACACACTCACGTACACACGCGCACACATCTCCCCCACCCAGCTGTCAGGGCCGTGATTTGTTGGGATGTTGTTCGAGACTGGGGATCTCTCCCCGCCTACATCTGGAACCCATTAGCCCCCCCTTCTGACACAAGCACACACACAGACTAGCACAGACACACACCACACACACACCCATACACACAGATACATATACACACATACACCCCGCCCCTCCTCCTCTGTATATATGTCATGTAATGTGGATATTCTTTCTTCTGATGCTGGTGCGAGGGGCTGAGCCCATGGGCTGCAGGAGGAGAGTTCTCTTCTTCTCTGTGTGATGAAATAAAGACTCCGTGGTAAACAACTTGGTCGTCCCGCGAATCTTTGGTCGACTGGTCCATGACCATATCAATTCAAGAACTCACGAGGGAGAGGTTATCCCTTTCAAATGGAGGTTCCAGTGAGAATTGATGTGGGCCAGCCGCAACCAAGGACGGAACGAGGAATGGAGACACGGAGGAGAAGACGATGCAGAAGATCCAGACATTCACACCAGCTGTCTGCAGCGCGTCTGAACCAGGGGTGAGATACCAGCAGCCCCTCAGATGTCCGTGACGAGACCACCAGACGACCCTCGACGGTGACAGGCAGGAGGAGACGGAGGACAGGCCAGGATGAAGAGAGGCAGACCGGAGGAGATGGCAGCTGAGCAGCAGAGGCCAGAGAGGAACACCGCAGCCAGGCACCGCAGGCACCGCAGATCATAGGCACCGCAGATCATATACGACAGGCAGATCTTCCACGACGAGAACGGGGGAAGCGGCAGCAGGAGAGACACTGAGCTGAGCTGGAGAGACGGTGGGCTAGCTGGCGAGAGGTGGAGGGGACAGTCCAGAGACACTGGGAAGGCAGCAGACCAGAGGAGACACGTTTGTCTAGGGGGCCGCACCCTGGGACGGGGACCAACTCAGGAAGGGGCCCTTGCCCTCTAGGAGACGGGGCCGACCCAGGTGGGCGGTGTACTGTAACAGAGGGAAGGTAGCGCCCTGATGGACGTTGCGTGTGCCTGAGTAAGGGGGGTCCCACAGGGGTTACGTGTATCGTCTGAAAAAGTTGCAAGTCTGTGTTTCTCTCTTTCTTCTCTCTCTCTCTCCCGCTCCCCCCCCCCCCTCTATCTCTCTCTCTCCTCTCCTGGTGTTGTTATCCCGTCTGGTATTAGATGTGATGCATGTAATGAGGTGACAATCGACGGGTACAGATCCATCAATGAACTGTTGTGTTGACGTATTGATTTAACGTCAAAAGGGGGGTTGATGGGTTTTTAGTTCATTGATGTCGAATATCTTAAGTTAATAGGTTTATCAGTTCATAATGTCTGGTAATATCTTATGTAGAATATGCCTGTGAACGTCTGTGTGTCTGCCTTCTCCCTCCCTGCATTGGCGTGACCTGCTGACCTCGTGGCTGTCTCCTTCCACACACACCCATTAACACACACACCGGGCTCCCTGTACATCGTGATCACGCGCCTCACACACACATCCTCCTCTTCCGACGCGCACACGCACACACACTCACGTACACACATCTCCCCCACCCAGCTGTCAGGGCCGTGATTTGTTGGGATGTTGTTCGAGACTGGGGATCTCTCCCCGCCTACATCTGGAACCCATTAGCCCCCCCTTCTGAAACAAGCACACACACAGACTAGCACAGACACACACCACACACACACCCATACATACACACAGATACATATACACACATACACCCCTCCCCTACTCCTCTGTATATATGTCATGTAATGTGGATATTCTTTCTTCTGATGCTGGTGCGAGGGGCTGAGCCCATGGGCTGCAGGAGGAGAGTTCTCTTCTTCTCTGTGTGATGAAATAAAGACTCTGTGGTAAACAACTTGGTCGTCCCGCGAATCTTTGGTCGACTGGTCCATGACCATATCAATTCAAGAACTCACGAGGGAGATATATAGTGTTCTGTAGTGACTGAAACTGAGTGAATATGGCCCCACCTAGAATAATATATAGTGTTCTGTAGTGACTGAAGCTGAGTGAACATGGCCCCACCTAGAATAATATATAGTGTTCTGTAGTGACTGAAACTGAGTGAACATGGCCCCACCTAGAATAATATATAGTGTTCTGTAGTGACTGAAACTGAGTGAACATGGCCCCCACCTAGAATAATATATAGTGTTCTGTAGTGACTGAAACTGATTGAACATGGCCCCACCTAGAATAATATATAGTGTTCTGTAGTGACTGAAACTGAGTGAACATGGCCCCCACCTAGAATAATATATAGTGTTCTGTAGTGACTGAAACTGAGTGAACATGGCCCCCACCTAGAATAATATATAGTGTTCTGTAGTTACTGAAACTGAGTGAACATGGCCCCACCCCACTTAGAATAATATATAGTGTTCTGTAGTTACTGAAACTGAGTGAACATGGCCCCGCCCCACCTAGAATAATATATAGTGTTCTGTAGTTACTGAAACTGAGTGAACATGGCCCCACCTAGAATAATATATAGTGTTCTGTAGTTACTGAAACTGATTGAACATGGCCCCACCTAGAATAATATATAGTGTTCTGTAGTGACTGAAACTGAGTGAACATGGCCCCCACCTAGAATAATATATAGTGTTCTGTAGTGACTGAAACTGAGTGAACATGGCCCCACCTAGAATAATATATAGTGTTCTGTAGTGACTGAAACTGAGTGAATATGGCACCGCCCCACCTAGAATAATATATAGTGTTCTGTAGTGACTGAAACTGAGTGAATGTGGCCCCGCCCCACCTAGAATAATATATAGTGTTCTGTAGTGACTGAAACTGAGTGAATATGGCACCGCCCCACCTAGAATAATATATAGTGTTCTGTAGTGACTGAAACTGAGTGAACATGGCCCCCACCTAGAATAATATATAGTGTTCTGTAGTGACTGAAACTGAGTGAACATGGCCCCCACCTAGAATAATATATAGTGTTCTGTAGTTACTGAAACTGAGTGAATATGGCCCCCACCTAGAATAATATATAGTGTTCTGTAGTGACTGAAACTGAGTGAACATGGCCCCACCTAGAATAATATATAGTGTTCTGTAGTGACTGAAACTGAGTGAATATGGCCCCACCTAGAATAATATATAGTGTTCTGTAGTGACTGAAGCTGAGTGAATATGGCACCGCCCCACCTAGAATAATATATAGTGTTCTGTAGTGACTGAAACTGAGTGAACATGGCCCCGCTCCACCTAGAATAATATATAGTGTTCTGTAGTGACTGAAACTGAGTGAATATGGCACCGCCCCACCTAGAATAATATATAGTGTTCTGTAGTGACTGAAACTGAGTGAACATGGCCCCCACCTAGAATAATATATAGTGTTCTGTAGTGACTGAAACTGAGTGAACATGGCCCCCACCTAGAATAATATATAGTGTTCTGTAGTGACTGAAACTGATTGAACATGGCCCCACCTAGAATAATATAGTGTTCTGTAGTGACTGAAACTGAGTGAACATGGCCCCCACCTAGAATAATATATAGTGTTCTGTAGTGACTGAAACTGAGTGAACATGGCCCCCACCTAGAATAATATATAGTGTTCTGTAGTGACTGAAACTGAGTGAACATGGCTCCACCTAGAATAATATATAGTGTTCTGTAGTGACTGAAACTGAGTGAATATGGCCCCCACCTAGAATAATATATAGTGTTCTGTAGTGACTGAAACTGAGTGAATATGGCCCCACCCCACCTAGAATAATATATAGTATTCTGTAGTGACTGAAACTGAGTGAACATGGCCCCCACCTAGAATAATATATAGTGTTCTGTAGTGACTGAAACTGAGTGAACATGGCCCCACCCCACCTAGAATAATATATAGTGTTCTGTAGTGACTGAAACTGAGTGAACATGGCCCCCACCTAGAATAATATATAGTGTTCTGTAGTGACTGAAACTGAGTGAACATGGCCCCACCTAGAATAATATATAGTGTTCTGTAGTGACTGAAACTGAGTGAATATGGCCCCACCTAGAATAATATATAGTGTTCTGTAGTGACTGAAACTGATTGAACATGGCCCTGCCTAGAATAATATATAGTGTTCTGTAGTTACTGAAACTGATTGAACATGGCCCCACCTAGAATAATATATAGTGTTCTGTAGTGACTGAAACTGATTGAACATGGCCCCACCTAGAATAATATATAGTGTTCTGTAGTTACTGAAACTGAGTGAACATGGCCCCACCTAGAATAATATATAGTGTTCTGTAGTGACTGAAGCTGAGTGAATATGGCCCCACCTAGAATAATATATAGTGTTCTGTAGTGACTGAAACTGAGTGAACATGGCCCCACCTAGAATAATATATAGTGTTCTGTAGTGACTGAAACTGAGTGAACATGGCCCCACCTAGAATAATATATAGTGTTCTGTAGTGACTGAAACTGATTGAACATGGCCCCACCTAGAATAATATATAGTGTTCTGTAGTTACTGAAACTGATTGAACATGACCCCCACCTAAAATAATATATAGTGTTCTGTAGTGACTGAAACTGAGTGAATATGGCCCCCACCTAGAATAATATATAGTGTTCTGTAGTGACTGAAACTGAGTGAATATGGCCCCACCTAGAATAATATATAGTGTTCTGTAGTGACTGAAACTGAGTGAACATGGCCCCACCTAGAATAATATATAGTGTTCTGTAGTGACTGAAACTGAGTGAACATGGCCCCCACCTAGAATAATATATAGTGTTCTGTAGTGACTGAAACTGAGTGAACATGGCCCCACCTAGAATAATATATAGTGTTCTGTAGTGACTGAAACTGAGTGAACATGGCCCCGCCTAGAATAATATATAGTGTTCTGTAGTGACTGAAACTGATTGAATATGGCCCCCACCTAGAATAATATATAGTGTTCTGTAGTGACTGAAACTGATTGAACATGGCCCCCACCTAGAATAATATATAGTGTTCTGTAGTGACTGAAACTGATTGAACATGGCCCCACCTAGAATAATATATAGTGTTCTGTAGTGACTGAAACTGATTGAACATGGCCCCACCTAGAATAATATATAGTGTTCTGTAGTTACTGAAACTGAGTGAACATGGCCCCCACCTAGAATAATATATAGTGTTCTGTAGTGACTGAAACTGAGTGAATATGGCCCCACCCCACCTAGAATAATATATAGTGTTCTGTAGTGACTGAAACTGAGTGAACATGGCCCCCACCTAGAATAATATATAGTGTTCTGTAGTGACTGAAACTGAGTGAACATGGCCCCACCCCACCTAGAATAATATATAGTGTTCTGTAGTGACTGAAACTGAGTGAACATGGCCCCCACCTAGAATAATATATAGTGTTCTGTAGTGACTGAAACTGAGTGAACATGGCCCCACCTAGAATAATATATAGTGTTCTGTAGTGACTGAAACTGAGTGAATATGGCCCCACCTAGAATAATATATAGTGTTCTGTAGTGACTGAAACTGATTGAACATGGCCCTGCCTAGAATAATATATAGTGTTCTGTAGTTACTGAAACTGATTGAACATGGCCCCACCTAGAATAATATATAGTGTTCTGTAGTGACTGAAACTGATTGAACATGGCCCCACCTAGAATAATATATAGTGTTCTGTAGTTACTGAAACTGAGTGAACATGGCCCCACCTAGAATAATATATAGTGTTCTGTAGTGACTGAAGCTGAGTGAATATGGCCCCACCTAGAATAATATATAGTGTTCTGTAGTGACTGAAACTGATTGAACATGGCCCCACCTAGAATAATATATAGTGTTCTGTAGTTACTGAAACTGAGTGAACATGGCCCCCACCTAGAATAATATATAGTGTTCTGTAGTGACTGAAACTGAGTGAATATGGCCCCACCCCACCTAGAATAATATATAGTGTTCTGTAGTGACTGAAACTGAGTGAACATGGCCCCCACCTAGAATAATATATAGTGTTCTGTAGTGACTGAAACTGAGTGAACATGGCCCCCACCTAGAATAATATATAGTGTTCTGTAGTGACTGAAACTGAGTGAACATGGCCCCACCTAGAATAATATATAGTGTTCTGTAGTGACTGAAACTGAGTGAACATGGCCCCGCCTAGAATAATATATAGTGTTCTGTAGTGACTGAAACTGATTGAATATGGCCCCCACCTAGAATAATATATAGTGTTCTGTAGTGACTGAAACTGATTGAACATGGCCCCACCCCACCTAGAATAATATATAGTGTTCTGTAGTGACTGAAACTGAGTGAACATGGCCCCACCTAGAATAATATATAGTGTTCTGTAGTGACTGAAACTGAGTGAACATGGCCCCCACCTAGAATAATATATAGTGTTCTGTAGTGACTGAAACTGATTGAATATGGCCCCACCTAGAATAATAGATAGTGTTCTGTAGTGACTGAAACTGATTGAACATGGCCCCACCCCACCTAGAATAATATATAGTGTTCTGTAGTGACTGAAACTGAGTGAACATGGCCCCACCTAGAATAATATATAGTGTTCTGTAGTGACTGAAACTGATTGAACATGGCCCCCACCTAGAATAATATATAGTGTTCTGTAGTGACTGAAACTGATTGAACATGGCCCCACCTAGAATAATATATAGTGTTCTGTAGTGACTGAAACTGAGTGAACATGGCCCCCACCTAGAATAATATATAGTGTTCTGTAGTGACTGAAACTGATTGAACATGGCCCCCACCTAGAATAATATATAGTGTTCTGTAGTGACTGAAACTGAGTGAACATGGCCCCACCTAGAATAATATATAGTGTTCTGTAGTTACTGAAACTGAGTGAACATGGCCCCACCTAGAATAATATATAGTGTTCTGTAGTGACTGAAACTGATTGAACATGGCCCCCACCTAGAATAATATATAGTGTTCTGTAGTGACTGAAACTGATTGAACATGGCCCCCACCTAAAATAATATATAGTGTTCTGTAGTGACTGAAACTGATTGAACATGGCCCCACCTAGAATAATATATAGTGTTCTGTAGTGACTGAAACTGAGTGAACATGGCCCCACCTAGAATAATATATAGTGTTCTGTAGTGACTGAAACTGAGTGAACATGGCCCCACCCCACCTAGAATAATATATAGTGTTCTGTAGTGACTGAAACTGAGTGAACATGGCCCCACCTAGAATAATATATAGTGTTCTGTAGTTACTGAAACTGATTGAACATGGCCCCACCTAGAATAATATATAGTGTTCTGTAGTGACTGAAACTGAGTGAACATGGCCCCACCTAGAATAATATATAGTGTTCTGTAGTGACTGAAACTGAGTGAACATGGCCCCCACCTAGAATAATATATAGTGTTCTGTAGTGACTGAAACTGATTGAACATGGCCCCCACCTAGAATAATATATAGTGTTCTGTAGTGACTGAAACTGAGTGAACATGGCCCCACCTAGAATAATATATAGTGTTCTGTAGTGACTGAAACTGATTGAACATGGCCCCACCTAGAATAATATATAGTGTTCTGTTGTTACTGAAACTGATTGAACATGGCCCCACCTAGAATAATATATAGTGTTCTGTTGTTACTGAAACTGATTGAACATGGCCCCCACCTAGAATAATATATAGTGTTCTGTAGTGACTGAAACTGATTGAACATGGCCCCACCTAGAATAATATATAGTGTTCTGTAGTGACTGAAACTGAGTGAACATGGCCCCACCTAGAATAATATATAGTGTTCTGTAGTGACTGAAACTGATTGAACATGGCCCCACCTAGAATAATATATAGTGTTCTGTAGTGACTGAAACTGAGTGAACATGGCCCCCACCTAGAATAATATATAGTGTTCTGTTGTTACTGAAACTGAGTGAACATGGCCCCACCTAGAATAATATATAGTGTTCTGTAGTGACTGAAACTGATTGAACATGGCCCCACCTAGAATAATATATAGTGTTCTGTAGTGACTGAAACTGATTGAACATGGCCCCCACCTAGAATAATATATAGTGTTCTGTAGTGACTGAAACTGAGTGAACATGGCCCCACCTAGAATAATATATAGTGTTCTGTAGTGACTGAATCTGAGTGAACATGGCCCCACCTAGAATAATATATAGTGTTCTGTAGTGACTGAAACTGATTGAACATGGCCCCACCTAGAATAATATATAGTGTTCTGTAGTGACTGAAACTGATTGAACATGGCCCCACCTAGAATAATATAGTGTTCTGTAGTTACTGAAACTGAGTGAACATGGCCCCCACCTAGAATAATATATAGTGTTCTGTAGTGACTGAAACTGAGTGAATATGGCCCCACCCCACCTAGAATAATATATAGTGTTCTGTAGTGACTGAAACTGAGTGAACATGGCCCCCACCTAGAATAATATATAGTGTTCTGTAGTGACTGAAACTGAGTGAACATGGCCCCACCCCACCTAGAATAATATATAGTGTTCTGTAGTGACTGAAACTGAGTGAACATGGCCCCCACCTAGAATAATATATAGTGTTCTGTAGTGACTGAAACTGAGTGAACATGGCCCCACCTAGAATAATATATAGTGTTCTGTAGTGACTGAAACTGAGTGAATATGGCCCCACCTAGAATAATATATAGTGTTCTGTAGTGACTGAAACTGATTGAACATGGCCCTGCCTAGAATAATATATAGTGTTCTGTAGTTACTGAAACTGATTGAACATGGCCCCACCTAGAATAATATATAGTGTTCTGTAGTGACTGAAACTGATTGAACATGGCCCCACCTAGAATAATATATAGTGTTCTGTAGTTACTGAAACTGAGTGAACATGGCCCCACCTAGAATAATATATAGTGTTCTGTAGTGACTGAAGCTGAGTGAATATGGCCCCACCTAGAATAATATATAGTGTTCTGTAGTGACTGAAACTGAGTGAACATGGCCCCACCTAGAATAATATATAGTGTTCTGTAGTGACTGAAACTGAGTGAACATGGCCCCACCTAGAATAATATATAGTGTTCTGTAGTGACTGAAACTGATTGAACATGGCCCCACCTAGAATAATATATAGTGTTCTGTAGTTACTGAAACTGATTGAACATGGCCCCCACCTAGAATAATATATAGTGTTCTGTAGTGACTGAAACTGAGTGAATATGGCCCCCACCTAGAATAATATATAGTGTTCTGTAGTGACTGAAACTGAGTGAATATGGCCCCACCTAGAATAATATATAGTGTTCTGTAGTGACTGAAACTGAGTGAACATGGCCCCACCTAGAATAATATATAGTGTTCTGTAGTGACTGAAACTGATTGAATATGGCCCCCACCTAGAATAATATATAGTGTTCTGTAGTGACTGAAACTGATTGAACATGGCCCCACCCCACCTAGAATAATATATAGTGTTCTGTAGTGACTGAAACTGAGTGAACATGGCCCCACCTAGAATAATATATAGTGTTCTGTAGTGACTGAAACTGAGTGAACATGGCCCCCACCTAGAATAATATATAGTGTTCTGTAGTGACTGAAACTGATTGAATATGGCCCCCACCTAGAATAATGTATAGTGTTCTGTAGTGACTGAAACTGATTGAACATGGCCCCACCCCACCTAGAATAATATATAGTGTTCTGTAGTGACTGAAACTGAGTGAACATGGCCCCACCTAGAATAATATATAGTGTTCTGTAGTGACTGAAACTGATTGAACATGGCCCCCACCTAGAATAATATATATAGTGTTCTGTAGTGACTGAAACTGATTGAACATGGCCCCACCTAGAATAATATATAGTGTTCTGTAGTGACTGAAACTGAGTGAACATGGCCCCCACCTAGAATAATATATAGTGTTCTGTAGTGACTGAAACTGATTGAACATGGCCCCCACCTAGAATAATATATAGTGTTCTGTAGTGACTGAAACTGAGTGAACATGGCCCCACCTAGAATAATATATAGTGTTCTGTAGTTACTGAAACTGAGTGAACATGGCCCCACCTAGAATAATATATAGTGTTCTGTAGTGACTGAAACTGATTGAACATGGCCCCCACCTAGAATAATATATAGTGTTCTGTAGTGACTGAAACTGATTGAACATGGCCCCCACCTAGAATAATATATAGTGTTCTGTAGTGACTGAAACTGATTGAACATGGCCCCACCTAGAATAATATATAGTGTTCTGTAGTGACTGAAACTGAGTGAACATGGCCCCACCTAGAATAATATATAGTGTTCTGTAGTGACTGAAACTGAGTGAACATGGTCCCACCTAGAATAATATATAGTGTTCTGTAGTGACTGAACCAGAGTGAACATGGCCCCACCTAGAATAATATATAGTGTTCTGTAGTTACTGAAACTGATTGAACATGGCCCCACCTAGAATAATATATAGTGTTCTGTAGTGACTGAAACTGAGTGAACATGGCCCCACCTAGAATAATATATAGTGTTCTGTAGTGACTGAAACTGAGTGAACATGGCCCCCACCTAGAATAATATATAGTGTTCTGTAGTGACTGAACCAGAGTGAACATGGCCCCACCTAGAATAATATATAGTGTTCTGTAGTTACTGAAACTGATTGAACATGCCCCCACCTAGAATAATATATAGTGTTCTGTAGTGACTGAAACTGATTAAACATGGCCCCCACCTAGAATAATATATAGTGTTCTGTAGTGACTGAAACTGATTGAACATGGCCCCCACCTAGAATAATATATAGTGTTCTGTAGTGACTGAAACTGAGTGAACATGGCCCCACCTAGAATAATATATAGTGTTCTGTAGTGACTGAAACTGATTGAACATGGCCCCACCTAGAATAATATATAGTGTTCTGTTGTTACTGAAACTGATTGAACATGGCCCCACCTAGAATAATATATAGTGTTCTGTTGTTACTGAAACTGATTGAACATGGCCCCCACCTAGAATAATATATAGTGTTCTGTAGTGACTGAAACTGATTGAACATGGCCCCACCTAGAATAATATATAGTGTTCTGTAGTGACTGAAACTGAGTGAACATGGCCCCACCTAGAATAATATATAGTGTTCTGTAGTGACTGAAACTGATTGAACATGGCCCCACCTAGAATAATATATAGTGTTCTGTAGTGACTGAAACTGAGTGAACATGGCCCCCACCTAGAATAATATATAGTGTTCTGTAGTGACTGAAACTGATTGAACATGGCCCCACCTAGAATAATATATAGTGTTCTGTAGTTACTGAAACTGAGTGAACATGGCCCCACCTAGAATAATATATAGTGTTCTGTAGTGACTGAAGCTGAGTGAATATGGCCCCACCTAGAATAATATATAGTGTTCTGTAGTGACTGAAACTGATTGAACATGGCCCCACCTAGAATAATATATAGTGTTCTGTAGTTACTGAAACTGAGTGAACATGGCCCCCACCTAGAATAATATATAGTGTTCTGTAGTGACTGAAACTGAGTGAATATGGCCCCACCCCACCTAGAATAATATATAGTGTTCTGTAGTGACTGAAACTGAGTGAACATGGCCCCCACCTAGAATAATATATAGTGTTCTGTAGTGACTGAAACTGAGTGAACATGGCCCCCACCTAGAATAATATATAGTGTTCTGTAGTGACTGAAACTGAGTGAACATGGCCCCACCTAGAATAATATATAGTGTTCTGTAGTGACTGAAACTGAGTGAACATGGCCCCGCCTAGAATAATATATAGTGTTCTGTAGTGACTGAAACTGATTGAATATGGCCCCCACCTAGAATAATATATAGTGTTCTGTAGTGACTGAAACTGATTGAACATGGCCCCACCCCACCTAGAATAATATATAGTGTTCTGTAGTGACTGAAACTGAGTGAACATGGCCCCACCTAGAATAATATATAGTGTTCTGTAGTGACTGAAACTGAGTGAACATGGCCCCCACCTAGAATAATATATAGTGTTCTGTAGTGACTGAAACTGATTGAATATGGCCCCACCTAGAATAATAGATAGTGTTCTGTAGTGACTGAAACTGATTGAACATGGCCCCACCCCACCTAGAATAATATATAGTGTTCTGTAGTGACTGAAACTGAGTGAACATGGCCCCACCTAGAATAATATATAGTGTTCTGTAGTGACTGAAACTGATTGAACATGGCCCCCACCTAGAATAATATATAGTGTTCTGTAGTGACTGAAACTGATTGAACATGGCCCCACCTAGAATAATATATAGTGTTCTGTAGTGACTGAAACTGAGTGAACATGGCCCCCACCTAGAATAATATATAGTGTTCTGTAGTGACTGAAACTGATTGAACATGGCCCCCACCTAGAATAATATATAGTGTTCTGTAGTGACTGAAACTGAGTGAACATGGCCCCACCTAGAATAATATATAGTGTTCTGTAGTTACTGAAACTGAGTGAACATGGCCCCACCTAGAATAATATATAGTGTTCTGTAGTGACTGAAACTGATTGAACATGGCCCCCACCTAGAATAATATATAGTGTTCTGTAGTGACTGAAACTGATTGAACATGGCCCCCACCTAAAATAATATATAGTGTTCTGTAGTGACTGAAACTGATTGAACATGGCCCCACCTAGAATAATATATAGTGTTCTGTAGTGACTGAAACTGAGTGAACATGGCCCCACCTAGAATAATATATAGTGTTCTGTAGTGACTGAAACTGAGTGAACATGGCCCCACCCCACCTAGAATAATATATAGTGTTCTGTAGTGACTGAAACTGAGTGAACATGGCCCCACCTAGAATAATATATAGTGTTCTGTAGTTACTGAAACTGATTGAACATGGCCCCACCTAGAATAATATATAGTGTTCTGTAGTGACTGAAACTGAGTGAACATGGCCCCACCTAGAATAATATATAGTGTTCTGTAGTGACTGAAACTGAGTGAACATGGCCCCCACCTAGAATAATATATAGTGTTCTGTAGTGACTGAAACTGATTGAACATGGCCCCCACCTAGAATAATATATAGTGTTCTGTAGTGACTGAAACTGAGTGAACATGGCCCCACCTAGAATAATATATAGTGTTCTGTAGTGACTGAAACTGATTGAACATGGCCCCACCTAGAATAATATATAGTGTTCTGTTGTTACTGAAACTGATTGAACATGGCCCCACCTAGAATAATATATAGTGTTCTGTTGTTACTGAAACTGATTGAACATGGCCCCCACCTAGAATAATATATAGTGTTCTGTAGTGACTGAAACTGATTGAACATGGCCCCACCTAGAATAATATATAGTGTTCTGTAGTGACTGAAACTGAGTGAACATGGCCCCACCTAGAATAATATATAGTGTTCTGTAGTGACTGAAACTGATTGAACATGGCCCCACCTAGAATAATATATAGTGTTCTGTAGTGACTGAAACTGAGTGAACATGGCCCCCACCTAGAATAATATATAGTGTTCTGTTGTTACTGAAACTGAGTGAACATGGCCCCACCTAGAATAATATATAGTGTTCTGTAGTGACTGAAACTGATTGAACATGGCCCCACCTAGAATAATATATAGTGTTCTGTAGTGACTGAAACTGATTGAACATGGCCCCCACCTAGAATAATATATAGTGTTCTGTAGTGACTGAAACTGAGTGAACATGGCCCCACCTAGAATAATATATAGTGTTCTGTAGTGACTGAATCTGAGTGAACATGGCCCCACCTAGAATAATATATAGTGTTCTGTAGTGACTGAAACTGATTGAACATGGCCCCACCTAGAATAATATATAGTGTTCTGTAGTGACTGAAACTGATTGAACATGGCCCCACCTAGAATAATATAGTGTTCTGTAGTTACTGAAACTGAGTGAACATGGCCCCCACCTAGAATAATATATAGTGTTCTGTAGTGACTGAAACTGAGTGAATATGGCCCCACCCCACCTAGAATAATATATAGTGTTCTGTAGTGACTGAAACTGAGTGAACATGGCCCCCACCTAGAATAATATATAGTGTTCTGTAGTGACTGAAACTGAGTGAACATGGCCCCACCCCACCTAGAATAATATATAGTGTTCTGTAGTGACTGAAACTGAGTGAACATGGCCCCCACCTAGAATAATATATAGTGTTCTGTAGTGACTGAAACTGAGTGAACATGGCCCCACCTAGAATAATATATAGTGTTCTGTAGTGACTGAAACTGAGTGAATATGGCCCCACCTAGAATAATATATAGTGTTCTGTAGTGACTGAAACTGATTGAACATGGCCCTGCCTAGAATAATATATAGTGTTCTGTAGTTACTGAAACTGATTGAACATGGCCCCACCTAGAATAATATATAGTGTTCTGTAGTGACTGAAACTGATTGAACATGGCCCCACCTAGAATAATATATAGTGTTCTGTAGTTACTGAAACTGAGTGAACATGGCCCCACCTAGAATAATATATAGTGTTCTGTAGTGACTGAAGCTGAGTGAATATGGCCCCACCTAGAATAATATATAGTGTTCTGTAGTGACTGAAACTGAGTGAACATGGCCCCACCTAGAATAATATATAGTGTTCTGTAGTGACTGAAACTGAGTGAACATGGCCCCACCTAGAATAATATATAGTGTTCTGTAGTGACTGAAACTGATTGAACATGGCCCCACCTAGAATAATATATAGTGTTCTGTAGTTACTGAAACTGATTGAACATGGCCCCCACCTAGAATAATATATAGTGTTCTGTAGTGACTGAAACTGAGTGAATATGGCCCCCACCTAGAATAATATATAGTGTTCTGTAGTGACTGAAACTGAGTGAATATGGCCCCACCTAGAATAATATATAGTGTTCTGTAGTGACTGAAACTGAGTGAACATGGCCCCACCTAGAATAATATATAGTGTTCTGTAGTGACTGAAACTGATTGAATATGGCCCCCACCTAGAATAATATATAGTGTTCTGTAGTGACTGAAACTGATTGAACATGGCCCCACCCCACCTAGAATAATATATAGTGTTCTGTAGTGACTGAAACTGAGTGAACATGGCCCCACCTAGAATAATATATAGTGTTCTGTAGTGACTGAAACTGAGTGAACATGGCCCCCACCTAGAATAATATATAGTGTTCTGTAGTGACTGAAACTGATTGAATATGGCCCCCACCTAGAATAATGTATAGTGTTCTGTAGTGACTGAAACTGATTGAACATGGCCCCACCCCACCTAGAATAATATATAGTGTTCTGTAGTGACTGAAACTGAGTGAACATGGCCCCACCTAGAATAATATATAGTGTTCTGTAGTGACTGAAACTGATTGAACATGGCCCCCACCTAGAATAATATATATATTGTTCTGTAGTGACTGAAACTGATTGAACATGGCCCCACCTAGAATAATATATAGTGTTCTGTAGTGACTGAAACTGAGTGAACATGGCCCCCACCTAGAATAATATATAGTGTTCTGTAGTGACTGAAACTGATTGAACATGGCCCCCACCTAGAATAATATATAGTGTTCTGTAGTGACTGAAACTGAGTGAACATGGCCCCACCTAGAATAATATATAGTGTTCTGTAGTTACTGAAACTGAGTGAACATGGCCCCACCTAGAATAATATATAGTGTTCTGTAGTGACTGAAACTGATTGAACATGGCCCCCACCTAGAATAATATATAGTGTTCTGTAGTGACTGAAACTGATTGAACATGGCCCCCACCTAGAATAATATATAGTGTTCTGTAGTGACTGAAACTGATTGAACATGGCCCCACCTAGAATAATATATAGTGTTCTGTAGTGACTGAAACTGAGTGAACATGGCCCCACCTAGAATAATATATAGTGTTCTGTAGTGACTGAAACTGAGTGAACATGGTCCCACCTAGAATAATATATAGTGTTCTGTAGTGACTGAACCAGAGTGAACATGGCCCCACCTAGAATAATATATAGTGTTCTGTAGTTACTGAAACTGATTGAACATGGCCCCACCTAGAATAATATATAGTGTTCTGTAGTGACTGAAACTGAGTGAACATGGCCCCACCTAGAATAATATATAGTGTTCTGTAGTGACTGAAACTGAGTGAACATGGCCCCCACCTAGAATAATATATAGTGTTCTGTAGTGACTGAACCAGAGTGAACATGGCCCCACCTAGAATAATATATAGTGTTCTGTAGTTACTGAAACTGATTGAACATGCCCCCACCTAGAATAATATATAGTGTTCTGTAGTGACTGAAACTGATTAAACATGGCCCCCACCTAGAATAATATATAGTGTTCTGTAGTGACTGAAACTGATTGAACATGGCCCCCACCTAGAATAATATATAGTGTTCTGTAGTGACTGAAACTGAGTGAACATGGCCCCACCTAGAATAATATATAGTGTTCTGTAGTGACTGAAACTGATTGAACATGGCCCCACCTAGAATAATATATAGTGTTCTGTTGTTACTGAAACTGATTGAACATGGCCCCACCTAGAATAATATATAGTGTTCTGTTGTTACTGAAACTGATTGAACATGGCCCCCACCTAGAATAATATATAGTGTTCTGTAGTGACTGAAACTGATTGAACATGGCCCCACCTAGAATAATATATAGTGTTCTGTAGTGACTGAAACTGAGTGAACATGGCCCCACCTAGAATAATATATAGTGTTCTGTAGTGACTGAAACTGATTGAACATGGCCCCACCTAGAATAATATATAGTGTTCTGTAGTGACTGAAACCGAGTGAACATGGCCCCACCTAGAATAATATATAGTGTTCTGTAGTGACTGAAACTGATTGAACATGGCCCCACCTAGAATAATATATAGTGTTCTGTAGTGACTGAAACTGAGTGAACATGGCCCCACCTAGAATAATATATAGTGTTCTGTAGTGACTGAAACTGATTGAACATGGCCCCACCTAGAATAATATATAGTGTTCTGTAGTGACTGAAACTGAGTGAACATGGCCCCCACCTAGAATAATATATAGTGTTCTGTAGTGACTGAAACTGATTGAACATGGCCCCACCCCACCTAGAATAATATATAGTGTCTGTAGTGACTGAAACTGAGTGAACATGGCCCCACCTAGAATAATATATAGTGTTCTGTAGTGACTGAAACTGAGTGAACATGGCCCCCACCTAGAATAATATATAGTGTTCTGTAGTGACTGAAACTGATTGAATATGGCCCCACCTAGAATAATAGATAGTGTTCTGTAGTGACTGAAACTGATTGAACATGGCCCCACCCCACCTAGAATAATATATAGTGTTCTGTAGTGACTGAAACTGAGTGAACATGGCCCCACCTAGAATAATATATAGTGTTCTGTAGTGACTGAAACTGATTGAACATGGCCCCCACCTAGAATAATATATAGTGTTCTGTAGTGACTGAAACTGATTGAACATGGCCCCACCTAGAATAATATATAGTGTTCTGTAGTGACTGAAACTGAGTGAACATGGCCCCCACCTAGAATAATATATAGTGTTCTGTAGTGACTGAAACTGATTGAACATGGCCCCCACCTAGAATAATATATAGTGTTCTGTAGTGACTGAAACTGAGTGAACATGGCCCCACCTAGAATAATATATAGTGTTCTGTAGTTACTGAAACTGAGTGAACATGGCCCCACCTAGAATAATATATAGTGTTCTGTAGTGACTGAAACTGATTGAACATGGCCCCCACCTAGAATAATATATAGTGTTCTGTAGTGACTGAAACTGATTGAACATGGCCCCCACCTAAAATAATATATAGTGTTCTGTAGTGACTGAAACTGATTGAACATGGCCCCACCTAGAATAATATATAGTGTTCTGTAGTGACTGAAACTGAGTGAACATGGCCCCACCTAGAATAATATATAGTGTTCTGTAGTGACTGAAACTGAGTGAACATGGCCCCACCCCACCTAGAATAATATATAGTGTTCTGTAGTGACTGAAACTGAGTGAACATGGCCCCACCTAGAATAATATATAGTGTTCTGTAGTGACTGAAACTGAGTGAACATGGCCCCACCTAGAATAATATATAGTGTTCTGTAGTGACTGAAACTGAGTGAACATGGCCCCCACCTAGAATAATATATAGTGTTCTGTAGTGACTGAAACTGATTGAACATGGCCCCCACCTAGAATAATATATAGTGTTCTGTAGTGACTGAAACTGAGTGAACATGGCCCCACCTAGAATAATATATAGTGTTCTGTAGTGACTGAAACTGATTGAACATGGCCCCACCTAGAATAATATATAGTGTTCTGTTGTTACTGAAACTGATTGAACATGGCCCCACCTAGAATAATATATAGTGTTCTGTTGTTACTGAAACTGATTGAACATTGCCCCCACCTAGAATAATATATAGTGTTCTGTAGTGACTGAAACTGATTGAACATGGCCCCACCTAGAATAATATATAGTGTTCTGTAGTGACTGAAACTGAGTGAACATGGCCCCACCTAGAATAATATATAGTGTTCTGTAGTGACTGAAACTGATTGAACATGGCCCCACCTAGAATAATATATAGTGTTCTGTAGTGACTGAAACTGAGTGAACATGGCCCCCACCTAGAATAATATATAGTGTTCTGTTGTTACTGAAACTGAGTGAACATGGCCCCACCTAGAATAATATATAGTGTTCTGTAGTGACTGAAACTGATTGAACATGGCCCCACCTAGAATAATATATAGTGTTCTGTAGTGACTGAAACTGATTGAACATGGCCCCCACCTAGAATAATATATAGTGTTCTGTAGTGACTGAAACTGAGTGAACATGGCCCCACCTAGAATAATATATAGTGTTCTGTTGTGACTGAATCTGAGTGAACATGGCCCCACCTAGAATAATATATAGTGTTCTGTAGTGACTGAAACTGATTGAACATGGCCCCACCTAGAATAATATATAGTGTTCTGTAGTGACTGAAACTGATTGAACATGGCCCCACCTAGAATAATATATAGTGTTCTGTAGTTACTGAAACTGAGTGAACATGGCCCCCACCTAGAATAATATATAGTGTTCTGTAGTGACTGAAACTGAGTGAATATGGCCCCACCCCACCTAGAATAATATATAGTGTTCTGTAGTGACTGAAACTGAGTGAACATGGCCCCCACCTAGAATAATATATAGTGTTCTGTAGTGACTGAAACTGAGTGAACATGGCCCCACCCCACCTAGAATAATATATAGTGTTCTGTAGTGACTGAAACTGAGTGAACATGGCCCCCACCTAGAATAATATATAGTGTTCTGTAGTGACTGAAACTGAGTGAACATGGCCCCACCTAGAATAATATATAGTGTTCTGTAGTGACTGAAACTGAGTGAATATGGCCCCACCTAGAATAATATATAGTGTTCTGTAGTGACTGAAACTGATTGAACATGGCCCTGCCTAGAATAATATATAGTGTTCTGTAGTTACTGAAACTGATTGAACATGGCCCCACCTAGAATAATATATAGTGTTCTGTAGTGACTGAAACTGATTGAACATGGCCCCACCTAGAATAATATATAGTGTTCTGTAGTTACTGAAACTGAGTGAACATGGCCCCACCTAGAATAATATATAGTGTTCTGTAGTGACTGAAGCTGAGTGAATATGGCCCCACCTAGAATAATATATAGTGTTCTGTAGTGACTGAAACTGAGTGAACATGGCCCCACCTAGAATAATATATAGTGTTCTGTAGTGACTGAAACTGAGTGAACATGGCCCCACCTAGAATAATATATAGTGTTCTGTAGTGACTGAAACTGATTGAACATGGCCCCACCTAGAATAATATATAGTGTTCTGTAGTTACTGAAACTGATTGAACATGGCCCCCACCTAGAATAATATATAGTGTTCTGTAGTGACTGAAACTGAGTGAATATGGCCCCCACCTAGAATAATATATAGTGTTCTGTAGTGACTGAAACTGAGTGAATATGGCCCCACCTAGAATAATATATAGTGTTCTGTAGTGACTGAAACTGAGTGAACATGGCCCCACCTAGAATAATATATAGTGTTCTGTAGTTACTGAAACTGAGTGAACATGGCCCCACCTAGAATAATATATAGTGTTCTGTAGTGACTGAAACTGATTGAACATGGCCCCCACCTAGAATAATATATAGTGTTCTGTAGTGACTGAAACTGATTGAACATGGCCCCCACCTAGAATAATATATAGTGTTCTGTAGTGACTGAAACTGATTGAACATGGCCCCACCTAGAATAATATATAGTGTTCTGTAGTGACTGAAACTGAGTGAACATGGCCCCACCTAGAATAATATATAGTGTTCTGTAGTGACTGAAACTGAGTGAACATGGTCCCACCTAGAATAATATATAGTGTTCTGTAGTGACTGAACCAGAGTGAACATGGCCCCACCTAGAATAATATATAGTGTTCTGTAGTTACTGAAACTGATTGAACATGGCCCCACCTAGAATAATATATAGTGTTCTGTAGTGACTGAAACTGAGTGAACATGGCCCCACCTAGAATAATATATATTGTTCTGTAGTGACTGAAACTGAGTGAACATGGCCCCCACCTAGAATAATATATAGTGTTCTGTAGTGACTGAACCAGAGTGAACATGGCCCCACCTAGAATAATATATAGTGTTCTGTAGTTACTGAAACTGATTGAACATGCCCCCACCTAGAATAATATATAGTGTTCTGTAGTGACTGAAACTGATTAAACATGGCCCCCACCTAGAATAATATATAGTGTTCTGTAGTGACTGAAACTGATTGAACATGGCCCCCACCTAGAATAATATATAGTGTTCTGTAGTGACTGAAACTGAGTGAACATGGCCCCACCTAGAATAATATATAGTGTTCTGTAGTGACTGAAACTGATTGAACATGGCCCCACCTAGAATAATATATAGTGTTCTGTTGTTACTGAAACTGATTGAACATGGCCCCACCTAGAATAATATATAGTGTTCTGTTGTTACTGAAACTGATTGAACATGGCCCCCACCTAGAATAATATATAGTGTTCTGTAGTGACTGAAACTGATTGAACATGGCCCCACCTAGAATAATATATAGTGTTCTGTAGTGACTGAAACTGAGTGAACATGGCCCCACCTAGAATAATATATAGTGTTCTGTAGTGACTGAAACTGATTGAACATGGCCCCACCTAGAATAATATATAGTGTTCTGTAGTGACTGAAACTGAGTGAACATGGCCCCCACCTAGAATAATATATAGTGTTCTGTTGTTACTGAAAATGAGTGAACATGGCCCCACCTAGAATAATATATAGTGTTCTGTAGTGACTGAAACTGATTGAACATGGCCCCACCTAGAATAATATATAGTGTTCTGTAGTGACTGAAACTGATTGAACATGGCCCCCACCTAGAATAATATATAGTGTTCTGTAGTGACTGAAACCGAGTGAACATGGCCCCACCTAGAATAATATATAGTGTTCTGTAGTGACTGAAACTGATTGAACATGGCCCCACCTAGAATAATATATAGTGTTCTGTAGTGACTGAACCAGAGTGAACATGGCCCCACCTAGAATAATATATAGTGTTCTGTAGTGACTGAAACTGAGTGAACATGGCCCCACCTAGAATAATATATAGTGTTCTGTAGTGACTGAAACTGATTGAACATGGCCCCACCTAGAATAATATATAGTGTTCTGTAGTTACTGAAACTGAGTGAACATGGCCCCACCTAGAATAATATATAGTGTTCTGTAGTGACTGAAGCTGAGTGAATATGGCCCCACCTAGAATAATATATAGTGTTCTGTAGTTACTGAAACTGATTGAACATGGCCCCACCTAGAATAATATATAGTGTTCTGTAGTGACTGAAACTGATTGAACATGGCCCCACCTAGAATAATATATAGTGTTCTGTAGTTACTGAAACTGATTGAACATGGCCCCCACCTAGAATAATATATAGTGTTCTGTAGTGACTGAAACTGAGTGAATATGGCCCCCACCTAGAATAATATATAGTGTTCTGTAGTGACTGAAACTGAGTGAATATGGCCCCACCTAGAATAATATATAGTGTTCTGTAGTGACTGAAACTGAGTGAACATGGCCCCACCTAGAATAATATATAGTGTTCTGTAGTGACTGAAACTGAGTGAACATGGCCCCCACCTAGAATAATATATAGTGTTCTGTAGTGACTGAAACTGAGTGAACATGGCCCCACCTAGAATAATATATAGTGTTCTGTAGTGACTGAAACTGAGTGAACATGGCCCCGCCTAGAATAATATATAGTGTTCTGTAGTGACTGAAACTGATTGAATATGGCCCCCACCTAGAATAATATATAGTGTTCTGTAGTGACTGAAACTGATTGAACATGGCCCCACCCCACCTAGAATAATATATAGTGTCTGTAGTGACTGAAACTGAGTGAACATGGCCCCACCTAGAATAATATATAGTGTTCTGTAGTGACTGAAACTGAGTGAACATGGCCCCCACCTAGAATAATATATAGTGTTCTGTAGTGACTGAAACTGATTGAACATGGCCCCACCTAGAATAATATATAGTGTTCTGTAGTGACTGAAACTGAGTGAACATGGCCCCCACCTAGAATAATATATAGTGTTCTGTAGTGACTGAAACTGATTGAACATGGCCCCCACCTAGAATAATATATAGTGTTCTGTAGTGACTGAAACTGAGTGAACATGGCCCCACCTAGAATAATATATAGTGTTCTGTAGTTACTGAAACTGAGTGAACATGGCCCCACCTAGAATAATATATAGTGTTCTGTAGTGACTGAAACTGATTGAACATGGCCCCCACCTAGAATAATATATAGTGTTCTGTAGTGACTGAAACTGATTGAACATGGCCCCCACCTAAAATAATATATAGTGTTCTGTAGTGACTGAAACTGATTGAACATGGCCCCACCTAGAATAATATATAGTGTTCTGTAGTGACTGAAACTGAGTGAACATGGCCCCACCTAGAATAATATATAGTGTTCTGTAGTGACTGAAACTGAGTGAACATGGCCCCACCCCACCTAGAATAATATATAGTGTTCTGTAGTGACTGAAACTGAGTGAACATGGCCCCACCTAGAATAATATATAGTGTTCTGTAGTTACTGAAACTGATTGAACATGGCCCCACCTAGAATAATATATAGTGTTCTGTAGTGACTGAAACTGAGTGAACATGGCCCCACCTAGAATAATATATAGTGTTCTGTAGTGACTGAAACTGAGTGAACATGGCCCCCACCTAGAATAATATATAGTGTTCTGTAGTGACTGAAACTGATTGAACATGGCCCCCACCTAGAATAATATATAGTGTTCTGTAGTGACTGAAACTGAGTGAACATGGCCCCACCTAGAATAATATATAGTGTTCTGTAGTGACTGAAACTGATTGAACATGGCCCCACCTAGAATAATATATAGTGTTCTGTTGTTACTGAAACTGATTGAACATGGCCCCACCTAGAATAATATATAGTGTTCTGTTGTTACTGAAACTGATTGAACATTGCCCCCACCTAGAATAATATATAGTGTTCTGTAGTGACTGAAACTGATTGAACATGGCCCCACCTAGAATAATATATAGTGTTCTGTAGTGACTGAAACTGAGTGAACATGGCCCCACCTAGAATAATATATAGTGTTCTGTAGTGACTGAAACTGATTGAACATGGCCCCACCTAGAATAATATATAGTGTTCTGTAGTGACTGAAACTGAGTGAACATGGCCCCCACCTAGAATAATATATAGTGTTCTGTTGTTACTGAAACTGAGTGAACATGGCCCCACCTAGAATAATATATAGTGTTCTGTAGTGACTGAAACTGATTGAACATGGCCCCACCTAGAATAATATATAGTGTTCTGTAGTGACTGAAACTGATTGAACATGGCCCCCACCTAGAATAATATATAGTGTTCTGTAGTGACTGAAACTGAGTGAACATGGCCCCACCTAGAATAATATATAGTGTTCTGTTGTGACTGAATCTGAGTGAACATGGCCCCACCTAGAATAATATATAGTGTTCTGTAGTGACTGAAACTGATTGAACATGGCCCCACCTAGAATAATATATAGTGTTCTGTAGTGACTGAAACTGATTGAACATGGCCCCACCTAGAATAATATATAGTGTTCTGTAGTTACTGAAACTGAGTGAACATGGCCCCCACCTAGAATAATATATAGTGTTCTGTAGTGACTGAAACTGAGTGAATATGGCCCCACCCCACCTAGAATAATATATAGTGTTCTGTAGTGACTGAAACTGAGTGAACATGGCCCCCACCTAGAATAATATATAGTGTTCTGTAGTGACTGAAACTGAGTGAACATGGCCCCACCCCACCTAGAATAATATATAGTGTTCTGTAGTGACTGAAACTGAGTGAACATGGCCCCCACCTAGAATAATATATAGTGTTCTGTAGTGACTGAAACTGAGTGAACATGGCCCCACCTAGAATAATATATAGTGTTCTGTAGTGACTGAAACTGAGTGAATATGGCCCCACCTAGAATAATATATAGTGTTCTGTAGTGACTGAAACTGATTGAACATGGCCCTGCCTAGAATAATATATAGTGTTCTGTAGTTACTGAAACTGATTGAACATGGCCCCACCTAGAATAATATATAGTGTTCTGTAGTGACTGAAACTGATTGAACATGGCCCCACCTAGAATAATATATAGTGTTCTGTAGTTACTGAAACTGAGTGAACATGGCCCCACCTAGAATAATATATAGTGTTCTGTAGTGACTGAAGCTGAGTGAATATGGCCCCACCTAGAATAATATATAGTGTTCTGTAGTGACTGAAACTGAGTGAACATGGCCCCACCTAGAATAATATATAGTGTTCTGTAGTGACTGAAACTGAGTGAACATGGCCCCACCTAGAATAATATATAGTGTTCTGTAGTGACTGAAACTGATTGAACATGGCCCCACCTAGAATAATATATAGTGTTCTGTAGTTACTGAAACTGATTGAACATGGCCCCCACCTAGAATAATATATAGTGTTCTGTAGTGACTGAAACTGAGTGAATATGGCCCCCACCTAGAATAATATATAGTGTTCTGTAGTGACTGAAACTGAGTGAATATGGCCCCACCTAGAATAATATATAGTGTTCTGTAGTGACTGAAACTGAGTGAACATGGCCCCACCTAGAATAATATATAGTGTTCTGTAGTGACTGAAACTGAGTGAACATGGCCCCCACCTAGAATAATATATAGTGTTCTGTAGTGACTGAAACTGAGTGAACATGGCCCCACCTAGAATAATATATAGTGTTCTGTAGTGACTGAAACTGAGTGAACATGGCCCCGCCTAGAATAATATATAGTGTTCTGTAGTGACTGAAACTGATTGAATATGGCCCCACCTAGAATAATATATAGTGTTCTGTAGTGACTGAAACTGAGTGAACATGGCCCCACCTAGAATAATATATAGTGTTCTGTAGTGACTGAAACTGAGTGAACATGGCCCCCACCTAGAATAATATATAGTGTTCTGTAGTGACTGAAACTGATTGAATATGGCCCCCACCTAGAATAATGTATAGTGTTCTGTAGTGACTGAAACTGATTGAACATGGCCCCACCCCACCTAGAATAATATATAGTGTTCTGTAGTGACTGAAACTGAGTGAACATGGCCCCACCTAGAATAATATATAGTGTTCTGTAGTGACTGAAACTGATTGAACATGGCCCCCACCTAGAATAATATATAGTGTTCTGTAGTGACTGAAACTGATTGAACATGGCCCCACCTAGAATAATATATAGTGTTCTGTAGTGACTGAAACTGAGTGAACATGGCCCCCACCTAGAATAATATATAGTGTTCTGTAGTGACTGAAACTGATTGAACATGGCCCCCACCTAGAATAATATATAGTGTTCTGTAGTGACTGAAACTGAGTGAACATGGCCCCACCTAGAATAATATATAGTGTTCTGTAGTTACTGAAACTGAGTGAACATGGCCCCACCTAGAATAATATATAGTGTTCTGTAGTGACTGAAACTGATTGAACATGGCCCCCACCTAGAATAATATATAGTGTTCTGTAGTGACTGAAACTGATTGAACATGGCCCCCACCTAGAATAATATATAGTGTTCTGTAGTGACTGAAACTGATTGAACATGGCCCCACCTAGAATAATATATAGTGTTCTGTAGTGACTGAAACTGAGTGAACATGGCCCCACCTAGAATAATATATAGTGTTCTGTAGTGACTGAAACTGAGTGAACATGGTCCCACCTAGAATAATATATAGTGTTCTGTAGTGACTGAACCAGAGTGAACATGGCCCCACCTAGAATAATATATAGTGTTCTGTAGTTACTGAAACTGATTGAACATGGCCCCACCTAGAATAATATAGTGTTCTGTAGTGACTGAAACTGAGTGAACATGGCCCCACCTAGAATAATATATAGTGTTCTGTAGTGACTGAAACTGAGTGAACATGGCCCCCACCTAGAATAATATATAGTGTTCTGTAGTGACTGAACCAGAGTGAACATGGCCCCACCTAGAATAATATATAGTGTTCTGTAGTTACTGAAACTGATTGAACATGCCCCCACCTAGAATAATATATAGTGTTCTGTAGTGACTGAAACTGATTGAACATGGCCCCCACCTAGAATAATATATAGTGTTCTGTAGTGACTGAAACTGATTGAACATGGCCCCCACCTAGAATAATATATAGTGTTCTGTAGTGACTGAAACTGAGTGAACATGGCCCCACCTAGAATAATATATAGTGTTCTGTAGTGACTGAAACTGATTGAACATGGCCCCCACCTAGAATAATATATAGTGTTCTGTAGTGACTGAAACTGAGTGAACATGGCCCCACCTAGAATAATATATAGTGTTCTGTAGTGACTGAAACTGATTGAACATGGCCCCCACCTAGAATAATATATAGTGTTCTGTAGTGACTGAAACTGATTGAACATGGCCCCACCTAGAATAATATATAGTGTTCTGTAGTGACTGAAACTGAGTGAACATGGCCCCACCTAGAATAATATATAGTGTTCTGTAGTGACTGAAACTGAGTGAACATGGCCCCCACCTAGAATAATATATAGTGTTCTGTTGTTACTGAAACTGAGTGAACATGGCCCCACCTAGAATAATATATAGTGTTCTGTAGTGACTGAAACTGATTGAACATGGCCCCACCTAGAATAATATATAGTGTTCTGTAGTGACTGAAACTGATTGAACATGGCCCCCACCTAGAATAATATATAGTGTTCTGTAGTGACTGAAACTGAGTGAACATGGCCCCACCTAGAATAATATATAGTGTTCTGTAGGGACTGAAACTGATTGAACATGGCCCCACCTAGAATAATATATAGTGTTCTGTAGTGACTGAACCAGAGTGAACATGGCCCCACCTAGAATAATATATAGTGTTCTGTAGTGACTGAAACTGAGTGAACATGGCCCCACCTAGAATAATATATAGTGTTCTGTAGTGACTGAAACTGATTGAACATGGCCCCACCTAGAATAATATATAGTGTTCTGTAGTTACTGAAACTGAGTGAACATGGCCCCACTGTCTACACCCTGCAGCTCCACTGTCTACACCCTGCAGCTCCACTGCCTACACCCTGCAGCTCCACTGTCTACACCCTGCAGCTCCACTGTCTACACCCTGCAGCTCCACTGTCTACACCCTGCAGCTCCACTGCCTACACCCTGCAGCTCCACTGTCTACACCCTGCAGCTCCACTGCCTACACCCTGCAGCTCCACTGTCTACACCCTGCAGCTCCACTGTCTACACCCTGCAGCTCCACTGTCTACACCCTGCAGCTCCACTGCCTACACCCTGCAGCTCCACTGCCTACACCCTGCAGCTCCACTGTCTACACCCTGCAGCTCCACTGCCTACACCCTGCAGCTCCACTGCCTACACCCTGCAGCTCCACTGCCTACACCCTGCAGCTCCACTGTCTACACCCTGCAGCTCCACTGCCTACACCCTGCAGCTCCACTGCCTACACCCTGCAGCTCCACTGTCTACACCCTGCAGCTCCACTGCCTACACCCTGCAGCTCCACTGTCTACACCCTGCAGCTCCACTGCCTACACCCTGCAGCTCCACTGTCTACACCCTGCAGCTCCACTGCCTACACCCTGCAGCTCCACTGCCTACACCCTGCAGCTCCACTGTCTACACCCTGCAGCTCCACTGCCTACACCCTGCAGCTCCACTGCCTACACCCTGCAGCTCCACTGTCTACACCCTGCAGCTCCACTGTCTACACCCTGCAGCTCCACTGCCTACACCCTGCAGCTCCACTGTCTACACCCTGCAGCTCCACTGACCCCAGCCTGCAGCTCCACTGTCTACACCCTGCAGCTCCACTGCCTACACCCTGCAGCTCCACTGCCTACACCCTGCAGCTCCACTGTCTACACCCTGCAGCTCCACTGTCTACACCCTGCAGCTCCACTGTCTACACCCTGCAGCTCCAATGCCTACACCCTGCAGCTCCACTGCCTACACCCTGCAGCTCCACTGTCTACACCCTGCAGCTCCACTGCCTACACCCTGCAGCTCCACTGCCTACACCCTGCAGCTCCACTGCCTACACCCTGCAGCTCCACTGCCTACACCCTGCAGCTCCACTGTCTACACCCTGCAGCTCCACTGCCTACACCCTGCAGCTCCACTGTCTACACCCTGCAGCTCCACTGCCTACACCCTGCAGCTCCACTGTCTACACCCTGCAGCTCCACTGCCTACACCCTGCAGCTCCACTGTCTACACCCTGCAGCTCCACTGCCTACACCCTGCAGCTCCACTGTCTACACCCTGCAGCTCCACTGTCTACACCCCACCCTGCAGCTCCACTGCCTACACCCTGCAGCTCCACTGTCTACACCCTGCAGCTCCACTGCCTACACCCTGCAGCTCCACTGTCTACACCCTGCAGCTCCACTGCCTACACCCTGCAGCTCCACTGTCTACACCCTGCAGCTCCACTGTCTACACCCTGCAGCTCCACTGTCTACACCCTGCAGCTCCACTGTCTACACCCTGCAGCTCCACTGTCTACACCCTGCAGCTCCACTGTCTACACCCTGCAGCTCCACTGTCTACACCCTGCAGCTCCACTGTCTACACCCTGCAGCTCCACTGTCTACACCCTGCAGCTCCACTGCCTACACCCTGCAGCTCCACTGTCTACACCCTGCAGCTCCACTGCCTACACCCTGCAGCTCCACTGCCTACACCCTGCAGCTCCACTGTCTACACCCTGCAGCTCCACTGTCTACACCCTGCAGCTCCACTGCCTACACCCTGCAGCTCCACTGTCTACACCCTGCAGCTCCACTGCCTACACCCTGCAGCTCCACTGTCTACACCCTGCAGCTCCACTGTCTACACCCTGCAGCTCCACTGCCTACACCCTGCAGCTCCACTGTCTACACCCTGCAGCTCCACTGTCTACACCCTGCAGCTCCACTGTCTACACCCTGCAGCTCCACTGTCTACACCCTGCAGCTCCACTGCCTACACCCTGCAGCTCCACTGCCTACACCCTGCAGCTCCACTGTCTACACCCTGCAGCTCCACTGTCTACACCCTGCAGCTCCACTGCCTACACCCTGCAGCTCCACTGTCTACACCCTGCAGCTCCACTGCCTACACCCTGCAGCTCCACTGTCTACACCCTGCAGCTCCACTGCCTACACCCTGCAGCTCCACTGCCTACACCCTGCAGCTCCACTGTCTACACCCTGCAGCTCCACTGTCTACACCCTGCAGCTCCACTGTCTACACCCTGCAGCTCCACTGTCTACACCCTGCAGCTCCACTGTCTACACCCTGCAGCTCCACTGTCTACACCCTGCAGCTCCACTGTCTACACCCTGCAGCTCCACTGTCTACACCCTGCAGCTCCACTGCCTACACCCTGCAGCTCCACTGTCTACACCCTGCAGCTCCACTGTCTACACCCTGCAGCTCCACTGCCTACACCCTGCAGCTCCACTGCCTACACCCTGCAGCTCCACTGCCTACACCCTGCAGCTCCACTGCCTACACCCTGCAGCTCCACTGCCTACACCCTGCAGCTCCACTGTCTACACCCTGCAGCTCCACTGTCTACACCCTGCAGCTCCACTGCCTACACCCTGCAGCTCCACTGTCTACACCCTGCAGCTCCACTGCCTACACCCTGCAGCTCCACTGTCTACACCCTGCAGCTCCACTGTCTACACCCTGCAGCTCCACTGCCTACACCCTGCAGCTCCACTGCCTACACCCTGCAGCTCCACTGTCTACAACCTGCAGCTCCACTGTACACCCTGCAGCTCCACTGCCTACACCCTGCAGCTCCACTGCCTACACCCTGCAGCTCCACTGCCTACACCCTGCAGCTCCACTGTCTACACCCTGCAGCTCCACTGTCTACACCCTGCAGCTCCACTGCCTACACCCTGCAGCTCCACTGTCTACACCCTGCAGCTCCACTGCCTACACCCTGCAGCTCCACTGTCTACACCCTGCAGCTCCACTGTCTACACCCTGCAGCTCCACTGTCTACACCCTGCAGCTCCACTGCCTACACCCTGCAGCTCCACTGCCTACACCCTGCAGCTCCACTGCCTACACCCTGCAGCTCCACTGTCTACACCCTGCAGCTCCACTGCCTACACCCTGCAGCTCCACTGCCTACACCCTGCAGCTCCACTGCCTACACCCTGCAGCTCCACTGTCTACACCCTGCAGCTCCACTGTCTACACCCTGCAGCCCCACTGTCTACACCCTGCAGCTCCACTGTCTACACCCTGCAGCTCCACTGCCTACACCCTGCAGCTCCACTGTCTACACCCTGCAGCTCCACTGTCTACACCCTGCAGCTCCACTGCCTACACCCTGCAGCTCCACTGTCTACACCCTGCAGCTCCACTGCCTACACCCTGCAGCTCCACTGTCTACACCCTGCAGCTCCACTGTCTACAGCCTGCAGCTCCACTGTCTACACCCTGCAGCTCCACTGCCTACACCCTGCAGCTCCACTGCCTACACCCTGCAGCTCCACTGCCTACACCCTGCAGCTCCACTGTCTACACCCTGCAGCTCCACTGCCTACACCCTGCAGCTCCACTGCCTACACCCCAGCATGCAGCTCTGCCAAAGAGAGACTAAATCTGTATCAAATCCAGACATCCGCAACCAAATGAGTTTGAAGGAATATATATGATAAGACTCTAAATTGGGTGTATACAGAGTATCACAAATTAAGCGTGTCTGACAATTTTTTATTTGTATTACGCAGTGATGTAAGTTAGTTATGAGAAAAGTAAATGCACTATCTTTTTTTGTGTAAGGAAACCGTACTGATGGCTTCGTTATGGCTGTTTCCATGGACACAGTGAATAAACAAGGCTGCACAGACGCCGTGAAATGTAATTAGGGCTGACCCATATTAGTCGATTAGTCGACTAATTGGTCGAAAGGAGCCGTAGTCGACTGCCAACTTCTTAGTCGAATACAAAACAAATATATATATTTTCTTTTTTTATTCTTTCCAAATGAAAAGAGGCCTCGAAACGTGGCTAACGCTAATGGCACGCATACCAGAGGCTAACTGCTTACGAAAACAGGCACAGAGGCACTGAAAGAGGATTTCACCGTCTAATGAACACACTAGACTAGACAAATAGCAAGGTGTATCCATCAGTGGACCAATTGCATGCTTTAGCAGAGGACAAGAAGCCTTTTTTTCTTTTCTTGTAATCTTTTAATATAAGTAAAAGTATATTCTATATTGTAATATACTAAATTATGTTATATCTAGTAAAATTAATGGAAGAACAAATATAAATGTAAGGGGGTAGGGATCAATAAGCTTAGCTTCCCTCTACTCCTTTTTTGGACATGTCTGCCAACCAAACACATTGCTCTTGACCTTTTGTTTATAATTCCTTTTTTTCTTTTAATGTTTTTTTAATTTGTTGTTATGATTGTTTGGTTTGACGGAACAAGATACCGTGAGTTGTTTGGAGAAATATGGAGAATAACATGTCCAAAAATAATTCATTCATTCATTCATTCATTCATTCATTCATTCATTCATTCATTCATTCATTCCTTCAGTCGACTCCTTCAGACATTAAGCCCCCACAGCACAAATGGAATGATACAAATATATATATATTATACTTAAAAAGAAATTGTTGACTAATGGTCGACTAACGGCAAATTTTGGCCAATCATAGTCGACTATCCAAATCCTTAGTCGGGGACAGCCCTAAATTAGTGCAACACTAACCCATCCATCCACATCCGCACACACTCACTTTAAACACTCACCTTTAACACTTTGAGTGCCGTGGGTTAATTCACATTTAGTCCCTTGAATGCCACCATCGGCGTCAATGTTAACGTTAATATCGCCTAATCTATGTTTTAAATTATGGCTATGTGTCTAATCTGCCCGCCGCTTATCAAAGAATCATTTTCCAGTCAGTGTTGTCAAGGCAGATTGGTTTTTTATCGCTTCATTTCCGTTTGAGAGCATTTTGAAAAGCACCCGTTTTCAGGTGAAAAACAACCTATTCTATGATAATCGCCTTTTACTGGAATATTCCAGAACGTTGATATTTGTCTGCCTATTTATGAATCGTTTTCAAATAAACGCTAGATGATCAATAGTATATGTGCACGCACGCACGTTCGAGCCGCACGCTGATAATAGCTGCTTTCATTTCCTCATGGATTTTACAGTGAAACAGCTAGAGCACATATCACAAAAAAGCTTATATCTCTGTGAAAACGAGTCTGATTATCCTAACACTGATAACATAGATTCCTTACCTGACATCAGATGGTATCCAAATGGTATATTCCAATTCCTGATCACCATTCGAAAAAATCGATAAGTATATTGATCCAATGTGTGTACAGTATAACCCATGCTCGCCGCGGCTCAGAGGCTCCAGAATGAACTCTGGTAACTCCGGCTGCATCAGTGGACTGGAAAATGTGGACTGGAATATTTTTTTCCCCCCATCCATTTTCATTGAGTCCATTCCAAAAGGGTGATTTACCATTCGGGAGACGATAGGGGCCGCTTTTTTCACATCTGATTGCCGGCGGCCCCTGGATTTCCAACCGTAGGCTCGGGTGATGCAATATGATTTCAGATTGCAAAAAAAATGTAAATAAAAAAAATCAGAGAAAAGCCGTGGCGTGGCGTTCAACGTCACTATCGTAAACCCGAGATTAGCCGTGAGTGGCGCTCAAAGTGTTAACATTCACTTTAGACACTTTAAACACTTAGTAAACTACACCATATCTATTTATTACAAAAATATGTGCACTACATCCACACCTCATTTTGGCTTTTTTTTTACCTCGTTGTTTGCATTTTGTACTTTAGGTAGTACTTTAGTTTGTATTGTATATTTTGTACCTATAGTGTTTTGTATAGTGTTTGGACTTTATATTTTTAAACTTTTTTTTACTGTATGAAGCACAATCTCAGGAGGCTCATACAGAACCAAGCATTTCACTGTAATGTACATGTACCTTATACGTGACAAATAAAACCAAAACTTGAACTTAAACTTAAACTTGAATTATTCAACTTCGTTTTTTATGAAAAAAAAATTGACCAAGCCGGTCATTTTGACACCTTACACTTGTGTGTGGTGCTCTGAAAGCTCTGGGAGGAGGAGTCGGACAAGAATAAATAAATAAATAATTAATATAGACTAAGAGTGACTGGCTTTGCCAGGTCACCAACACTAACAAGCACAGATTGCGATTGGCCATTCCCACTGCCACTCCCCCTTTTAGCCAATTGGCATGAACACACACACACACACACACACACCCCGCTAGAGGGGTGGGGACATTTCTGTGGACCAACCAACCAACTGAGCGACAGAGTGACCCATAGAGCTGCCGGTCACAGCTAAATATGGGGGGAACAACAATGTGATATCCTTTATTGAATGCAATCATACAAGTGTATAGGCAGCACCAGCTCGGGAGGTAGAGCAGTCGTCTCGCAATCCGGAGGTTCCCGGTTTGATTCCCCCTCCTCCCGGGTAGCGTGTCGATGCGTCCTTGAGCAAGACACTTAACCCCTAACTGCTCCCGATGAGCAGGTTGGCACCTCGCCGGGTCGCCTCCGCCGTCTGGGTGAATGTGTGAGTGAACGGGTAAAACAACTAATTGTAAATCGCTTTGGGAAAAAAAGCTGCTATATACGTAAATGCACCTTTTACCAGTTTGTTTACTTCCTCTTTGGGCAGAGATGTTTGACAGTGGAACGCTTTTTATCCAAAGCGACTTACAAGTTTTGTACAACAAGACAGCAGGAAGGGTACAACTCTATCAGCTGAGTAACAATGTTCCCGTACCTAACAATGTTACATGTACCTAAAATCACAAGGCCTAATAATAGGGGGGGGGGGGGGGAATCCAATAAAGTGCCAGATAAAATAAAAAATTAAATAATGAAGCGCCCTCAGAGGTTACCCAGCAGGGATGAGGGATGAGGGAAGACTTGAGCTAAGGAATGATAGATTGATTGGTTCACGGTTCAAATTACTTTTACTTTGGATTTGTTCAAACTTAATTTGGGGGGGAAAGTTACAGCCCAAATAATAATCTGTATAAATCATGCCTTCAAGAGCTGTTAAATCATTGGCTGCCACGCTGTTTCCGGGATATGGCTATGCGCTGCCACGCATTAAACCAATGGTGTCAGAATGCAGGTAGGTGAATTCCAATGGGTGAAGGCAATCACAGAGACAGAGAGTGTTTACTCTTGAACAGGTTCGACTTTAATAGTAAGAACACAGAGTAAATTCTAAGAGAGAACAAGTGCTAATAGCACAAGTGGAAAATAAGGTAAATGGGAGCTTATTGGAGGTCCAGAGTAGAACCGTCCGCGTTATCCCCGAACGCAATTAGTGAAGACCTGACAATGGACAAGCAGAAGAGAGGTATGTTACATAGACACCAAATACCAACATTCCACACACACCCCCGTGACAGCCAATCAGGAACCACCCCTAAGTGACAGCACTAATTGACAGGGAAATGACAGGTGACAAGCCCAGTGACATATGCCAGGAATGTGGGTGGTCACCGACCGAGGTCGGTGTACAGAACGTAACAGTACCCTCCCCCGACGAACGGCACCAGACGTTCACCTAGGAGCCTCGGGATTCAGCCGCCGGAAATCAACGATCAGGCTGGGATCTAAAATATCCCTTTGAGGCACCCAAGAACGCTCTTCTATCCCGTACCCCTCCCAATCCACCAAGAACTGAAACCCCCTACCCCTCCGCCTACAACCCAGTATCCTCCGCACCGTGTAAATGGGTTGACCGCCAATAAACCGGGGCGGAGGAACCACAGGCAGTGGCGGGGCCAAGGGCGATGAGAGGAATGGCTTCAACAGGGACACATGAAACGTCGGATGAACCCTCATAGAGCTCGGACGTCGTAGCTTGTAAGCCACTGGATTAACCCGATGAATCACTTTAAATGGTCCTATAAAGCGAGGAGCCAGCTTCTTGGATTCCACCCGGAGAGGGAGATCCCGGGTGGAAAGCCAAACCCGCTGCCCTGGACGGTAAACTGGAGCCGGACGACGCTTACGGTTAGCCTGCCGTTGGGTACTAACCGAAACCTTCTGTAGCGCCTTCCGAACCTGTTTCCACGTCCTGCGACAGCAAGCCACATGTGCCTGGGCCGAGGGCACCTCCGCCTCCTGCTCCTGCTCGGGAAACAGAGGAGGTTGAAAACCATACTGGCACTGAAAGGGAGACATACCGGTAGAAGAGGAGAGAAGGGTATTATGCGCGTACTCAGCCCAAGCCAACCTCCTACTCCACGTTGCCGGACTACCAGAACCTCCTACGGATAAATTCCAGGGTCCTGGTTGCCCCTGGGTGGCTGGTGAGGGATGACGCATGTGCCCACTGTAGCAAGCGTGAGCGCGCCACCTTGGGAACATACGACCGTCCCGGAGGACCCCCACCAGGATCAGGCTCCCGCGTTAGCGCTGACCTTACCACCTTCTCTATGCCCCAAGACACGGGTGCCAAAATCAAGGCCGGTGGAATAATGGGATGGGGCTGCTCCTCCCGACCAGGAAGATCAAACTGGCGCGACAACGCGTCAGGTTTGATATTCTTGGAGCCGGGTCTATAGGAGATGGTATATCGAAATCGTGTGAAGAACAAGGTCCACCTGGCCTGGCGAGCGTTAAGGCGTTTAGCCCCTTGGATGTAAGCCAAGTTCTTATGATCAGTCCAAATAATGAAAGGATGTGCCGCCCCCTCTAACCAATGTCTCCACTCCTCCAGTGCCAATTTGATCGCCAATAACTCCCGATTACCCACATCGTAATTACGCTCGGCTGGTGACAGACGGCGAGAAAAAAAAGCACACGGGTGCACTTTCCCATCCTTTAAGCATCTCTGAGAGAGCACCCCCCCCACCGCGACGTCAGAGGCATCCACCTCCACAATGAACGGAACCTCCGCGTCATGGCGGATCAATACAGGAGCGGATGTAAAACAACGTTTAAGATCGCAGAAGGCCGACTCAGCCCTAGGCGACCATTCAAAGCCAGGGAGAGAGGCCTTAGTGAGAGCTGTTAAGGGATTGGCTAAGGCGCTAAAATTGCGAATAAAGCGCCTGTAAAAATTTGCAAAGCCCAAAAACCGTTGTAACCCCTTGAGCGACGAAGGCCGTGGCCAGTCCAAAACTGCACTCACCTTGGCTGGATCCATGCGCAGATCGCCCTTCGTCAACACAAAGCCCAGGAAGGACACGGTGTCCGTGTGAAACACACACTTCTCAGCCTTAACGAATAGTTGATGTTTGAGGAGACGGTCTAGCACCTCCCGAACGTGCATTTGGTGTTGCACCATATCGCGAGAAAAAATCAGGATATCATCTAAGTAGACAAACACCGACACCCCAATCAAGTCTCGCAGCACGTCGTTAACCAGGGCTTGGAAGACTGCCGGAGCATTAGCCAAACCAAAGGGCATGACCAAATACTCATAGTGCCCATTGGGTGTGTTAAATGCAGTCTTCCACTCGTCTCCCTCTCTAATCCTGACCAGGTTGTATGCATTACGTAAGTCAAGTTTAGAAAAGACCTGTGCCCCCTGTAAGCACTCAAAGGCCGTGTCCATGAGGGGTAAAGGATATCGGTTCTTGATGGAAACGTCATTCAATCCCCTATAATCAATGCATGGGCGCTGATCCCCATCCTTTTTATCAACAAAGAAGAAGCCAGCGCCGGCAGGGGAAGTGGAAGGGCGTATGTGCCCCGCAAGCAATGCCTCCTCTATGTAGGTGTTCATGGCCAAGGTTTCGGGGCGTGAGAGAGAGAACATTCGCCCGCGAGGCGGGGAGGTACCGGGTAGAAGATTAATGGGACAGTCGTATGATCTATGAGGCGGAAGTGCTTTAGCACGCGTCTTGCTAAAAACGTCCGCCAGGTCCCAATAGATCTCAGGCACCCCTAATAAATCGGGATTAGAGGGTAGATCAGAATCTGCCACGCTCCCCACCATCCTGGAGAAAGAGGGAGGAGACAAAAGAGAAGAGGGGGGGGGAGACAAGGGTTTGGGCAAACTCCCGCTGACGATCGACTTGACGTCGGCCGCCGTTGAGAGTTCGCCCGTGCTCCAATTAATGACACGAACACATGACGACAACCAGGGATGACCCAACACTAGGGATGTCCGATATTATCGGCCGACCGATATTATCGGCCGATATCGGCAGTAAAATGTGATATCGGAAAATATCGGTATCGGTAAAAAAAAAAAAAAAATTTTTTTTTTTTTTTTTTTTACCTTTATTTACCCAGGCAAGCAAGTAAGAACCAATTCTTATTTTATTTATTGTCAAAAGTATGCATTTTGGTTTAATTCAACAACAAGAGATATGTAATGTTAATTTTTACTTTTTTAATTATCATATTTTGCACAGATAATGCTTACATTTAGAAAGCCTTTTGAATGCATCCAGTGAAATTATTAGTTACCTGAAATTATTCTGTTTTTTTGGTGGGAAACCCTGCATATATCGGTATCGGTTGATATCGGTATCGGTATCGGTATCGAAATTAAGAGTTGGACAATATCGGAATATCGGTATCGGTAAAAAAGCCAATATCGAGCATCCCTACCCAACACCATGACAGAATAGGGGGAAAAGATGACAAAAAAAGTAACCCATTCCCACTCCCCACCCTCCACCCGGATGTGTAAGGGAACTGTGCGCTGGGTGACGCTCCCACTGCCCAGAGGCCGACCGTCCAGGGCATAAACTGGTAAGGGAACCCCTAAATCCTCCACTGCGGTTCCCCACTCCTTCACCAATCCCACGTGAATAAAATTGCCCGCCGCTCTGAGTCAATGAGAGCCTTAGTTCCCCTAATGTCACCCCCACAGTTGATCGCCACCTCAAAAAATTTACGAGAATCCGTGGTTTTGGCAGGAATGAGCCCACCTGCTGGCGCCTTTTCGAAGCCCGACGGCGCACCTTCCATCCCCGATTGGCGCCGAGCCGATACAGCCTGGACCCGACAGCTGCCGAAGCGGTGACCGGTGCGGCCGCACCGGAAGCAGCGTCGCTCTTTGATGAAGCGCTGCCTCTCGTCGTCCGAGAGCGACAGCGCTCCAAGCTGCATGGATTCATCACCCAGTGGCCCACTCGTGTAATGCATGGAATTATCAACACCAGGAGAAGAAGAAAAACATACCTGGGACTGGGTGTTGTTGACATGCTCCTTCTCCCTCTCCCGGTGCCGATTGTCCATCTTGATGGTGGTGTTGATCAGCACTTCCAGCTGCTCGGGGATCTCACGCGTGGAGAGCGCATCTCGCATCCGCGCTGAGAGTCCCCTGACGAACAGAACCACGCAGACGTTCTCCGCCCAAGCTGTCTCCCGAGCCAAGATCCGAAAATTGATAGCATAAGCTGCGACCGTGCGGAGGCCCTGCCGGCAGTCGAGAAGACGACCACCAGCCTCGAAGATCGAGAGTACCCGGGAAGTATCGAATACTCTTCTCAATTCCCGGGTAAAGGCGTCCAGACTGTCGCAGATTATCGCCCCTGCCTCTAATTCCGCCGTAGCCCAGGAGAGAGCTTGACCGGTGAGCAGTGTGATAATATACGCTACCTGCGCTGTCTCCGATGGAAATGATCGTGGTTGCAGCCGGAAAACGAGTAGACACTGGGTGATGAATTCCCGACAACCATCCGGTGATCCGTCATAGCGAGCGGGCGCCTGCAGATGTGGTTCGCGGGACCGCTCCTGGACCCCGAACACCCCCCGACTCTCCTCTGCGTGGAGCGCTGCTTCTCCCGCCGCCGACTGAACACCAGCCACTCCTTCTTGGGCTTGTCGGGCTGTGGCCAACGCCGACTGCGCCACCGCTTGGGATGATCCGACGACCCCATTGAGTCGGATTAACTCGGCGCTGACCAGCTGCTGATGTTCCTCCATCCGTGTCTGGGCTGCTCCCTGCGTCCGGAGCATCTCCATGATGGCCTCCATGGAATTCTGATGGTCAGGTCTTCTGTCAGAATGCAGGTAGGTGAATTCCAATGGGTGAAGGCAATCACAGAGACAGAGAGTGTTTACTCTTGAACAGGTTCGACTTTAATAGTAAGAACACAGAGTAAATTCTAAGAGAGAACAAGTGCTAATAGCACAAGTGGAAAATAAGGTAAATGGGAGCTTATTGGAGGTCCAGAGTAGAACCGTCCGCGTTATCCCCGAACGCAATTAGTGAAGACCTGACAATGGACAAGCAGAAGAGAGGTATGTTACATAGACACCAAATACTAACATTCCACACACACCCCCGTGACAGCCAATCAGGAACCACCCCTAAGTGACAGCACTAATTGACAGGGAAATGACAGGTGACAAGCCCAGTGACATATGCCAGGAATGTGGGTGGTCACCGACCGAGGTCGGTGTCCAGAACGTAACACAATGGAGTCCGTCACCTTGTTTGCAGGGCTATAACTATATTCTATATTATAGCTATGGATGCAATACGTTCAAGATGTGAAAAAGAAATAATGTTTCCATCCATACATTCCCGTTTTATACCGTGGTGAATATAAGTATGGTTTTAGAGCGGTCTAGGGTAATTCCTGGGAGGCTAGTAATAGCCCGCGACGTGTATTATACTAAATCCATTGGCATTTCGTCCCTATACACGCTACAATAAAAAATTCAAATGCATATGATTAGTATTATGTTCCATTATGTTTGGAACTAAGTGGAGGACATTTGGTTGCCATTGCCAATCTTACTAAATATTTTTTAAAGCAAGCTAGAAATGTGTCTCTTCACCATCATTGAATATATTTTACCACTTTGCATTCACTACATCCACACTTTGATTATTGTATTATAAATGGGAGCTATTTTATTGTTGTAACAAACAGGGAATAAGGACGGTCAGGTTTTAAACGATGTGGGCCATAAAAGGACATAAGACGGGAAGTGCAGAGCACCACAAATTTGGTTAATTTAGTGCAAACTCAAATTCGAGATTCCCATTGTATAATAAATACGCTGCTTCCGAAAGCTAGAAAATAGAAAAGGGTCGTCATAGTCTGACGGCAGGATCTGTGTTATCCTGCCCTAGTGACTTAGAGGAGGGTTGCCGTGGAGCGGCTGGGTAGGGCCCACCACCGCAGAGACTCTGTGTTATCCTGCCCTAGTGACTTAGAGGAGGATTGACGTGGAGCGGCTGGGTAGGGCCCACCACCGCAGAGACTCTGTGTTATCCTGCCCTAGTGACTTAGAGGAGGGTTGCCGTGGAGCGGCTGGGTAGGGCCCACCACCGCAGAGACTCTGTGTTATCC